>NC_135505.1:20649072-20949072 GCF_052857255.1 Amblyomma americanum | reverse complement strand
ATCGGGACAACACAGTCTACACTGATGCCTCCCTATACCCCCAAACAAACAAAAATAGCGCGGTAGCAGTAGTTGTAAATTACCACGGAGAACATATCACAACCCTCACAGCCGAAGTATCTAACAAAATGGAGGCAGAGGAGATTGCTGTCGCCCTGGCAGCGAATGAAGGATATAGAACAGGGAGACCCCTTAACTTCTTAACGGATTCACAAGAGGCGTGCCGGAATTATACTAGAGGCAGAATTAGCAGCACGGCACTCAAGATCCTCAGTAGAGCTCTCCTCCCTGAGGGACGACCAATACACAACATAATCTGGACCCCGAGTCCCGCAGGGATCAGGGGCAACGAAGGGGCAGACAACCTAGCTCGAGGAATGACCAGCCGAGCAGGAACGTCATTAACCCCGAAGGGGCCCCCGATTAATTGCGGGGACAGCTATTCGGAATTATTAAACCTATATAAGGGGCTAAGATTCCAATACCCCCCACCACATAAAGCATTATCCAAGGAGGAAGCCACAGGATGGCGAAGACTGCAAACAGGCTCCTTCTCAAACTTATACATGTTAAACAAGATGTTCCCCACACAGTATAGCGCCAACTGTCCGTGGTGCGGAGCAAAACCAACACTATATCATGCCACATGGAAGTGCGGAAGAAATAAGCATTCCACAAACACAAAACACCAAGTGCGGAGCAATGGGAGAACAGGCTCACCAGCTGCAAGCTAGGGGTCCAAAGGGCCCTCATAGCACATGCAAGCTAGGTGGCCCGACTCAGTGGAGCCCTGGACTAGGGGCCCACCCACGGCCAAGGAGGACCCAAGCTTCAAGACGAAGACTTCGTCCTCTACCGCTACTACTTCCTAAAGGGACCAATAAAGTTTTTCATTCATTCATTCATCCACAAATCCTCCGAGGATCTTTAGTGCACCTCACAGGGTTATAATCTATAAGGTTTCTTCAAGGTGTAGCTACGGATGAGGTGAAGCTACGTTATTATACACCCGCACAGCGAAACATATGCTACCGCCGAGTCAGCGACATTAAGCCATGAGCGTAGGGATGAAGATAAGTTCCAAGCTAACGATTACCGTTGCCCCACGTCTGCTGAATGTGCTGGAATTGAAGAGGCAGCATCCTTCGCTGGTGCAACTCTTGTCTCGAGCGCAATAGTCCCGTCGAAGCCAGTGCCTTGGACGCGGACGCATGCCTCGAAATGCTCGGCCCCCACACTGGTCTAGTTGGTGATTTTATGATTCAATGCACATGGGAACTGCACGTGGTGTCCATCTTTTTTCTGTCCTCATCTTTAGCGCTAGTTACCATGTGCATTGTATCTTCGCTCACTGTCGGACGCCAGCTTTGTGCTGCCTCATTCTTTCACCGAAGTTCGTTTACGGCAGACGAAGAACTTTGCTGAAAGGATGACTCAACACAAACCAGGCATCTGACACAGTCACGTGCGAAACGAAAAGTGACAAAGGAGCATTTGCAAGCAGTGCTAAAAGACAAAACATACTGTTCTTATTAAGTGCTAAAACAGTTGGTTCTGCATCTTGCTTTACTGCCCGCTACTACCCAACACTAATGACGATGACTGGTCTATCTGTGATGATAATCGTCTGTGCTTGTCTATTTCTTTGTATATCTCATCGTCAGTAGTGCTGTGTAGTAGCGCGCAGTTAACCAAGAGGAAATCTCATATACAAATGAACAGCGAAAATGCGCCACGCTCAATGCTCCACTGAACAAGGTGACGTCACGCGCGAGACTACAGTGACGTGACGCACACTGTAGTCATTTGTGCCTTTTCGCACATTTGTTGCCGTATGTGGGCCATTAAGCAGGCAGCTTCATTTAATTACTCCTGGGGTGGCTGTTTCTTCACGAATTTCCTCGCCCCCGGCCACCCTTGCTGCGTTGTACCATTTTGCGCGGACCACGGCAGTCGACGCTCCCTATTTGCAAGTAGGCCATTCTCTTTAAATTGGAAAAAAGGGGACATGCAAAGAGGGCAACTGTACAAGAGCAAAACACTGACCATCGTACTGACTTTAACTCTCCAGAGCTGATGTCAAAACAAAAAGGTGATGTATCTCTTGTGTACCTTTGTCCTCCTTCCATTTAAAGAAAACAAAATTTCCAACTATGCTACAAACCAGAAAACGCTACAGCCTAGCAGGGGACGAAATGTTTTGCGGATGAGATTGGGAAGTCTAGGGATGAGGTGGTGAGGGATAAGGTGTAGGGATAAGGTTTAGGGATAAGGTGTGCAGCTGGCGCAGCACAGTGTTAGAAAGAGATCAGTGGAGAAGGAGTCCTGCAGTTGGACTGACAATGAAAGAGTGATTGCTGCAAACCTGCAGGTCGGCCAGCAGCTGCGCCACCTGGGCGTTCTTGTCGCGAAGCCTTGCGCTGTTCTGGCGATCGGTCTCCAGGCGGGAGCGGTCCAGCTGGCTCGACAGCTGCTCCAGCTCGCGCTCCAGCCGAGATACCTGAGCGCATAGATACGCTCTTCTGGGTAAACGGTGTTAAGCGGCGCAAGCAGCGATAGTTCACCACGGCCGAGAGAGCACTATTTAGAGAAATCAATCTGCCTCACCGACAGCTGAAATAAAATGAAATTGTGAGACCAGCATCGCTCAGTGCAACGCGGAAAAGCAGGCTTTCAGTAGTATTCAGCGGTTCGGCGGCAATTCGTTTTGTCAGGATAAGTCGGAAAGACGCAGTACAGTCATGGAACAAGTCAGTCGTTCAGGCTGCGGGCATTCAGAGTTCCGTAGTCAAGAAACAAGATGAATACGAGGGGCCCTCTTTCTGGTTCACCCGGGACTCATGTTCCAGCATTCCAGGCTTGTCCCCTTTCATGGAATGCATATCATTTCCAAAATTACACAGACGGAAAAGAACATCTGCTCATTCGTGGCCAGTGCAGAAAACCTCTTAATTATATATTCGTAATTTTCATTCGACATTAAAGCCAAACATTCTCTAAAGGTAAACTTGTCGACGAAGTGAGACATGCATTATTTACAGAACTTAATCTGCACACAGCAGAGATTATCATCGCACAGCTACAATTCCGCAGCAGAATCCAGATTTCCCGTGCACCTGCACATAGCTGCGAGCAGTGAAGGAAAAAGTGGCGACCGCGTGCGCCGTTCGGCGCACCTGCTCCACTATAGGGTGCGTGTACGCTGCGGCGAGGTAGTGTTCCTCTGTATGTCGGGGCACCCTACTGCACGTAACAACCGGGGAGGGGAGCTGAAGACAAGGCTGAGTGCCAATTCGGTCGAGCTGGATACCTGAACCGCGCTGTGAATGAAGAGATAGATGGGGGTCAAAAAATTGGCAGTGGCTTAGCTCGGCTACGCCAGGATATACGTATCGAAAACTAAGTCCAGGTTAGTCTGGTTGTCTGGCTAGTTATTGTCACATGGTTCGTCGCGCGGTTGGTGACGTGGTTAGTAACGTGGTGCGGTGCAACCACGGTGGGAATGCGAACACGGCGAAACAGTGAGTTCGTGGCCAATGTAGCTTTCGCTACGTAAGACGAGCGATGATGTGCTCGTACAGTCAGTCGAGCTCGCTATGACCTGCAACGTGCCGGCAATTACAGCAATGAGATGTGTACCTCATGAATGTTGAATGCGCTTTCGCAAAGAAAATTCTGCCCTTTTTTCTAGCGTCTGGATCCATACCTTTCCGCAAACACACGATGTGAAGGAAAAGCTCTGAGTATACGCCTTGCATGCTGCTGGGCTCGCACTGAGGAAGGGCGAACTCACCGTTTCTCTCGATGCTTACACGTAAGCTTGTAAGCAAACGGCAACGAAATTAAATTACGTACACTTGCCTAACGCTCACTCTTACAGCTCGCTTTCGAAACGAATTGAAGCGTATGTTTATGCACTCTCACAAATTCCGGTCGCTTTTATTCCACGGAGCCTTTTTATCGTGCAGAAGAGTTTATCCGCTTCGGCACGGACAGCGACCGTGCTTTCACTGGCCTTAGACGACATCCTGCGCTTCGTAAAATCGATCACCATTGCAGTCAAAGTCTTCTCGTGCGATTTTCTCGTGCTGCAACACTGTGGTTCGTCCCCCTTTAGTCTCCCTCGGCAGTCAGTCCGTTAAGTTTGCACATGGCATGCATTTGTGGCAACAGGCATGCGTGTGCAAATTAAGGGAGTAGCGGCGGGCTTCGAGGTCTAAACATGTCTTTGCTACCGCATTAGGCCATTTTTTTCCCTTAAATTCAGTGTTTCACCCAAGCCTTTACACGATTTTTAAAAATAGGCTTTTTGAATTAGGAGGCCGATTGTTTCGGCATAGCATTGTAAGTGGTGTAATAAATCAAAATGCAGCTAACATGTGTAAGCTAGCAGCCTGGTTAACTAATACTGAATAGTTAACTTTTAGCTATTACTGTAGGCTCTTAATTATAAAAAGGCGTGTATCCCATGTGATTAATATCGATATCACTTTTATAATTTCAAAAACGCGGTTACCCTCGTCTCTGTTCGTGGCTACAAATGCCACGAAGGGCCTTTGGTTCAAGCCTGTTATGCCCCTGTCACACGGGAATTCTAAAGGCACTTTGAACTAATGCTCCTTTACGCTCCCAAAGGAGCACTACTTCAAGGGAGTTCGTGCTACACGGTCGCGGAACGACCTTCGCAAGAAGTTTTTAGCGCCCTCATTGGCGAAAAGCTTTATTAAAATTGCACTGCACATGTAAATACAGAAATGTCACATTTTTTAGTAAATTAGTTTTATAACCGTATTATGTTAAAGCAACGCAATTTTAACTGCAATAATGATATGATTTTCCAAGTACAGAGCATAACATCACAGTGCTGGCCACACTGAGCCCAACTCGCTCAGTCTCGCTCAGGCCCAGCTTCGTCCTTCGGTTGTTCCCTTTGGTTCTTTTACCCCTGCGATCGTTGTTTTTGTGGTAACGTTTTTCTGGTGTGCCTTGTGTTCGGCGGTCTCCATCAAAATGAGGGACGATCCACGCGACGACGCGAGAAAACATGGACGACATGGCGGCATATTTACCGTGGCTACCGTGACGCTCGTATATCTGGAACGAGAGTATGGCGTGGTGAGACTGCCACAAAACTAGTGATCTTATATTTTAGAACACCACTAATCTTATGAAGTGAATTTATAAAATGAAAATTGAACGTTTCTTTTCCCAATTTATTTATGGTGTTAATTCGCTGGGAGGGAGAGTACTCCCTTGAAGCCTCAAAGGACGAACTCGAGCTGCCTTGTTTCGAAGCTCCTTTGAGCTAGGAGTCCTTTGGCGCGTCCGTGTGGCAGCGCGCGTTCGTCCTTAGAGTAATGGAGCATTTGTTCAAAGTACCTTTACAGTGTCCGTGTGACAGGGGTATTAGAGGGCGTTGGAGGAGGGGATCGCGGTCGCTGCTCGACGCAGCCTCGGTCAAGACGACGCCCGCTCTGATCCAGACAGGAGTGCCACTGAGTGAAGGAGTTCGTTAGTGGAGAAAGAAGACTTGGTTTTAGCTACATATTTACAAGCATGTGAGTTCAGAAGTGAGCTGGTTCAACTGCGCCAGTCATCCAGTTTTATACACTTCCTCTTCCCTAAACTCCCCAGGTTGGGGACGCCCTCGCCGTGGTAGGAGTGGCCGTAAAACTTTTACTCGCACGCACAAACGGACATCTCCGCACACATGGACACGTCCATGGCATAATTTGAGCCCGAGAGAGAGAGAGAGAGAGGGACGCTGTCTGAGTCCGGCCCGGCCGCGGTAGGTGACGTTAGCCGGCCGTTAGCGACCTCTATTCTTCATTCGAAGTATCCAACGTGCAAAGCCGAATCACCAGGTCGGGAGATAATCCAGATTGGCTGTGCCATTAGCAAGGCCGACGACTGCTGTAGACGAGCGGCACCGAAGACCTCCAAAAGAATTGATCCTCACGCTGGAGCTCTCGCTCGTTCGGATCCCGGGAAGCCAGATTGGTTGGGCCATTAGCGATCCCGGGGAAGGTTTGAAGACAGCCGCGACCGCTTGCTGGCGGCGACGGCGTCAAGGACTCCTGAAAGGGGATTTTCTCAGAATCATGCTCTCCGTTTGGGTCCCACGCCACAACCGGGCGAAGCGCGGTAATGGCGCCGCGCTCACACATGGCGAGAGTTGCTGTGTCGGTGGCAAATCTCGAGACCTGCTGGCGGCAATCCTAATAAGGGGCACGAAGTGAACGCGTTGTGGTGCGTACGACGGTAAAGTATGTTGGTGATGCGTACTGATGTTAGACAACGGTTACTTGCAAAAAAAAAGTTGCTGACGTATCACTACTGTAAAAGCAGAGCTTCAACAGTTTGAAACCGAAAGATACAAGGGGGTCTTCATAAGGTTCAGGCCCTGTAGGTTTCTGGATGAGCAACCATCTCTTCGGACCATGAGTGACGATAGGCAGACTGCTCTTGCTAAAGAAATATTGTAAACTCAGTATAGGAGTTGCAAAAACAGCGATGCTCCTGATATTCTTGATGCTCTCTTTGACTATTATCGCAAGCTGTTTGGGGGTTGTGGGGGCAGATTACGGTTGTTTACTCGGAGGCTTTCCTCGACTTGACGATGAGCAGCGTGCTGCAGTGGAGGGGCCTATCACTTTGGACGAAATTAAATCTGCTATTTCTAACCTGACGGCTCAGAAATCTCCTGGACCAGACGGTATTACTGCCGAGTTCAATAAAACATTTTCCCCATGCCTTGCCCCTGCTTCCATGGTGGTTTTTCGGGCTTTGTATGATGTTGGTATTTCCCCCCCCCCTCTTTCTAATATGAGCATACTATATTATTCCAAAAAGCACGGACACAAATCGGTTCAAAAAGGTTGATACATATCGTGCAACTTCCCTGTGTAATGTAGATTACAAATTTTTTGCAAAGGCTCCTTGTAATCGTCTGCAACAAGTTGTCGCTGACTTAATAGTCTCGCATCAGGCCTGCGGTATCACAGGCCGCAGCATCCAAACTCATATTCATATTGCAAGTTCAGTATTAGAGACATATCAAATGAGACTGGCAGAGTAGCTCTTATTAAGATTGACATTGCAAAGCCATTTGATAACGTGCGTCACAATTTCTTGTATGCGGTCTCAAAGCATGCAAATATTGAAGATGTTTTGCTGAGGGTGATTAGACCGTGCTATAAGGAGTCCTATACAAAGCTAATTGTTAACCAACAGCAAACCAAACCTACTCCATTGATATTATCTCTTCGCCAAGGCTGTCTATTATCGCCTTTGTTGTTTGCCCTATATCTTGAACCCGTTTGCCTCAGTATTATTAACAGCGCATTTATCCCTGGTCTCTCCCTGACCCAGTGCGCAATTAACATTTTAGCCCATACTGATGATGTCACCCTCTTTCGTTCTGACAAAAGGAGTGCATCAGGTGCGGCTCTTAATCTAGATAAATCCAAGGGACTTTGGTTGGGTCATTGGGCTGCGAGGCCAAGTCATTTTGGTGGCATAAGCTGAGAGTGCCGCGCCTTTCAGTACCTAGGAGTTCCTCTTCACCAAATTCGCAACAGTGGAGCTTACAGCTAATGGCCATGAGCTTGAAGCCGACTTTTTGAATTGGGCAAAGGGCTGCCTCACTCCCCGAAGTTCCAGTTTCGCTACAACAAACTGTTCGTCAATAATCAATTCTACATCTACAATGAAATAACTGAGAACGTTGAATTATTAAATCAGTCACGAGCTGACTTACAGCCTAGTCTCGCACAGGCCGGCTCCTCAAGGGATGTTATTCAAGATTCTTCACTCACCGTCAATAACACGCCCTAGGAATACGAGAGGGGAAATAGGAAATTGTCACCGTCCCGCAGCATTATTGTCTTACAGGCTGATTAAAGAAGCATTATTAACAAGCGTGACTCTTTGCATTCCCTTATTGACACATGCAACACTGACATCATCGCGCTCACCTAAACATGGCTTCATTGTAACATTCACGACAGCGAAGTAATCAGTGATTTATCGCACTTTTCCGTTGCGACCGCACGCAACGCCAAGGCGGTGGTGTTCTGCTGGCTATTTCTAAAAAGATGAGCTCATATCCGATGCACATTGATACCAACCTTGGAACCATCTGGGCATGCGCTGAAATCCACCACCGTAAAATAGTCCTTGTTCTATGTTATCGCCCCCCGAACTTCACATCAAATCTGCGAACAATTTCACGATGCTATTAACAGCGCCTACTTCAGACATCCTAATGCTGGTATTTTTTACTCTGTAATTTTAACTTCCCGAACATTTCCTGGCCTTCCAGTTCGCCTAATCTTAAACCGTTCTGTTCGGCTAGTAACGATTTCTTAAATCTAACATCACGCCCTGATCTCGTCCCTCATGTAACATACATGCCCGGGTTAAGTGACCATTTAGCTATTCGTTTTGAAATATGCGCCCCACCCCTTGAAACTAACAGGATAAAAAAGTGGTCAGGGACTACAGCAAAGCTAATTTCGAGGTCATTAACAATGAGCTGTATCTATTCCTTGGCACCTTCCTGGATGGTTTCGAAAACCGGTCTGTAGAAAATAATTGGAGCATCTTCCGTAACAAAATCCAACAACTAATCGATAAGCACATTCCCCTACGAACCATTTCTTGCATCTCAAACACACCTTCGTATAACCTTCACCTCAAAAGATTATCGAACAAGAAAAAACGCCTGTTTCGTAACTCTTCACTTTCCCCTTCAGATGCCTGGTGGAGCGCCTATACGGCAGCTAATCACGCATGTAACTGCACTCAAGAATACCAAAAGTGATTTCCTCAACAACACCTTACCCTCCATGCTTACTAATGATCCCCGAAAATTCTGGCGCACAGTTAACCCAAGAAAAGGCGACTGAATTCACTTAACAGATCCTTACGGACTCCCTATACCCGATGCAGAGTGCCCCGACGTCTTAAACAAAACTTTCAGTAAAAACTTTGTTATTTGTCCTATCACAGCATTACTACCCTCTCAGTCATATGCGTACCCGTCAATGGACCCTGTCTGCATTGATCCTAGCGGCATCATGAAATTAATTGACAACCTTAAAACATCATCTGGCCCCGGCACTGACCTAATTAAGAGCAAATTTTTTAAAAGCACCGAACGTCCTCATCCCTTATGATTTGCAATATTTTTCAGCAGTCCATCGACTCCTGCACTCTTCCTGCTGACTGGAAAGTCGGGAAGGTGGTTCCGGTCCACAAACCAGGAAGCAAAAGTTTTCCTCTAAACTACCGCCCTTTTTCAATAACCAGTATTCACTGCAAATTACTAGAGCACATCCTGTACTCCCATATCACTAACTTTCTGGAAACTGACCCGTTCTTCAACAGCGCCCAGCATGCTTTCCGAAAATTTCTTTCATGTGAAACGCAATTAGCATCATTCACTCACAATCTTCATATTATCATTAATAAAGGCTCAACAGCTGACTGCATATTTCTTGATTTCAAGAAAGCTTTTGAAAAAGTTTTTCATCGACTCCTCCTCTTCAAGCTGGCCAAACTAAATCTTGAACCTAACATCCTTCTTTGGCTTGAACAATTTCTTTTAAACCGTTCCCAGTTTTTGTCATCTAACAATCGCAACTCCTCATTATGTTCCGTTGGCTCTGGCATGCATCAGGGCTCTGTGTTAGGTCCTTTGTTGTCCCTAATATACATTAAGGACCTACCTGACTGTGTATCTTCTAACATTTATTTATTTGCTGATGATTGCGTTGTCTTTCGGGAAATTAACAGTACGGACGATACCAATGCCTTGCAACATGATATGGATGCTATTACTAATTGGTGTGACTTGCGAAAAATGCACCTTAACACACCTAAATGTAAAGCCTTACGTGTCTCTAGAAATTCCTGCAGTCCTAGCGTCTATTACCTAAATAACAGTGTGTTCGAATCCGTCACTTCCTATAGTTATCTCGGCATCGAAATCTCTTCTGATCTTACTTGGTCCCTTCACATCAACACCATAATTAGCAATGCTAATCACATGCTTGCTTATCTTCGCCATAGTTTCTTTTCTTCCCCCAGCTCACTTAAAGTTCTCATGTACAAGACACTAATCCGTAGCAAACTAGAATACGCTGCATCTATTTGGGACCCTAGCTGTGCTAACCTAACCTATACCCTGGAGCTTGTCCAGAATAACTCCGTTCGTTTCATTCGGCATAACTACCATCTTACTGCTGGCATATCATCAATGAAACGCATTTTAAACCTTCTTTCATTAGCTTCTCGTCGGAAATTTTCTCGCATTTGCTTATTCCATATAATTTTTCATATTTGTCCCCAATATCCGTAGCGCACTCATCCCTTCACCTTCGCACATCTCATCTCGTCTAGACCACGCACACAAGGTTAGAATTGAACCTTACAGGACGAAAACATGCAGCAACTCCTTCATTCCTCGAACATCCAAAGACTGGAACCACCTTCCCGGATCGATTGCCAGCATTAAAGACATTACTCATTTTAGAACCGCATTAGCCACGCTTGTATATGTCAATCATTAATTTGTCTGCTTCGTGTTATCTTTTCTGTATTGTATTCATCTCATTCAACCACTCCCCTCTGTAATTCTCCAGGGCTTCAGGGTAAAATAAATAAATAAATACGTAAATCACAGGGGTCATTCCGCGCCAAACGTCCCAGACGTTGCGCTCGACAATCTCCAATTTGTTCAAAAACATTCATGGAAACTTATCCTAATGTGAGTAATCAAAGCCTGAAATATTTTTGCCGAAAGAAATTTATTCGTGAGGTGAGGGCAGTTTGGATATTTAGAAAAGGCGAGAAACCAGGCACCGCTCAATAATTAATAAAAAATTCAAATCTTTAGCAAACACTTCACAATTTCTTTCATTGACATTTGCACAGATTTTGGCTTTCGATATAATTCGGAGCATGGAGCTTTATAGGGCGTAAGTATCTTTAAAAAATTGAAATATGTATGAAAATGTGCCATTTTTGCGGTTTTTGTTTTAAATACTAACTTAATTGCTCACGGAAATTCGGAAATCGCCGTTTTGTTTCTCTAGATATCTAGTACCTATAACAAATGTTACAGGTGATAAAACTGCGTACACCGAAGTAAAAAAAATACTACATTTGCAAAAAGTGCGTTTTCAGCCAAAAACACTAGATAATTTCACCTTAAGGTGGCCCAATTAAGAACACAAAAAATAGCGGGTTACGTAAACAGTTTATCGCATTTCATTTCTAAAATTTTTATCGAGGTAACTTTTGTTTAAAGCCAAAAAAAAAGAATTCTTGAGGTTGAGCTCTCGCGCCTCAAGTTTTGTCCCCTCTTAATGCCTGTTCATCGCAGAGCACGACACTGCCGACACTGTGGCCAGACGGGGCTCCTAATAAAGTTGCGATATGTCTGTGATGCTACAGGGCGCCGCTTCATAATTATCCTTCAGCGAGATTTTTTTTAATCCGTTTTGTGGACGCTGAGTTAAATAGAGGAAAAACTTGAAGTTCCTCGTCTTCACGCCTTTCCCTCTCCTCTCGCACGCCAAAACGGTGGCGCTTCTTCACCCGCCGCGATGACTCAGTGGTGGGGCCCTCGGCTACTGATCTTGACTACCGGCTTCGAACCCGACCGCGGCAGCAGCCAAAGGGTGCCCGTGTGCTGTGCAATGTCAGTGCTCGGTAAAGACCCCCAGGCGGTCAAAATTACTCCGGAGTCCTCCACCACGGCATCTCTTCTTTCCTTCTCTTAGTCAGTGGTTAGGGCGCTTGACAACTGATCCGGAGTTCCCGGGTTCGAACCCGACCGCGGCGGCTGCGTTTTTATGGAGGAAAAACGCTAAGGCGCCCGTGTGCTGTGCGATGTCAGTGCACGTTAAAGATCCCCAGGTGGTCGAAATTATTCCGGAGCCCTCCACTACGGTACCTCTTCTTCCTTTCTTCTTTCACTCCCTCCCTTATCCCTTCCCTTACGGCGCGGTTCAGGTGTCCAACGATATATGAGACAGATACTGCGCCATTTCCTTTCCTTAAAAAACCAATTATTATTATTATTATTATTACTTCTCTTAGCCCTTCCTTTATCCTTTCCCTTACGACGCAGATCAGGTGCCCGCCGAGATGTGAGACAGATACTGTGCCATTTCTTTTCCCCAAAAACCAATTTCCTCTGCCAGCCCCACTCACTCGGCCCCTCCCCTACCTCCGCCGGCTGCGGCGCGTGCGAAGTGGCCGCCGCCGTGTTAGCGTATGACGTCTGAAAGAATTTGGCGCTGTAAACCAATGATAACCCCCGGCTGGCGATGTCACTTGCACGACGTGCCGTCGTATGCCGGGTTTCGTGCGAAAACCCGGCACCGCGCATCGCCGCGAGGCGCAAAAGCGGGAATTTTTAAATTTCCCGCTCGCTTTTGAGGTCTCGTACGTGGCATGGGCGCTCGATGGCCTGTACTTTACATAGTGCAAGCATTTTAAAGCCAAGCTCAAACACCCCTTTCTGTGTTCCATTAAGTGAGGTCTGCACTGCAGGCAAGCTTGGGAACGTTGAGTAGTCGAACAGGCATTCGTGTGAAGAGGTTTTCTTAACGCGGCCGGGGCGGCACATGCACAAGTGAGCTAGTTGTTCGGTGAAGCTTTGTCGCAGCCAGTCATTCTTTTCAGCGCTATGACAGACGTAAGCACCAGCATAAGAGCTTGTGAGACGCCGATCTAGAAATGACCAGAACGATCCGGTGTTGAAACAATCTGCGACGCACCAACATCACGTACTATACCTCACCCTTATGGCCGTAAGAGGCTCATGCCGGGTTGTGTCCGATGTGATGTCTTGGTTGTATTTCATTTAATGAGTGCATTTTCTCTATTATTACTCCAGCGAAATCGAGCCACTATGCTGGCCAAGCACCTTCATGCGAGCGACGCACCTGCGGGCGAGCGAGCCGCGTTCAACGCCGGCGCGTCTTGCGTTACTCGCCGTAGCGGCGAGCACTTCGCACCTTCACGTGCGCTCCGAGGCGCGCGCTCTCCGCGATCATATTCGGATATAAATAATAATGTATTTCACGAATATGCACCAACAAGCCCAGTTGCAAGTACTTCTTAGTCATAAATAAAGCACTTGTGATGCGCCTGCCATCTAGCTGGACATAGCTCCTCGTTGTCCATGCGAAACACCACTCTGAATACCCTTGTTTTTCTTCTGATGGCTGCGCCGCACCTAAGCGGGTCTGTTCGAGCTTAGAGCGAAACGATCTCGTTTATTGCATACCATCCGCCGAATGTGATGCGATATCTTCTTTGCCCCCAGCCCTAAAATGGCACGACAGCGAACGACGGCAAACTGAAGTTTTTTTTTTTTTTTTTGAGGCATAAGTGTCCATGCCAGCGGCCGTGTTTTGCAGTGAAGAGGCGTTAAGAGACGACACAAATTGCGGCGCGAGAGCTCGAAAAGAAAAAAATTCTTTTTTCGTTTTGAACAAGAATTAGCTCAATAAAAACTCCAAATATTAAAGAAAATAAACTGTTCTACAAGACCTGCCATTGTTTGTATTTTTACGTGGAAAACCACAGGCTGAAATTACCGAGCGTTTATGGCTGAAAACGCACTTTTTACAACTTTAGTAATCCCGCCGCGGTGGCTCAGTGGTTAGGGCGCTCGACTACTGATCCGGAGTTCCCGACTGCGGCGGCTCCGTTTTTATGGAGGAAAAACGGTAAAGCGGCCGTGTGCTGTGTGATATCAGTGCACATTAAAGATTCCCAGGTGGTCGAAATTATTCCGGAGCCCTCCACTACGGCACCTCTTTCTCCTTTTCTTCTTTCACTACCTCCTTTATCCCTTCCCTTACGGCGCGCTTAAGGTGTCCAAAGATATATGAGACAGATACTGCGCCATTTCCTTCCCCCAAAAACCAATTATTAATTATTATTATTACAACTTTAGTACACGCCGCGGTGGCTCAGTCGCTAGGGCGCTCGGCTGGTGGTGGTAGTGGTTTTATTAAAAATAATAGTAAAAAGGAAGGAAAAGATTTTTGCTACCCCGGCATCTGCCATCGATACTGAGGCACCTGAGCTGGGGCAGCGGAAATAAAGGATAGCAGGCAGAATGGAGAAATGAAATGAAAGAGGTGAGGGGACAGGAAGAGAGGATAGGGGGAGAAGTAATATGTACAAACTATTTACACAATAGAAATATGTCCAGGATGTGCGCGTGATTAGTTAATTTTAGAGGAATTAAATCACACACGCGCACAGCACTGTGTTGGTTACAACTGGAGTGGGGCGTCCAGTTATTAATCGTTAGAGGTAGAACTCGCGGAGCGTTCGGTCACTGCGTGTAACTACCTGACGGAGAACAGACGGGACGTCAAGCCCGTGTGTTCGAGGAATGCACAGAGGCTCACCAAAGTTCGCTCACGAGTGCGCGCACTGCCCTGCGGCCACAATAGCGTCGTGATGGAGTCTGGTAGTATGCCCTGCGCCCGATAGGCCGCGAGCATATCGCGACGAGCATCGGCGAACGCGGCAGAGTGAAGGAGCAGGTGTTCTAGTGTTTCCACTGCACTACATCCGTCACACACATCACTCGTCGCGATTCCGTGACGCACCCGTCGTTCCCCGGGCCACACGCAGCCAATAAGCACTCGGAGGATCATTGCACGTTGTGACCGTGTAAGTGCGCGACAGCCGGTGACACTGTCGATGCGCTCACCTCCCGCGATGCGTGGGTCGAGGTGCTGTTTTCATAGATGGTCGTGGATGGCCGCACGCACGTCCTCCAGCGCAAGGGGCAGATCGCTGGCAGGTAGTTGGTGTGCAGCGGTCGCGAGGTCGTCAGCTTATTCGTTGCCTGCGATGCCGCAGTGACCGGGCACCCACTGTGCACGCACGGCAAAACCTCTCTGCGCGAGGCGCTCGATGCGCGAGCGAATATCCCGCACTAGTGGGGTACCGCGGCCGTTAGATAGCAGGCGGCTGAGGGCGGCGCGGGAGTCGCACAGCAGAGCGCTCCTGGGCGGCGGAAGGCCGAGGGTGAGCAGCAGGTCCAGGCCGAGCCGGATCCCCATCAACTCCGCCGTGGTGGAGGAGCCCAGGAAGGCTGCGTGTTGCTGGCTGTGCAGTCGCAGGGCGGGATGGCAGCCGCCGCTGCAAGGGAGCAGCTGTCGCGGGCCACTGAGCCGTCGGTGTACACGAGGAGATGGTCCTGGAGCTCCTCGTGTATGACGGATCTGGCCAGCTGCTGCATAGCACAGAGGGTGTGATCCGCTTTCCCGCAATGCCGACGATCTCTCACTGTACCTCCGAGGCAGCAGACCAGGGCGCGCAGGAGCCGTAGGGGGGTGGGCCTTGTGTCAATTGCTCATACTCGAGCAGCGCCGCGCCCATTCGTGAGCGCGGGTGCGAGCGCATACGCTGCAGCAGCGAGCCGCCGTCCGGTGCGCGGCGAAGCCGGTCGATGTGATTCAATGCCCTGCGCGCTGCTTGGAGCTTAAGTGGCCACGCTCCTGCCTCGGCCAACGTTGCGGCGCACTGCGAGTTTTTGGGCAGGCCTAGGCACACGCGCAGGGACTTGCGGTGCTGAAGCTCGAGTTTCTTCCAGCACGGCTTGCGCACCGTGACGAGCGGCAGCGCATAGAGCACCGCTCCCAAAGCTGCGGCATTGTATAGACGCAGCGCGGCTTGCTGGGAGATGCCCTGGCCTCGAGCGGTGAGCTTGTGCACGGCGGCGATGATCCTCTTCATCTGCAGACAGGCCTTGGTCGCCGCGGGGCGGAAGGAAAGGCGCCAGTCGATGTCTAGGCCAAGGTACCGCATTGATTTACGCCAAGGAATCGGAGTCCCGTCCAGTAACAGTGGCGCATGATGCGCGCGCGAGCGCGAAACGCAGGCCATGGCCACCGATTTGTCCGCGCTCAGCGACAGACCAAGGCCGCGCAAGCTGGCATCGATTGCGGTAAGCTACTGATCCGGAGTTCCCGGGTTCGAACCCGACCGCGGCGGCTGCGTTTTTATGGAGGCAAAACGCTAAGGCACCCGTGTGCTGTGCGATGTCAGTGCACGTTAAAGATCCCCAGGTGGTCGAAATTATTCCGGAGCCCTCCACTACGGCACCTCTTTCTTCTTTCACTCCCTCCTTTATCCCTTCCCTTACGGCGCGGTTCAGGTGTCCAACGATATATGAGACAGATACTGCGCCATTTCCTTTCCCCAAAAACCAATTATTATTATATTATTACAACTTTAGTTTTTTTTTACTTTTATGTGCGCAGCTTCATCACCTGTAACATTTTTTATATGTGCTAGACATCTAGAGAAAGGAAGCGGCTATGTTCAAATTTTCGAGAGCAAGTTGATATGTAGAACAAAAAATTGCAAGCATGGCACATTTTCATACTTTTTTTCGATATCTTAAAAATATTTACGCCCTATAAAGCTGCATGCTCCGAACAATATCGAAAGCCAGAACCTGTGCAAATGTCAATGGAAAAAATTGTGAAATGGTTGCTAAAAACTTGAATTTTTATTAATTATTGAGCAGTGCCTGTTGTCTCGCCTTTTCTACATATTCACACTGCCCTCAGCTCACAAATAATTTTTTCTGGCAAAAATATTTCAGGCTTTGATTATGCACATTAGCATAAGTTTCCATGAACTTTTTGAAAAAATTGGAGATTGCCGAACGAAACGTCTTGGATGTTTGGCGTGGAATGACCCACAGCTAATGTCCATGAGGCGACGCACCAAGCCTTGGATGGTTAGCGAACTGTCAGTGTTCAGTGTTTGATGAGACTCAAGTCTGCAACATTTTTTATTTACAAAACTTGCCTATGTACTCCAAGCTCTCCCCTGTGCGAGGAAGTATGTGGAGGTGATGCGCGGAATATTAGCTACCTTCGTATGGCGCTCCCAATGAGAACCTATGCATTGTGACAAGCTATTTTTTTTCTCTGCAGTCTGGTGGATAAGGCCTTGTGCAGATATTCGTGCATCAGATTGTTTCGCGTTTTCGTATTTTTCAAATTGACAAACCACCCTTTTTTAGTAGTTGTGCTTATTAGGCGCCTTAGTACTCATTTGTCATTTCTGTTCGCACCGACCGGACACACTCGTGAGGGGCCTTTATGAGAATTCCTTAAAAGGAAGTTGCTGACACCTTCAATTCCTTCACTGTGCACTTTTCTTTAGACTACCTCTATAGGCTCTCCAGAAGGCAGATGGCTCAGGTACTTACAAAGTATTTGTATCCTGTACCGTTGTATCGGCAACCTTTTCTGGACGTGTTAAACGAATGTGCATATCTTCTGCTGCAAAAACGTTGTTCTTTAGACTGAACACATCGACGCTGTCTGTCAGGCATGGCTTCATGCTAATGATATGTTTGTGCCATGGACGGTGAATTGCCGTCTGCGCAATGCGCCAAAAACCACTGTTTTATTCTGTGCAATGATGCTATGTTCTGAGACATATTACAGCGAGCACTTAAGAAGGGCATTGAAATGACACCCTACAGTATCCGATCCTTGCCTGTGGAGAAAAAATCTGTTGTGCCATGTGATCTATTTATGTTGCTCGGACTATTTAGTCTCTGGTGAAGCCACATTATGGACCGCCGCGCCAAATCAGCACGGTCGTCGAAGTCTTTGTTTCGTGTGCAATGCGCTTTGTTCGGGTGGTACGTATTGTCCTGGAAGAGCCGCCTAGCTGGCTCCTGTATCTGGATGCATGTGTGTGCCTCCAAGACTTTTCATGTTTGGGAAGGTTTATTCCTGAGTAGAAGATTGGGCGAGTTGGTATGTACTCATACTGAAAAACAGCGCACACAATACAATATGTTTCTTTTATTCGTCCCTGTATTGTGTGCGCTGTTTTTCAGTATGAGTTTACTCCCGGCCGGATGGCTCATAGGCCTGCCTGCCATTACTGAGCTTCCCACATGTCTCATGTGGTCTAGGGCACTACAAGACCAGTTTTGATAGGCCTTGGCCCTGCCCCCGCCTCACGAGCAAGGAGGCTTTGCTGCTTTCTTGACCAGCGTGGACCCGCAGTTTTTTTGTTGTTTTTCTCTTGCATTCTTATTTTAATAATTTCTTCTAGCGGTTACGTTTTACCGTTTTTACCTCTTTAGTTACTTTTTCATTTCCCTCGTTATGTATATTTTCTCTGTCCCCAGGTTTTCTCTCATTTATCTCGGTTCACTTTCCCCTTTCTTTATATACCCCTCCTACTTTCCGAAGCCCATTTATCTCCAGTTTCTTTTTTCTATCTCGTTTCTTTTCCCGCCTTTTCCTCCTTCCCATAGATCCGGGCACCTTCCCTCTTCCTGGCCACCTGCGATCACGTCTGAAGCTCCTGGTCACGCCGGATCCAACCGTGTCTCTTTTCCTCCTTCGTAATTACGAATCATTTTGTTGGGAGGCCTCGCTACCCTACAAACCACCTTTACTCGGCCGTCATTTGTGCGTTTTTTTTCTAATTGGACGTTGGTCCCCTTTCCTTTATTTTCAATTGGTTTTGCCTGCAATAACCAATAGTTTGGTGCGGTCTTCCTCTCCCATTTTTTTACTTCTTGAGTGTTTTACAATAAAGGGAAGATGGGGACGTGCAGGGGTATGGTGGGCTCGTACTACACAGCCTGGTGTTTGTGGCGTAACCATAATTCGATTTACCCCTTCAGCACGATTTCTTCAGCCCTATTCCCTCCTGGTACACGGAGGGTCTGGGTTCGAACCGCAATGCCAGCGAATTTCTTTCTCGAATGAGATCACGTGAGCGGACACGCTCTGATGACAGGTCCCCTACCCGGCACTCATGAGAGAAGAGGTGCTTTTGCATCAATAATATTAGAGATTTGTCTATTGAAGGCAAAATAATTGACTTTTCTGGCATTAGCAAGACATGGGGAGATTACAATAGACACTTATGATAACATCGAACGTGATTATAACTGGCCTGCCAAGAAATACGAAGCGTACGAGGCATTTTTTGCGACCGTGCCATTGGACTACTAAAGCACATCCACATGCCCTCAGTTCGAAGTTTAATTCAAGACCGTTGCTCTTTTTAACAAACAATATCCAGAAATGGAAACGGAACGAAATATGATGTGTTTCAGGCCTTTCATTTTATAGCTTAAATAAACATAATGCAACTATTTTTTTTGCCAAGAATTATGAACTTCTGAAGGTGTGCCAGGAAAACTTTAATGAAAATCAGACAGGTAATTTTTTTAATATCCGTGAAAATTGGCCTTATTTCGAACTTCTCGAATTCTACATGATTTCAACGCCTAATTGAAAATGATTTGCCAGGTCTAGAAGTACAAAGTTTGTCCGGCAATATTAGAAAGAACAGATTAAACACAGAAAAAATTTCAGCCTCAGGTTCTTAATTCTTCTTGTTTCTTATTTTCCTAAACATTGTCTTTATTAGAATGCCATACTTTTTCAGCAATATTTCAGAATTTTTGCTCCAAATTATACGAGCCAAAAACTGTATTAGCATTTCTTCGAACAAAAAAGTTTGCACAAGATTACTGAAAAAATAAATGGGTTCAAAAAATGTATTTACTTTCTACAGGGACCCAAACTAGTCATTTACCGAAATCGCAAATTCGATGTTTTTGACCTAGCGTGATATATGAGTTTTTTAAAGAAAAGTACTGCGTTTCTTCTAAAGATAAGCACGATTTTCTTGTGTCGACACATTTCCCAATCACATATAAAAATTTTCATAGAAAGGAAAAAAGCTCATGGGACCTCCATTCCCGACCTTATCTGACCACCCATATATCGTCATCGTCATCAGCCTGACTACGCCAACTGCAGGGCAAGGTCTCGCCCAAGTCTCTCCAATAAACCCTGTCTGTTGCCAGCTGTGGCCACAGTATCCCCAAAAACTTAGCCTCATCTGCCCACACTTCCCTTCATCTTGCCTTCGCAGTACATGCCCTGCCTAAGCACATTTATTCGTCTTCATTTCGACAAGGATGCCATTTACCCGCGTTTGCTCCCTCACCCATTCTGCTCTCTTCCGGCCTCTTAACGTTGCACATATCATTTTTATTCCCAAATCTCGCTGTGTTGTCCTTAATTTAAGCTGAAACTTTTTCTTTAGCCTCCACGTTGCTCCCCTTAGGTGAGTACCGGCAAGATACAGCTGTTGTACAGTTTTCTCTTGAGGGATATTGCTAACCTGCTATTCATGATCTGAGTGAACCTGCCATATGTGCTCCTTCTCATTCATATCCTAGTTTTTTCCCTCTCATGATCTGGACCAGCACCTCCCTGCCAATTGTGAACCCATATATCAGGCATTAGTGGACAATGCAGCACAGAAGGACAAGTGGATAAGGTATTACCGGTCTTGGAATGCTTGCCTGGCTCTTCTTTTGCGTCTAGATCGTACTGGGCCACACGAATCTCGTCTTAAGCCTTTTCAGAAGCCGACTACGGGGCGCATGCCAGCGCTGCGCTGTTCCTTGAGGAAGCAGCTTCACAGTCTACGGAGGTGGTTGCACGTGTACGACACGCCTGTCATCGGAGCGCCTTAATTGTGGCGTCGGTCGACGCTGCTGAGCTCGCGCGTAAAACCAGAAGCCATCTCGGGGGCCCTGCCAGTGGACTTGGGGGCACCGCAGGATGCTTGTCCCGTGCCCGTTTTGCGTTGAGGTTAGTGACAGATACTCTGCATCATCTATTCGGGATAACTCTGTGACCTTGACGGTGCTCCCGAGTCCCCTATGTTTGGCTGTGACGTTATGTGACTGCTTGCATGTCATTATGCACTTGTTCGTGACTTCTGGGGGCGTTGAATTAAACCACGGGCTGCTCTCCGGCTCCGAATTTGACAGCAGCTCCGAAAATAAGCTACCCCAGAAAATCCTCAAGGAGCAAATTGAGACAGACAAAACACTCCAGGCACTGACTTTAAATTTAAGGTAGGTGTAGAACACTGTAGTCAATATCAAAACGAGAATAGAAAGAATTGCTCAATTGTTTTTATTCTCGTTTCAATTTCTATTCTCCCTCAAGGGAGGAATTGGACTGCTACAGATGGTTGAGGAGAACATAGCTGTGTATGATAATGCGTTCCACAGAGCGGAAAGTATTTGAAGAGTTGGAAAGAAAAGTTTATGACCTCGAAACCAGAAGTAATTGTAACAGCCTTCTAATCTATGGCTGCAAGCCGCCGCGGTGGCTGAGTGGTTATGGCGCTCGGCTGCTGGCCCGAAAGAGGCGGGTTCGATCCCGGCCGCGGCGGTCGAATTTCGATGGAGGCGAAATTCTAGAGGCCCGTGTGCTGTGCGATGTCAGTGCACGTTAAAGAACCCCAGCTGGTCAAAATTTCAGGTGCCCTTCACTACGGCGTCTCTCATAGCCTGAGTCGCTTTGAGACGTTAAACGCCATAAACCATAAACCATAATCTATGGCTGCAAGCCGGAATACGTCAAGAATCTCGAGGTAAGCCAGTAGAAAAGAGAGCATATTCAAGGTGAAACTTGGTCTTGAACTCAATTATTTGGAACGAATTCATATGATTGGTGTCAGTCATGACGAGCAACCTCGTCCTATTATTTTGAGGCTCTGCTATAAGGTGAAGGGTTCTGAGATTTCCATATCTGAACACTTTTCCCGGCAAAATCGCGATCTGCGCAAGAAGCTTTCCAATTCTGCAGGTGAGGAAAAAGCAAGCAGCTCGAAAGTTTCCCTCGTACCCGTATTTGACAAACTGAAAGTGGACGGCGGCAGCACGAAAGACCACCGCTTGAACGCTGCTCTGCTTCTTCGCAGTTTCGGCTCTACCGCGGCTTGGTTGTCCACGCTGAAGCTGACGAAGGAACCCGACTGCGCAAGTGCGGCAGAACTACCCGGATCTGCGAACTGCCTGCAACCACCCGCGGCGCGACAAGCGACCACCTTTCAAGATAAAATACGGACTGCTCGGATCTCCCAGTACTCGACGGCAGCGGCAGCACGAAAGGCCACCGCTTGAACGCTGCTCTGGTTTTTCGCAGGTTGGTGTCATTCCTTGTGATTGCTTTTATGAATATGTGCTGCTTGCTGCCACTGCCGCCGCCCTAGTATCCTGCTGTCTTTTTTTTTGCTTGAAACAGCTGCCTGTAACGCACGATGTCGACAGACTTTTGTTCCTCACGCAATAAGAAGTTTATGCTGGATGAAATTTCTGTCGCATGTATTCTATGTAACCAATTGTACCATCTCGGAACCTGTGCTGGGCTGACCGTAAAGCAGTACAAAAGTAAAGCGGAGTCAGCCAAGCAGAAATGGGCATGTCCCACGTGCAAAAAAGGAGACAATCAAGGCGAAAAGCTGGCTGTTGACGAGATAGCCGACATTAAAGCCCTGCTTGTTACTATAAATGGAAAATTAGACAAGCTGATGGTGCTTAAAGAAACTGTAGCTAGCATTGAAACAGCTGTATAGCTATGACGAAGTATGACGAAGTGCCCAGGAAAAAGACACAAAGGATATTCAAAAGAGATTGGAATTTTCCAGAGTAATATCCAGAAAAAAAAGAAGGAAATGAAACGTCGCGAAATGAAGTCAATGATCTTGGATGGAGGAGCAGAAAGCTGAACCTTGAATTCCATGAAATTCAGTCCACTGAACCTGAAAATCTGCTAGATTAAGTAAACGCTGTAGCCGATACGATAGGTTTTTCAAGGCTTTCGAGCGCAGACGTCCAATCAATTCACCGGCTATCTGCAAAGCCCGATAAGATCCCGGGAATATTAGATACACCGGGCAAGCTGCCAGGGATGAATGGCTCGAAAAAAGGAATAAACGAAAAGAGCAACAATGCCATTATGGAAAATATGGCTGGTCATAATCGACATCTGCAGCGACTGACGAAGGACTGGACAAAACAAAAAGCATATCAGTATGTCTGGCACAGGAATGGAAAGGTTTTCATGCGCAAAGCAGATGGCCAGTCGGCAATCGTAGTGCGCGATATGCGTGACCTTCCGTCATAGCATGTTCTAATGTGTCCAACAAATAGGTTTACAATGCGCTTTCGGAGTTTGAAATTGCTAATGATAATTACCTTCTTCCGGAGGATGTAAACGCAGTTGGAATCAACCAGCACCAAAATTCACTAAAATGCGTTCATTTAAACGTTCGCTCACTTTGCAACAAGGGAATTTTTCTTTTTTGTTCGACGCTGTCATGTTAACTGAAACTTGGTGCAAAGACGATCAGGATAACTTTCGGTTTTCATGTTGTCAATCCTTCTGCTTAAATCGGAAAAATTGTCGTGGTGGTGAAGTCATGTTATTGATGAAGCCGAATGTAAACTGTGAACTGCTTCCTTCTTTTTGCGTGCTATGTGATGATTTTGAAATATTATCAGTTCGTGTAAATAAGCATGTGCTTTCTGTTTGTTGCCGGCCCCCAGCTGGAAATGTGTCAAACTTCTTTTTATTTTGCGAGCAGTTTCTCTATTTTGTTTCTGCAAACAGTTACACTGTCATGTCAGCGGGCGACTTTAATATAAATATATTAATATAATATAAATATATTAAAGTCGCTATATATTAAAGTCGATATATTAAAGTAGCAAACACTAACGAACAAAGAAACATGAAAATGCTTATTACATCAAACGGCCGCGATAATGCAATCACATTACCGACCCGAATTACGAAACACCATAAAACACTGCTTGACCTTTTTGTGAAAAATTTTGATAATACAGACATCACAGCGGGGATTTTATCATGTGGTCTTAGCGATTATTTTCCTATATTTGTTATGGTAATGAGGCAGAATGTAGAAGGATGCAAAAGCTGACCACCCATTTTTTTTAAGTCTATTACTATGTCAAATTTAGACAGCTTCAGGACTGAACTACTGATGTCAGATTTTACATGAATAATGGAGATAAAAAAATGCCGATGAAGGGTACAAAAAGTTTATGAACAAGTTCCTGCAGGTTTACAAGCGACATTTTCCAATAAAAACGTTTAAGCTAGGTAAAAAAATCCGCAAGCCTTGGATAACTCCAGAACTGCACCGAAAAATCAGCGATAAAAATATGCTTTACCATCAGTTTATTAAAACAAAAGGTCCTGATACCCTAAGACAATTTAAGGCGTTGCGAAATAAATTAAACAAGCAGGTTAAAATAAGCAGATCTAGATACATTTACTCTGAATTCCAGAGATGCCTAAAGAAAAGTGACCTCGTATAGGAAAAGTTGAACACAGTTTTTAAACGCACGAAACTTACACCTAGAATCGAGAAGTTGTCAATAAATGACTGTGAAGTGTCTGGCTGCGTCCTTGCAGATTGCTTTAATGAGTATTTGCTTCATTATTCTGATCATGGTATACTTGAAGATTTTTACAAGTTTATGCCCGTTAGAAATAATTCATCTGCTTTTCTAAGCCCTGTAACAGAGGATCAAGTTACAGCAGTTTGTTCTTCTTTAAATAAAAGTTCAAGTTGCGACGCTGGAGGAGTTCAGACACGTCCGGTGGAATATGCGTTGGTCTTATGTCCATATTCAACCCATATTTTTAACCTTTGCCTAACGAGTGCATGTTTTCCAAAACGAATGCAAATCGCTAAAGTATCTATGTTCTTCAAAAAGGGTGATCCTAATGATATGAATAATTACCGACCCATCTCCGTCTTACCCATATTTTCAAAAGGCTTGGAGAAGCTTATTCATTATCAACTTTGCTCGTTCTTTGATTTACACAAACTTATTTCAGAGGCTCAATATGGATTTAGGAAGAATAAATCGACCGAATTAGCTTTGCTGGAACAGAAAGAATTTATTTTGTCCGAATTTTAAAAAAACTTTATAATAGGCATTTATGTCGACTTTTCTAAAGCATTCGATTTTATTCATCACTCTACATCGCTGAAGAAACTGGAAATTTATTGAATTCGAGGACATTTTCTTAAACTTATCTAATTATATCTCAGTTTTCGACAGCAGTTCGTTCAAATGGAAACGTACCGTTGTGATTTAAAATCGTTAGTTAAAAGTGTTCCTCAGGGCAGCATTCTTCCTCCGCTTCTTTCTAAAATCTACATCAATGATCTTAATAACCTTTCTACTAAGCCTAAACACGTTTTGTATGCCGACGACGCCAGTATATATTTATGTGCTCCAGATTGCCATATCTTACACAATGACGCGAATTCTCTCCTTACCAAGCTTAAAACGCGGTCAATAGTGAACCATTTAAACATAAATGTTAATAAAACAAAAGCTGTAAGATTTAGACCTAAATCCAGACAGTTAAATTCTCATGTAAGCTTAACTTCGGGTGGTGCACCAGTAGAAATCACAAATAATATTAAAATTCTGGGTGTTACATTTTCTCAAAGCATGCTATGGGATAGTCACAATGATGCTGTTTTAACCAAGTTAGCCCGAGCAGTTGGCTTTATTTTCTATTACAGATCATATCTCCCGCATCAAGTAAAGATCCTGCTTTATAATTCGCTGTTTTAATCTCATCTTAATTACTGTTTCCTGGTATGGGGCACAACCGCGTAAACAAATTTGCAAAATACCTTTATACTTCAAAAAACGCTTATCAGAATACTTTTCAATCTACCATACAACAGTCACTCGCAAGAACTTTTCCCCAAAGCAAACATAATACCAGTAATCAGTCTTTACATTTATAAGCTAGCACTTGCATTCCAGCGCGAAATAAAATACCATCTTGTATCTCTGCATGAGTTGTCATTACTGGAAAAGAGTGCTGTGTGTTACCCAACCCGTCATAAAGAAGAGTGGATCGTACCAACTCCTGGAACCAACAACGCAATGGAAAAATTATCCTTCCCACTTCCAACACTATTAAACAGCTATAAAAAAATCCGGGACTCACCTTCCTAAAATATCTAAACACGAATTACGACAACTTCACTGCATACATTCTTAAAAACTTCACCTGTATTCCTATAATGTGTAAATTTAATCCTGTGCTTATTGTACTGCTTTGTACCCTCTGTATTTATTGTATTGATTGTTGTTCTAATTTCTCTGTTTCTATTTCATTTTTGATCCTGTTATTTTTGGCTCTGCTAAATTACGATGAGATTATATGTATACTTGCGTGTGTCTTTCCTTGCTTTGCTGTTGTTGTCCTGTAGAGGGGGCCTGTGGGCCTTTGTCAAGCTGCCGTGTACGAGCAGCTTTTACCCACGACCTCCTCCATCATCTCGATGGAAAAAAAGAATATTATTATTAAGCATTTCACATGGGATCCGCTTCTGAGTGGAGATAACAAAGCCGCTCTCATCTCATCGAAGTTGCCCGGAGCACTCAAAGCCTGCTCGTAATGCCCGTCGTAAGCACAAGAAATGACAGGATGCAAGTAAGGCATTGCGAATTATATCACTCAATGACCGCAGCATTTTGAACAAACTTGATTTTCTTGAATGTCTAATTCTTTAATGTAATCCCTATGTGCTTGTTTTAACAGGAACATGGCTGCATGCAGATGTCCAAAATTCAGAAATTGTCACCCCTGCTTATAAAATCCTCCGACAGGGTTGAAGATCGAGAGGTGGTGGCGTGGCTGTTGCAGTTAAGAACAATATAAAATGTACTGCTCTTAACGGTACCGACAGTCATCAAGCGTATGGGGCAAACTGTCATTTCATAGGAAAAGCACACTATTAGGCGGCGTGCATCGACCTCCGAACGCTCCTCCTGAGTATATTGAAGCATGCCAATTCCCGTTCGAATATAACTATAACAAGGAACTTCAATTTGCCTGAAATTGACTGGTCCGCTTTGTCTCACAATGGCGAAGAAACGCGAAGAGTTGAATTACTGCTAACAGCTGCATTTAGTTTTACTTTAAACCAGTTGGTTTCAGTTGATACTAAGGTTATTGGCTCTGCATCTTCACTCTTAGACTCAGAATTTTTGAGTACTTCTTCCCAACAGTGTGCCGTAAATGTTGAAAATGGCATCTCAGACCATAAGAGTGTGGTACTGTCATTACCTGTTTCTGGGTCACGTCTGAATGTCAAACCTTCCATCGCTTTGGTGAAGGACTACAGTCGTGCTGATGATTGAGCTGCATTATGCCGCCTAGGAGCTTGTTATCCGCACTTTAGTCAAATCACAGCAGTTAGCACACTGTGGGCCCGCTTTAAGGAAATTGTAACCTTTAGTGAAGATCGCTTTATTCCCTCCAAGAAAATGAGGATCAGCCCGGACTATCCATAAATGACGCGTGATATTATACACTTAAAGCGCAGGATTAAGCGACGGCGTAAACCAAGGAAATAAACGTGACATTTCCAAGTTTGTCAGTTATTTTCAAGAAAAGAAGCGCACAGCTAATTAGCGCTTCTATTCAGTCACGTTGCCATCATTCATGGATAATGACATCCGAAAATTTTCGTAGTATATTTTGTCGAGGGTGCATGGCGGTGTTTAAGAGATAAAGATTTCCGGCGAGAGTTGGTCAACCCCAGTTGCATTACTTCATGTTTTCCTACTAGTTTTGCTTGCAAAATTGCTAACCAATATTGAAAATGCTGAAATTTTTGAGAGTGAGAGAGAGAGAGAGAGAGAGAGAGAGTGTGTGTGTGTGTGTGTGTGTGTGTGTGTGTGTGTGTGTGTGTGTGTGTGTGTGTGTGTGTGTGTGTGTGTGTGTGTGTGTGTGTGTGTGTGTGTGTGTGTGTGTGTGTGTGTGTGTGTGTGTGTGTGTGTGTGTGTGTGTGTGTGTGTGTGTGTGTGTGTGTGTGTGTGTGTGTGTGTGTGTGTGTGTGTGTGTGTGTGTGCGCGTGTGTGTGCGCGTGCGTGTGCGTGTGCGTGTGCGTGTGTGTGTGTGTGTGTGTGTGTGTGTGTGAGAGAGAGAGAGAGGTTGTAACAATAGTGTTGAAATCTGGGTCAGTTGGTACATGTTCAGGAGTAAAACCAGTCAAAAAACGGGGCACAGCGAAGAGACGAGGCACACACACGACGACTGGACTAGCAACTGTGCTTGTTAGAAGATAACAGACTCCCAGGAAAAATGGTTGTAACAAAAAAAGGTTGTAACAAAAAAGGTGCCGAAGGTACGTTTCGCCGGAATGCAAAGGGCAACAATTTCTATGCATCAGTGCACTGCAACATGCCGCCCATTTAAAGATTATTGCCAGCTAAAATTTGTCGTGTGATATGAGGAACAAGTTCTGTAATCATTTACATTGCATAAACCACAGCTGCATATGTGATCAAGTATGACTAGAGCACTGCTAGAAGAAGTGAACCTGTGAAATAACATTCAGTTACAGTTGCAACCTCAGCACAGACATGGCAGCATCATTTTTCGGGTGCACGTTTTCAAGAATTGTACTCTGCTCGTACTTGCTGGCCATGTGTGGTTGTAGGGACAAAATGGGTCAACAAAATAGTAGATCAAAGAATTTGTTTCGGCAGAAAGAATAATAGTGTAGCCACTATACTAAGTGCAACCTCACAGGCAATTAGCTCTGTCTATTTCACTTGCACTATTGCTGGACGCATCTAAGTTGTTAATAATGTCCATAAGTATCGAGCGTCTGCTTAGCACAGAAATGCTGCTTCTTTGGAAGAAACTTTCATTCACCAGCGTGTCGCTGCTTTTGTGGCCCCTTAAGCATCTAAACCTCTTTAGCGATTATCATTATGGGAGGTACATCCAAAGTATCGAATTTACACATCCAGCAACTTCGGTAGATTCATTGTAGAATTAGAGCAAGTATGGGTATTCAGTCTGGTAAACGACATTTTGAGAAACAACATTATGCTGCTGCATACATATGCATAGTTTTCTGGAGTGTTTCTTTTCATCACAGCTTGAAGGTGCAGCGTGTTAACTGGTATTTGTATTTTTGTATGCCGGTATGGGATTTCCAATGAGCCGCTGGCTGCTCAGCGCTTCTAGGAGGTGCACCGAAATGTTGCACACGATGTCACCGTCGATGGCTGTGGCCTAATAGTGAAACCAACATTTCCTTGGCTAAGTGCCTCTGCAGATAGATTAGCATTTGATGCTGTAGAATCATCCTATGGGGAAGTAGAGATCAAATGTCCGTACACACTAAGGGAAAAGAAGGGGAGAGAGATTACTACATTAGACTAGACTTTTGCAGTGAAGTAAGCGAAAATGGCCCAAGACTGAAGAGGGACCATTTTTATAATGCACAGCTCCTTGGACAGATGAGTGTTTCTGGGCAAAGTTGAGGGGATTTTGTTGTCCTAGTAAGAAATTCATTCTAAATGAAAGAGTATGAGTGAGTGAGAGTGAATGGGAAATTGTGAAGGCAAACCTTGGTGATTTTTATTGCAACGCACTAATGGCCCATTTGGAGAATGATGAATAAATCTCCACTGCTGCAATGCAGGATGATTTCCTCAGACTTTTGCAAGTCTAAGTGTCATCACTTTCCGTCATGAGAGCTCCTTGAAAGTTTGTCTGTATTGCACAAATTGTCCACAGTTGGTTCGCTAAGGGAACCAGCGAAATAGGAAGGGAACGATCAAAGATGTGAAACCATTTGATGCGCTGAATCCTCCTTTCAACATTGATTCGAAGCGCTGCAATTGCTTGAGTTTCTTCAGCTTCCTCTGCGGTGAGCTGCCGCAATCTAAGGAAGGGTGGGATGTGAGCTGCCGCAATTTAAGGAAGGGTGGGATGTGAGCTGCCACACCTTTCCCTTGCATAAGGTCTTCTATCAGGAAGTTCTTGCCAGCCATAATTTATTCTCTTTCATCAAACTCGAGGTCCAGGAATCCGCCATTGATTACGCACTTTCTGTCGGACGTACCACCCGCGAACAGCTCAGACACAAACGTTAGCACTCCACTTGGTGCCACACCAGCAAGTCCTTTCACCGTGTGGGTTGATTTGTAATGCGAGTACAGCTCAGACCGTGTGACACATGAGGTGTGGTCTCTCGGTCGTAAGACACCTGGTATGGGAATTTCAGAATGCCGTACCCTCCCCTCGCCGGCAAGGCGCACCGTAAAGACGCAGGAAAATGGACGCTTTCCTCCTTACCCACGGGCGAGTAGCCGGAAGGTCAGCTCGAGAGCGCTGCGCCGCCTCCTTTCTCAAATCGGTCACAAGCGTGCAGCGCCAGACGCAGCTAGGGCGGTCGCTGATTGGCCGTAAGTGAAAACGAGCAAGTGCGCCGAGATCGGCGGAGACCGGCCGTGGACGAGAGACGCTTCAGCGAGCCGCTACAGTGAGAGGACGTCAGGTAATTACCTACCTTCTTCCCTCTTTGTGGTCGCCGACCAAGCCAGGCGGAAAGGGTCGCAGATCTAGCGATTTTGGGAGAACCCAATAAAAGTTTGGGGCCCTGGGCAAAGCGTCCTGTTCCGTGTTGTGTTCTTATTTGCATTTCCGCTGCGCGGCCGTGAAAAGGGCCGCGCGGGGTGTGCGATACCGGGAGCTCGGAGTTCGCGGCCGAGACCTCAAAGGAGGCTCAGCGACCTGGTAAGAATCCACACACTGAACACAAAAGGTTTTGAGTAAAAATATGTTAATTTCTAATAAACCATCGACAGTGTACTTGACTGACTCGACAAAACTTGGAATGCACTGTGGCAGAACACATCTGCGCATAAGCCTCTTCGTATCACAGCCGTTACAGCAAATGAACTGACTGCTAATATTAACTGTAGACTAGTAGATTTTGTCAGTCACTCCCGCAATATTTCTAGCTCCAATTCTTTAGTGCCGTGCAAAGGCGCAACATATCAAATTAGATATTCTATATGCTGTCTGCATTCATGAGTGACAATAAAAATTTTCCTTGCAGTTGTGAATTACTTTTGAGAAACGGTTTGCCACACTGAACCATCACAACCGACGACAGGGTTAGATGTGCATCTGCAGTGCCCAACAGATTAAGCAGTGCGTTGGTAAACTCTGTAGACTGCTGCAACACTAAACGCACACCGTAAAATAATTCTCTCACTTAAACCGCTCTTTAATTTGTGTTGGAACTTGACGCGGAGATGGCATACGACAGTCTTGCTTTTTCAATGCCAAGTTTGGATGATGTACTTTGCTGATTGGATCAGGGGCCATATCCACGAAATAGTTCGCTTTGGAACCAGTTCGCTTTGCCGCTACGTCATTTTGACATAGACATGGGTGGGGCGAACCTTGTGGGAGGACCAGGGGAAAACCGTGGGCAATCGGCGGTCATGCGAGCTTTTTTTTGTGTTCACGAAATGGCACTACTCATTTTTGAACTTGCGCGGGAAGCTTGTGATATTGCAGAACATGCGTTGCTGTCGTTTTCGTGTGATACGGTGACAGTACCGGAAGGCAGGGGCTGCCGTCTGGGTCGGCACAACTCGATGCGCCAGCGGGAGCTGCCAATTGAGATCACGGAGCAGTACAGTTGAAGTTGGACTAGTTGGAGAACATGCAGTGCAGAAAAAACGGTGCTCGTAAACAGAAGCGAGACGAAGGCACGCGTGGACTAAATATTACCATAGATATCACACAATATTAACACTGCACCTAATGAAAAAAAATGGCTGTGGTTTAGCTCTGGTTAAATCTGGAGTGACGCGATAGCTACAGCTGGCAGAGTGGAACTCGCTTTGTAGAATTGCAAAGTCAGTATTCCGCCGCTGCGTTTCGCTGGGCGTTCCTTCTTCATCTTCGTCCCTGGAGGCGCATTCACTCTCTTCGTCCTCTCCACTCCTCCCCCACTCGGTGTCGCCGGCACGGCGCGGCGCCGCCGACAGCTGCCATTGTGGCCACGGCGCCGCCACGCTGAAGGCTCGAAATGCTATCGTAATGTAGGCGCGCGGCGCGCACACCAGCCGCGTGTCCTGACGTCACTTCGCGCATGCCAACAACTGACGAGGCGGGCGTCTGCTCCGCCGTCGGCGCACCGGCGAGGCGCGCGGCGCGCACACCAGTTGCGGGCTCTGACGTCACTCCGCGCCACGGCTCCGCGCGCGCAGCCACGCTGACCTCGCGAAGAGGTTGGCGTAGTGTAGCTATCACTACAAAAAGAAAACAGTCGTGCAGGAGACTGCACCCAAAGTAGCGCGCCACTACAGCTCACGTAGCATCCACGAATTGCACCTAGCTGTCCACTACGGATGACTGGCTGCCACGTTCTTTACCCAGCCGCCGCGGTGCCACAGTGGTTATGGTGCTCGGCTGCTGATCCGAAATACGCGGGTTCGATCCCAGCCACCGGCAGTCGCATTTCAATGCAGGCGAAATTACAGAAATCCGCATACTAATTAATGCCAGTGCACGTTAAGGAACTCCAGGTGGTCAGTTATTATCTGGAGCCCTGCACTACAATGACTACAATGTCCCTCATAGCCTGAGTAGGTTTGGGACGTTAAACTTCATAAAACAAACGAAGCACTCCTTACTATTTTTTCTGATCGTATATTCCTCTACAGAGGCGAGAGTAAAAATTATCCTCATTGTAATAAAAAAATGCTACTTTAAGCTACAAGCGTGGGGCATCCCTTTATTTACGCACTCCTGAAACAAATTTTAACACAAATGATGCATGTAAAGTTTTCTGCAAGAATACGGGAACTCGTTTACAACTACGTAAACGCAGGATACCTAACACGTCTCATGTTTAACTTGGCAAATAAAGGGTGTATGGCTGGGAGAAAAGCAGCAGCGTTACATGATAAGTAGAACGATGTGGACTCTTCTGCTATCACTGCAGCGAAATAGCTTACGTTCTTGAAGAAAACCTATAACGCGCGCCACGACGAAGCGTTTGTGTTGATGTAGAGCTCAATGACAGCGCTCTCTTATCCGTTCTTCATTCAGGAAGCGCGCGTGGTGACATTCGGAAAGACACAGGCAGATTCTCAACAGCACCTTCTCCATCATTTTCTGCACGTATCGCAGGTGTAAGCCGGCTGTCAACACGCTCACGCCAAGCTGTGCCCAATGTCCCCCTGCTAAAGTCCACTCGGAAGACTGGGGTCACAAAAAACCGAAGCGCGCCGATGATATTTCTCTCTCTTCATCGCGGCCCTTCTTGGTCCCCTAGTTCGGCGCACTGCCGGAGTACTAATTACTTCGAAAGCATGAAACGTCGCCTACAGGCATCATCAGGCATGTGGAAGAGATCCTCACGTACGTTCGGCCGCCTATAACGACCACTAAACAGCGCGCACACCAAGGAGGCAAACGGAGAAACCACCACGTTTACACCGAAGCGAAAGCCAGCGTCTCGGTTCCACGGATGGACGGCGCACTGGTTCGCTTTCACTTAATTTACAGCTGGTATGACGTGTACGAAACCGCGGTCCCGCCTTCGCGAGATGTCGTCACGCCGACGGTGCCGACATGCGGCCAATCGCGCGCGGCGGCCAACGGGGAAGCGGACTAGTTCCAAAGCGAAGTTTCGTGGATTCGGCCCCGGAATTATAAATCCGCGTCGTCTGCAGCATTGATCACCCCCATAAGCAGCTTTCGCATAGTGCGCGTTTAGCGTTGCAACAGTCAGTGTACAAAGAAAACGCGCAACGCAGCATAAATACGCGATCCGCGTGTGCTGTGTGTGTGTCCACCCGAAACGCTCATATTGTCACGTAGTGGTGACGGCAGTCGAAGCAGCGATGAAGACGGACGAAAGGGGTCTTCTGTAGAACTTCTTAGCGGAGACAAGTAGGTACAACAAGGAGGTAGGCTGTTTTGTTCGCTGTAAAGTTCTTCTTCACAAGGACCTCATTCTGCACACAGAAAGAAGACAGTCCTCGCTTGAATGAAGCAGGGGGTGAAGAAACCTTGCCTTCCAGGTACTCGATGAGGCCTTTTAGGTTGGGGTCCGAGCGTTGCTGCTGAGCAAAAGAGCTTGCGCTGATGGGTCCCAGGAAGGCGTCCTCATCGTCGTCCAGCGGCGGTGCATCTACAGGGGCTCGTGAGAGGCAATCGGCGTCAGTGTGCTTGCGTCCGGACTTGTAAACGACGGTGACGTCAAACTCCTGGAGACGCAGACTCCAGCGAGCGAGTCGGCCAGAGGGATCCTTCAAATTGGCAAGCCAGCAGAGCGCGTGGTGGTCGCTGACCACCTTGAACGGCCGTCCGTAGAGGTAGGGGCGGAATTTCGACGTAGCCCAGATGATGGCAAGGCACTCCTTCTCAGTGGTCGAATAGTTAGCCTCGGCCTTGGAAAGGGAACGGCTAGCGTATGCGATGACCTTCTCCAGCCCGTCACTTTTTTGAACGAGAACGGCACCTAGTCCCACGCTGCTTGCGTCGGTATGAACTTCAGTATCGGCGTTTTCATCAAAATGCGCAAGGATCGGTGGGGACTGTAAACAACGCTGAAGTTCCTTGAAGGCTTCTGCTTGCGCCGCTTCCCATTTAAACGGCACGTCTGCCTTCGTCAGTTGGGTCAGGGGCTCGGCGATGCGCGAAAAGTTTTTCACAAATCGTCGGTAATATGCGCATAGTCCGAGAAATCTGCGCACTGCTTTCTTATCGGCCGGCGGTTGAAACTGTTCAATAGCAGCTGTTTTCTGCGGGTCTGGGCGTACTCCTTCCTTGCTAACGATGTGGCCTAGAAACAGCAGCTCTTCGTAGGCAAAGTGGCATTTCTCTGCTTTCAAGGTTAGGCCAGACGACTTGATTGCGTCTAGTACTGTTCGAAGTCTTTTGAGGTGCTCTTCAAAGTTCGAGGCGAAGACAACGACGTCATCTAAATATACCAGACAAATTTTTCACTTCAGGCCTGCATTTCTTCGACTTGGTCCCGGATGGCTTGTCGTTCTCGCGGAGACACACGGTAGGGGCTTTGACGGAGAGGTCGGACGTGTTGATCCGTTATAATGCGATGCTTGGCGATTGGCGTCTGTCGCACCTTCGGCGATGTCGAAAAGCACTCACTGTAGTTTTGAAGCAGATTGCGGATCTGGTCTTGTCTGTTCCGGTGCAGGGCTGGGTTGATGTCGAAAGTGGGCGAGTTCTCTTGGTCAGGCGGATCTTCTGCGGAGGGGTAGGAGAGGGCGAAGGAATCTCGTACGTCAGATATTTCGTCGTAGAATGCAATCGTCGTTCCTCTGTTAATATGCCGGTATTCTTCGCTGAAGTTAGTCAGCAGTACTTCGGCCTGGCCATTGCGGAAATGTGCGATGCCTCTTGCGATGCTGATTCCTCGGTCTAGTAGCAACTGCATGTTCCCCTCGATGATGGCTTCAGTGTTTATGGCTTTCGTGGCGCCTACGGTCACGATAACGCTTGAACGGGGTGGGACGCTCACTTCTTCCTCCAGGACACTTAGGGAAACGTGATTTTCCCGAGTTTTCATCGAAGCGATGGCTTCGTCCGTCGAAAGCGTGATCAGCTTGGATCGCAGGTCGATGATCGCCTGATGCTCATTAAGGAAATCCATACCCAAGATCACTTCGCGGGAGCATTGCGGTAGCACAACAAAGGTCGCAGGATAGGTATGTCCTTTGACAGTCACTCGCGCTGTGCATCGTCCTGATGGCGTAATGAGGTGGCCCCCAGCGGTGCGAATTTGTTCCGCCTCTCCGTTCCGTGATGAGGCGCCGACAAGCCGGTGGGTCAATGGTCGCAAGCACGAATTGGCCGCGTACACTCCGTGCTGCGATTGTGTCTATCGGGTCAAGTTCGTTTCTGTGCATGATAGCTTCAACACGCAATTGCTATGTGGCAATGCAGTTCATCGCAGTCGGCTACATGAATTCACTGCCCCGATAAACATTCTTGCCATGTACACCGCGCACAGCAACCGCGCACAGCAACACTTGTTCGACGTCCGCACTTCCGACAGATATAAATGGCACCGTCCACACATACAAGCGCAGCTGCCTCTAACATCGCCTACTACGAATGCAGTAATGCGCACATGCCCTCCGTCCGGATTGTCTGTGTATCCGCACTGTTTGCCCAGTGAAACGCAATGGTGCGTTGGCATGACGATGTTCGTCGCACAACTGCATTAAGGGTTTTGCGAATGCTGTTAAACGTCGCCGTTGCCGGTGGGCGGACACAGCCCGAGAACGCATCTGAGCATGTATCTGAGAGTTATTTTTTTTCCTTCACCATAGCGGTGCTCACAGTGTTGCCAGAGTCAACACCGCGCACAGCCCAGCGTTGCTTTAGTTTCTACAACGTGCGTTTCTCTGATGAATGAAAGACTACTTTTAGTTTCTCGCAACTCGCTTCGAACGTCCCGTTCGAAGGTTTCACGTAAGAGCTTGAATTCCACCGCGAGTTTAAAGTGCAACTGCGCCACTTTTTGAGAATTTCGCGATATTCAGCTGTTCAAATCTATATAGGCTGTAGGTAAAGCATGTCAACTGATTTTGCGCTGGCGTTTAATATAGCGACGTAATCGAAGATTGAATTTAGCTCTTCTTCTCACAGCCCCGGAGAAGTGCGGGGAAGTTCTGTGTAACGTCACGGAACGTATGATTTAAAATGAGCGCTGTCGTCAGCCACATTCTGCTGTCCCTTGCTGGACGCTACCAAACAGCGCTCTGCGGGCCTTGCCTTCTGTGGTGTTGTTTTTTTTTTTTGCTTCAAAGCAGGCGTTTGTGCGTTGGAAATACACCGATACCATCGATAATGTCATCATGCGCCCCCACTTAGCGTTGTACGCTGCGGAGAAGCTTGAAGAGCATTGCGATTTTAATCGGCGATTACGTCACTACTTAAAATGCCAACCCAAAAACACTTCATTTCTTTTTTTTTTCAAATCATTTTTATTCATAATCTTTCCATACAAATTATCAAAACACTGACCGAACCCATAGCCAGAGGCTACTGTGGGGTTCAGAAACCAAATACATAATGGCGATGACACAACACTTGTGTAAAATGAAAGACACAAAATCAACGGCGAAAGACCAAAATACAGGATACAATGAGAAGAAAACAAAGTAATGTGCATTTACAGCAGAATGAGTAAATATCTATCAAGAACAACACTGTACAAGAAATACAATCCGAAAACGACTGCCACAGAGGACAAATAAGGCTCATAAAATATGTTCTTATTGTTTTATTAGTTTCATGGGACTGTTTAATTTCTGGGGGTAGAGCATTCCTAACCGTGGCTCCTGAAAACTGCACCAATCTTTCGCTGTAGATGTTATTATTCGGTGGAAGATTAAAGCTACAATGTGTGAGGTTTCTTGTGTCGAGAAGGAGAGCTAAACAGGGAGGCATTAAAAGGTTTATTATATTTTACTATGTTGTTTACACAAACCACTATCTTTACCTGCAATTCTCGCACGTTCGACCCTTTTGAACTTGTTGATTTTAAAACTTATTCAGTTGCCCTTTAAGCGCTCTCTATACTTTAAGGAATGTCAGTCCAAATTAAGTTTTTTTTTTTTAATTTCGGTGTTGATATTTTTATAAATAGTCCCAGACTGCCAAAATATTTGAGGGACTATTCGCTGTGCTCTTACAGCCCTGATTCGACGAGAGAGCTCCACTTTTCACAGTCCTGCAAACAAATAGTGAGACGAAGTATAGGAAGGAACCTTGGGACTACATCCGGGTGTGGGAACGAAGCGCGAGTGTCGTTTCGAGACAGAATTGAAGACAATGATCTTGTCGAGGAAAACTTGTCCACACGACATTTCTGCGCCACAATGAGACGATCACATCCTTCGCAGTTATAGCCAGAGGTGGGCATTTGACCTCAAAATGCATGACCTCAACCTCCAATAAAATCTACCGACCGCACGCAGCCTCATAATTTCAGATCAAGGTCTCCTCAGGCGCCCTCTCGTCGTGTTTTCACAGACCATAAGCGACTTCACTCAACCTCACGTCAGCTTCACACTGCGAGAATGATTTCGTGTGCCTGACCTCGCAAGAAAATAAAAAGACGTCATGAGTGCTTTAAGACCGGAAAGAAACCCTTCAAGAATCCTGGGAAACATGTGACCCAAAATGATGACGGTAGCGTTATAATGACTAGTTATAACAATATAACACGCACGTTATAACACGCAGCAGGAAGAGCTGACATTAAGGTATGAGAGCTCAGCGTTTATTATTCTCTATCTTCTCTCAAAGTGGGAGTAGGCAGGGTAGAAGGCAAGCTTAGAACATTTTGCTCCGCTAGTTGATGCATGTTACAGAAATAAGCGCCGGATTTGTCAGCCATTTGACACTGGACTTAAGACACTCAACTCGTTGTCTACAACTACGTGGACGTGCTGAGCAAAGGCTGTGAAAGTGGTGAGAAACAACTATGCTTGTCTCGTGAGAACAGCAGAGGCATGGAAATGCTGGCAAAAACGAGTGGACTCCTGTGGCATCTAAAGAACTTCGAAATATATTGCAGTGAAGCTTTGTAATGTCTTGGGTGGGCTTGGTGGCTGTGCCATGGAAAAGACCACTAATCCGCTCTTCCTGACAATGCAGATCCTTGTCACAATCATCGTCACAATCCTGCCCAGCCTGACGACTGCGCTTTCAGGTTCGTCGCCCCTTCCTGCATTTTATCTTGGCTGCGGTGAGGTTGGGGCTGGCTGCATTAACAACCATCCACCGCTGCCCTCGACACGCCGCCACGGATCTGCCTAATCCTAGCTGCAACTTGGATTGCCCCATCACAGTCGACGTCACCGTTTTCATCAACTATAAAACTGCAACAACTGGCAACGACACTTCGTGGGTTTGATGGCTGTGCCAGGAAAAAGACCACTAACCCGCTCTTTTTGACAATGCAGGTCCTTGTCAGATCATCGTCACAATCCTGCCCAGCCTGACGACTGCGCTTTCAGGTTCGTCGCCAATTCCTGCATTTTATCTTGGCTGCGGTGAGGTTGGGGCTGGCTGCATTAACAACACAACGCCGCTGCCCTCGACACGCCGCCACGGATCTGCCTAATCCTAGCTGCAACTTGGATTGCCCCATCACAGTCGACGTCACCGTTTTCACCAACTATAAAACCGCAACAACTGGCAACGACACTTCGTGGGCTTGATGGCTGTGCCAGGAAAAAGACCACTAACCCGCTCTTTTTGACAATGCAGGTCCTTGTCAGATCATCGTCACAATCCTGCCCAGCCTGACGAATGCGCTTTCAGGTTCGTCGCCCCTTCCTGAATTTTATCTTGGCTGCGGTGAGGTTGGGGCTGGCTGCGTTAACAACAGAACAACGCTGCCCTCGACACGCCGCCACGGATCTGCCTAATCCTAGCTGCAACTTGGATTGCCCCATCACAGTCGACGTCACCGTTTTCACCAACTATAAAACCGCAGCAACTGGCAACGACACTTCGTGGGCTTGATGGCTGTGCCAGGAAAAAGACCACTAACCCGCTCTTTTTGACAATGCAGGTCCTTGTCAGATCATCGTCACAATCCTGCCCAGCCTGACGACTGCGCTTTCAGGTTCGTCGCCCCTTTCTGCATTTTATCTTGGCTGCGGTGAGGTTGGGGCTGGCTGCATTAACAACCATCCACCGCTGCCCTCGACACGCCGCCACGGATCTGCCTAATCCTAGCTGCAACTTGGATTGCCCCATCACAGTCGACGTCACCGTTTTCATCAACTATAAAACTGCAACAACTGGCAACGACACTTCGTGGGTTTGATGGCTGTGCCAGGAAAAAGACCACTAACCCGCTCTTTTTGACAATGCAGGTCCTTGTCAGATCATCGTCACAATCCTGACCAGCCTGACGACTGCGCTTTCAGGTTCGTCGCCAATTCCTGCATTTTATCTTGGCTGCGGTGAGGTTGGGGCTGGCTGCATTAACAACACAACGCCGCTGCCCTCGACACGCCGCCACGGATCTGCCTAATCCTAGCTGCAACTTGGATTGCCCCATCACAGTCGACGTCACCGTTTTCACCAACTATAAAACCGCAACAACTGGCAACGACACTTCGTGGGCTTGATGGCTGTGCCAGGAAAAAGACCACTAACCCGCTCTTTTTGACAATGCAGGTCCTTGTCAGATCATCGTCACAATCCTGCCCAGCCTGACGAATGCGCTTTCAGGTTCGTCGCCCCTTCCTGAATTTTATCTTGGCTGCGGTGAGGTTGGGGCTGGCTGCGTTAACAACAGAACAACGCTGCCCTCGACACGCCGCCACGGATCTGCCTAATCCTAGCTGCAACTTGGATTGCCCCATCACAGTCGACGTCACCGTTTTCACCAACTATAAAACCGCAGCAACTGGCAACGACACTTCGTGGGCTTGATGGCTGTGCCAGGAAAAAGACCACTAACCCGCTCTTTTTGACAATGCAGGTCCTTGTCAGATCATCGTCACAATCCTGCCCAGCCTGACGACTGCGCTTTCAGGTTCGTCGCCCCTTTCTGCATTTTATCTTGGCTGCGGTGAGGTTGGGGCTGGCTGCATTAACAACCATCCACCGCTGACCTCGACACGCCGCCACGGATCTGCCTAATCCTAGCTGCAACTTGGATTGCCCCATCACAGTCGACGTCACCGTTTTCATCAACTATAAAACTGCAACAACTGGCAACGACACTTCGTGGGCTTGATGGCTGTGCCAGGAAAAAGACCACTAACCCGCTCTTTTTGACAATGCAGGTCCTTGTCAGATCATCGTCACAATCCTGCCCAGCCTGACGACTGCGCTTTCAGGTTCGTCGCCCCTTTCTGCATTTTATCTTGGCTGCGGTGAGGTTGGGGCTGGCTGCATTAACAACCATCCACCGCTGCCCTCGACACGCCGCCACAGATCTGCCTAATCCTAGCTGCAACTTGGATTGCCCCATCACAGTCGACGTCACCGTTTTCACAAACTATAAAACCCAACAACTGGCAACGACACTTCGTGGGCTTGATGGCTGTGCCAAAAAAAAGACCACTAACCCGCTCTTTTTGACAATGCAGGTCCTTGTCAGATCATCGTCACAATCCTGCCCAGCCTGACGACTGCGCTTTCAGGTTCGTCGCCCCTTTCTGCATTTTATCTTGGCTGCGGTGAGGTTGGGGCTGGCTGCATTAACAACCATCCACCGCTGACCTCGACACGCCGCCACGGATCTGCCTAATCCTAGCTGCAACTTGTATTGCCCCATCACAGTCGACGTCACCGTTTTCATCAACTATAAAACCGCAACAACCGGCAACGACACTTCGTGGGCTTGGTGGCTGTGCCATGAAAAAGGCCTCTAATTCGCTCTTCCTGACAAAGCAGGTGCTTGTCACGATCATCATCACAATCCTGCCCAGCCTGACGACTGCGCTTTCGGGTTCGTCATCCCTTCCTGCGGTTTATCTTGGATGCGGTGAGGCTGGGGCTGGCTGCATTAACAATCATCCATCGCTGTCCTCGACACGCCGCCACGGATCTGCCTAATCCTAGCTGCAACTTGTATTGAAGGAGAGGGCTGAGTCGGGCTGGTTGGTTCATGTTGAAATGGTAGGCAAAACAGCGCTGACGAACGGGACGGAAGAAGGCGAGACAGACACATGCGCTGAACTAACAACCAAATGGTTATTGCGAAAGTATATCAAACCCACAACTATGTGTGTCGGATATACTCCCCGCGCTCCCAGAAAAGCCTGCTCCCCTTCCGGTCGGCCCACTCTAAGATAGTCAAGCGCGGGATAGCGAAAACATGCATGAAAGCCGCTCTGTTTAGATCATGTGCACATAAGACCCAAGCCAGCTTTGACGCGCAGGTTATTAGGCTTACCGCTGCGGGATACCCGGCGAAGATCTTATCTAGCATAGCAGAGTCGATATTATAAGAATGCAGCATTCAGAAGTAGACGCGCAAACTGGACACTAAGCACATAACATGTATTCCGTATGTTCACCAAGTTTCGCATAACCTGAAAAAGATTGTGAACAAAGCCGGCGTAAAGCTCCTTTTCTCTGCCAAGGACAAGTTGGGAGGCCTGTGCAAGAGAGTGAATCAGGAGAGTGGAAAGAAGTCTTGTCAGAAGAAAAACAGAAACAAATTTGTCAACTGTTGCTGTGGTGTAGTGTACAAGGTCCCACTGTCATGCGGTCGTTTCTACATCGGAGAGACCGGACGGTGCGTCAACGATCGGCTACGCGAACATGCGAAAGACATTGATAACAAGTCACGCCGAAATAATATGGTCATTCATTTCGCAGATTGCAAAGAATGTGAGGCGTTTTTGAACCAAACAACTATCATCGCCAAATATAACGATCATACCTCGCGCCTGATATCGGAGGCCTTTCACATTCATGCATTAGGCAACTAATGTGCAAGCCAACCATCGGTGGCTCTATTCCCACAGGAGATCGCTTTTCTTAATCAGTGATGATATCCCGAATGTGTGCCATATCATGTTTGGCACCGCATTTCTTCTTCCCTTCTATGCTTTATATTGCCCCCTCTTTCGCAATAAACCATTTGGTTGATAGTTCAGCGCATGTGTCTGTCTCGCCTTCTTCCGTCCCGTCCGTCAGCGCTGTTTTGCCTACCATTTCAACTTGCATTGCCCCATCACTCTCGACGTCACCGTTTTCATCAACTATAAAACCGCAACAACCGGCAACGACACTTCGTGGGCTTGGTGGCTGTGCCATGAAAAAGGCCACTAATTCGCTCTGCCTGACAAAGCAGGTGCTTGTCACGATCATCACAATCCTGCCCAGCCTGACGACTGCACTTTCGGGTTCGTCGCCCCTTCCTGCGGTTTATCTTGGCTGCGGTGAGGCTGGGGCTGGCTGCATTAACTACCATCCACCGCTGACCTCGACACGCCGCCACGGATCTGCCTAATCCTAGCTGCAACTTGTATTGCCCCATTACAGTCGATGTCACCGTTTTCATCAACTATAAAACCGCAACAACCGGCAACGACACTTCGTGGGCTTGGTGGCTGTGCCATGAAAAAGGCCACTAATTCGCTCTTCCTGACAAAGCAGGTGCTTGTCACGATCATAATCACAATCCTGCCCAGCCTGACGAATGCCCTTTCGGGTTCGCCGTCCCTTCCTGCGGTTTATCTTGGATGCGGTGAGGCTGGGGCTGGCTGCATTATCAATCATCCACCGCTGCCCTCGCCGCCACGGATCTGCCTAATCCTAGCTGCAACTTGTATTGCCCCATCACAGTCGACGTCACCGTTTTCATCAACTATAAAACCGCAACAACCGGCAACAACACTTCGTGGGCTTGGTGGCTGTGCCATGAAAGAGGCCACTAATTCGCTCTTCCTGACAAAGCAGATGCTTGTCACGATCATCATCACAATCCTGCCCAGCCTGAGGACTGCGCTTTCAGGTTCGTCGCCCCTTCCTGCATTTTATCTTGGCTGCAGTGAGGTTGGGGCTGGCTGCATTTAGAACAAACACCCCTGCCCTCGACACGCCGCCACGGATCTGCCTAATTCTAGCTGCAACTTGGATTGCCCCATCACAGTCGACGTCACCATTTTCATCAACTATAAAACCGCAACAACCGGCAACGACAATTCGCGGGCTTGATGTCTGTGCCATAGAAAAGACCACTAATCCGCTCTTCCTGACAATGCAGGTTAGTAAACAATATAACCTCTTCGCAAAGAAAACTCGTCCTCCTAAAAAGCCAGCTCCTAACGACAGACTAAACCATCTCTGATCAGAACAAAGAATGACCGATCTCGAGAATCACTACAAAACTCATTAAACCCTCCAAACAGTCCTTGATACTGCCCGAACTAACGCCATCCATACAGCCAGCTTAGTCTCTGCACTAGAAGCAGGTCTGTATGATGCTGAAAACCAATCTGGACGGAATAATCTAATATTTTATGACCTTGAAGACAAAAATTCTACGGAAACGTATGCCGAAGCTGAAGATATAATCATTCCTCACTACCAGGATCGCCTTAACATATCAATCTACCCTAAAGAAATAGATCGCGCACATCGTTTTGGATGCCGTCCTGATGAACGTCACCGCCGAATAGCAGCTAAATTCACGTCCTACAAAACTAAAAACAATATTCTTTCAAATGCCTGCAAACTAAAGAACACATACTGTAGTATCGGTGAAGACTTCTCTCGTTCTGTTCAAACCGCGCGTAGTCACCCTGTAGCATTCGCCAAATTAAAACAGGTTAAATTTTCACCTCGCTACAAGACTGTACACATCGGTACTAAAGGTTACATGTATGATATTCCATCGCAGATGGTTAGGGGGGAATGCGGGGCTGAAGAGTCAACTTTTGACTAATGTAGCAGTTGCGATAAAATTTTCAAAGATGGTGCATCTTCTTCCCATTAGACTATATTTAGAATATCAGCTTCCTAGCTCAAACAGAAAATAAGTTATAGCTGCCATATTGAACAATCAGGTGTGTCAACTTAGCAAAACTCTTATTTCAAAAATAATTGAGATATACTAATAGTTTGTGATTAGATATCTTCTAGATTGTTTATAGTGCAGGATAAGACTATTCACATGTTTTCTGTATAATATCTGTAAATATGTAGTCACTCTAAAAACAGTTCTCTTTTTTGGCTGTCATTATATGTCAGACATCTAAAAATATTTTGTGTTCAAAATATTTAGCGACTTAAAAAGTACCTTATCTTGTTCCTGAGAAAATTTCAGTCAAGGAACCACCTTGAAAGCCGTTTTTGGAGATGCAGTTTGGAAATGATAGTTTTCTTAACTGTTTTGTTTTCCGAAAAAGTGCTAACTGAGAAAATGAGTTCAAATATGTAAGAACATGCTATTTTATTTTGGGCTAAAAAAATTAATCAAAGTGCCCTGCTATATAGGTCGGGCTCTCCTTTTCAACGCGAAGCTGCTCTGTGGAAAATGCTTCAAATCCTTTTTTTTTTTTAGGCTTTAGAGCTGTCCATCGCCCTTGCCTTCGCTCGTGAAATACTTAGATGGGCTGCTCGCTGGACGTGCCTCATCGTCTAGATTCCCTGTCCTAGTTCCAGCTTCTCAAACACTCGTCTTGATGCAATGTGCACCCTCATGAAATTCTAGTACAGCCAAGGCTCCTGTAATCTCCACGGTTCTTAGTGATAAAAATTCGGTCTTCGGCTGATGAAACTTGATAGGAGCTTGAAGGGTTCGCTTTGGTCGCCGTTGGCAGGCTTGGGCCTGGCGAATGCACAAGCAGACGCTCACTTGCTGGCGATCGCACAGTACTGTTTAGGCTTCTCGATTCTGTGGTGCGTTTTCTCTTCCCGAATCTTCTCCGCGTCGGAGCCTTCGGTGCGGGCATCTTCCGATCACAACACAGGCCACCCGCAGTTCGCAGTAAACTCACAGAAGGAAAAAAAGGTAAAAGATAGCAAGCGTCGAGCACAACCAAAGCAGGAGCGACGCCGAATGACGCAAAAAAAGAAGCATTGGGTGGTCACGTGGTATATTTCCGCCAATCCGAGCTCCTGTTTCGTTTTGCCAGCCATTCAGCAGTTGCCGCGGCCAGAAATATGCAATACGTATTTTTTTTGCTTTTCGTTAGTAGCCTTGCTTATTCTGGATGGAAGGCCTTCCGTGGCTAAAAAGAGCGAAAAACAAACTTTCTAACGTGGGCATTCATTTCTCGTTTCGTTCTTTGCCCGCACTGTGGCCGCGTCTTGAGAAGAGCGTTCATAGACGCCTTCAACGGCCTACCACCGCCTCGTGAAAAGAAATAATTTTCTTTTTTGCTACTCCTCACATCACAGCGAAACTTGGTGAGAATATTCTTCATTAAACCGGCAATCCAAGTCAACTCAAGCCTAAAAACCGCATTTTTTTTTCGAAAATCTCTATTTCGGCCCCACATCTCCCCTTAAGGAAATACCATAGCGGTCACCTCTTCCAAATGCTGTCAATACCCGTTCTGGTACCTTATAAAGCAACCACCTTTCGTTCTCTGTAGCCTTCACCAATATTCGCAGTTTCATGGCGAAGCGAGAACGTGTGTCCAGCATGAAATGAACGGCCGCGCAACAAGGACACTAACAAGAAAGAGACACCCCATGCGCACACTACCAAGTGTTTATTGCACAGAAAGGTGGCATATTTACATTCATTTTATTACACTCAGCTCAAGCATGAGAGTCATCGCATTGTCGCTCCGGACCCACCACGTGGAATAAAATTCAACTACCTCAGGAAAGCATAGAGGAAACTTTAACCCCTGCAGATAGCCTAACAGGTTTTGATAAAAGCAATTAGAAACGAAAAGGAGAGGGCCATCTCTTAGCAAAAGCCGTGTCAAACAATAGTAGCAACAGAGAGTATTGCATGAGAAGCAAAAGCATCCAGAGAGTAAAAAACCAATAGCAAATAACAATCGTAGCAAAGGCAGAGTCAAACATATGAAGCCAAAGCCGTCAGAAACCGAGAAACGACAAAAATGAGAATAAAACCAATAACAAAAAATTAAAAACCCACCTAAACAAGAAAGAGACGGCCGCCAGTAATGCAGGGCTAGAAATTCGCACAGTACATGACGTCACAAAAACTGTCGAGAAATGAAACTTCATTTCTACGGAGCGATACCGAAGAGCCGCTAAAACAAGTGCTTCCCTTCTTTTTGATCATAAACGCCTCAAGAATTTCAGCGCCACCTGATCGCGACACCTGCCCAGAATCCTTATTCCCTCAAGCACCGGCTCACACTTGCAGCATTTACAATGGGGAGCCAAATTCGACCGCCACCGTTTTCTAACAATTTCTCATACTCCCGTGCTCTGTCCTTAATGCAGCGACCCGTCTGGCCCATATAGGCCCTTCCACACGTCAGTGAGATCTCGTACACCACTCCGACAGCACAGGATACGAAATGCTTGCCGCGCCTCTTTTCGCACAGGGCTTTCTCCTTCTGGCTGACCCGCGAGCATAACCCGCTCAGATTTTTGGGCGCGGAGAAAACGACAGGAACGTCGTACCGGCCAGCAACCTTCTTCAAGCTGTGCGCCACTCGGTATATATCGGGGTCCACTTGTGGTCGCCTAGATCCCGGCTTGGTGTTAATACCTTGGCATTAACTTGGTATTAATACTTAAAAACTTGGTATTAATACCTAAAAACTGCAAGCTGTTGTTGTCTGGTAGTTCGTGGTAAAAGCGAGCCCTTTTCCTTGTTGTCTAAAAACGGATGATTCTTTCCACTGTGCTGGGGAGCATCAATGCAGAGTTAGTACTTTTTAGTATCACCAAGAAGTTATCCACGTATCTAAATATTCGCAGGGCTTGGCCACTATGAAGGGATGAAGCTGAAGCACGGTCAATAGTTGATAAAATGCATTACACAACGCAGGTGCAACACAGGAACCGATGCAAATGCCACTTTTCCGTAAGTACATTTCTGTTTCAAAGGAAACAAACGTAGACCTAAGGTAACATTCAATTAGTGATAAAAAGATTTCCACACTTAGTTCAGCTGAGTTCTGAAATGCAATGGCCCCATTAGATTCAATACACTCCCGTACGGATTTGAACAGGTGGCTACGCGGAACTGAATAGAATTAATCTCCACCGTGCACGGAAAACAAGTATCCAATAGAAAACTGGTCTTTCAGACCCTCTGCACCCCTGGTCACCTCTGTAGAATTCTTGGTGGCGAAGGGATCGTCCACTTTCAGTCCTTTAAAATTCTTCAGAAGAAATTTGCTCACCCTTTGCTGCCGCTCACTAACAATGGATATGAAAGGCATGTCTGGATTACGGGTTTTCACCGTAAAACACACATCAAGAGACCCTTTCTTCCAATCGCGGATTCCCTTGGCCAGCCTGCAAAGCTGCAACTCATTGCACAGCGAGATGGCTTTCGTTTTCACTCTACCGGCACTCTTCTTCACCTGTACAAAGAACTCATATTCGCCTGTACTGCCCCTGCGTTGTGTAATATATCTTTATCAACTGTTGACAAGGCTCTAGCTTCTTCCCTTCACAGTGGCATGGTCTTGCGAATTTTCAGGATATGTGGACGACTTCTTGGTGACACTAAAAAGCACTAACTCCACATTGACGCTCCCCAGCACAGTGGAAAGAATCTTATCCGTTTTCAGACAACAAGGAAAAGGGCTGACTTTCACTCACGAACTACCAGACAACAACAGCTTGCAGTTTAATATCAAGTTTCTAGAAGGGCGAGTGAGTTGGATGTATTTCCCCCGAGCAAAGTAGGAACTGCTTCCGTGCGGATCAGCGCACCCCAAGACAGTTAAAAGGGCTATCGCTTCTCTTTGCCTCGAGTCTGCATTGCCTAATTCCTGTACTGACATGGCTGAGGCTGGCGTCAACAATCAGATCGAAAGGCTTCTAATGGCTGGCTTCCCGTGTTCTGTCGTATGCAGCGTAGCAGAAACCCTGCTTCAAAAAATGAAAGGCAAGAAGAAAAAATCCCATGCTAAGCCGAGATCGAGGCGACCACAAGTGGTCCCCAATATACACCGAGTGGCGCACAGCTTGAAGAAGGTTGCTGGCCGGTTCGACGTTCCTGTCGTTTTCTCCGCGCCCAAAAAGCTGAGCGGGTTATGCTCGCGGATTGGCCAGAAGAAGAAAGCGCTGTGCTAAACGAGGCACAACAAGAATTTCGTATCCTGTGCCGTCGGAGTGGTGTGCGAGATCCCACTGACGTGTGGAAGGGTCTATATAGACCAGACGGGTCGCTGCGTTAACGACAGGGCACGGGAGCATGAGAAATCGCTAGAAAACGGAGACCGGTCGAATTTGTCCCCTCATTGTAAAAGAATGCAAGTGCCAGCCAAAGCTTAACGGAATAAGGATTCTGGGCAGGAGTCGCGATCATGTGGCACGTGAAATTCTTGAGGCTTTTATGATCAAAAGAAAGGGAAGCACTTGTGTTAGCGACTCCTCGGTATCCCTCCGTATAATGAAGTTTCCTTTCTTGACGGTTTTTTGTGACGTCATGTACTGCGCGGCTTTCTAGCCCTGCATTACTTGCGGCCGTTTGTTTTTTGTTTCATTGGGTTTTTAATTTTTTGTTATTGGTTTTATTTTTATTTTTGTCGTTTCTCGGCTTCTGACTGCTTTGGCTGCATATTTTTGACTCTGTTTGCTACGATTGTTCTTTGTTATTGGTTTTTTTACTGTCTGACTGCTTTTGCTTCTCATGCAATACTCTGTTGCTACTATTGTTTGACACTGCTTTTGCTAAGAGATGGCCCTCTCCTTTTCGTTTCTAATTGCTTTTATCAAAACCTGTTAGGTTATCTGCAGGGGTTAAAGTTTCCTGTATGCTTTCCTGAGGTAGTTGAATTTTATTCCACGTGGTGGGTCCGGAGCGATAATGCGATGACTATCATGCTTGAGCTGACTGTTTAAATATGCCACCTTTCTGTGTAATAAACAGCTGGTAGTGTGCGCATCTGGTGTCTCTTTCTTGCTGGTGTCCTTGTTGCGCCGCCGTTCATATTATCATGCACCAACTCACCCCTCAGGCCGTTATTCTGTGTCCAGCATAGTCACATCATCTAACGGCGTTCGCCAAATTATAAATGTTCAATTTTCACTTCGCTCCAAAACATTACACATCGGTACTAAAGGTTACATGTACGATGTTCCATCGCAGACGGTTAGCGGTCACCCCTTCCAGCTCCTAACGGCAGACAAAACCATCTCCGATCTGTACGAAAGAATGACCGATCTCGAGAATCCATACCAAACTCAGAAAACCCTCCGAACAGACATTGATTCTGTCCGAACTAACGCCATCCATACAGCCAGCTGAGTCTCTGCACTAGAAGCACGGCTGGATGACGCTGAAAACCGATCTCGACGGAATAATCCAATATTTTATGGCCTGGCTTACCGATGATAGCACTGATGCTGAAGTGGTTGCTTATTTTCCAGATTATCAGTTTATCGAAATGATCGCACAAATTCTCGAGACGGTGGCGTGTGGATTGCTGCTGGAGCGGAATTATCATGCTAACCCATCAGCCTCCCTCCCAAGCAAGAGATACTGTGGCTTTTGTGCCGTGCTTCACCACTTTAAGTTGCAATCGGCGTGTGTTATAGGCCCCTGCATGCCTGCCCAAAATTTTCCCATGAACTTATTAACATGCTAAATCAACTCACGACATCATATCCGAACGAGCCTATTCTTCTATTGGTTATTTTAATTGTCCAGGTACACACTGGTACAACCGCTTTTTCACAGCCAATCAGTGCATATTCAAGGAACTTTCTGGATATTTGTGTCAACTTTAGCCTTTGTGAACTAGTAACCAGCCTAACACGCATCGCAGGCGACTCGAGCAACATTTTAGACTTAGTAGTTAGCACTCATCCTGACAGTTTATCATGCATTACATACTTAGAGCCCATATGCCATCATAAACTCATTCAAGTAGATTTTTTCTTCCATGCCGAGCGCCATGAAACGCAAAAGAAAACAACCACCCGTGATAACCGTACCTACAGTGCCATTAAGCACGAACAGAGCAATTTGCGTACTGTTCGAAGCCGATTTTAACCAGAGATCTGTTAACGATAAAATGTTCATATTTAAAGATAGACTACAAAAACTAACTCAGAAATTTATCCCTAGAATGACGTTTCGTGAATATCGCTCTAAGCCCTGTTTTTCTAGGACGCTAAAAAGACTCGAGAATAAAAATAAGCGGCTTTTTCGCGCTGCTAAGTTTAAGAGAACTCTCGAAACGCGGGTAGAATACTATTTCGCCGTGAAAGAGTACTTGACTGCCATCATCAACGCTTAGCATTTAATTTTTAACACCAACCTTACGCGCATGCTATGCGATAACCCAAACAAATTTTGGCGAGTCATCAATCCTGCACCATCACGCTCAGTCGCTGTCAGTCATACAGCCGGCGTGACAGCCTCCGGCACATCATCCGCTAACATCATTAATAATGCGTTTTTATCACTGTTCACCCAGGCACGCAACCCGCCTTTATGGATGCCTCCTACTAATATCACACCACCAATGGACGCAATTACTTTCTCTTCAATAGCATCTCGCCCTTAACTGAGAAAATGAAGCTGTCCTCGTCAGCCAGCATCGACAAGATCAACTCTACACTTCTAAAACATACGAAGTGTGTTAGAGCAGTTTACGTTCAATTGTTGTTTTCGCAGTCACTCTTTGCAGGTCTTGTTCCGAAAGGCTGGCAAATCGGGAAGGTCATTCCGCTCTACAAATCGTGTGACAAAAATCCTCCCCTAAACTACCGTCCCATTTCGCCAACTAGAGTCCCTTGCAAGATCATGAAACATATCATGTACTCTCACATAGTGGACTTCTTAGACACTAACAATTTCTTCCATCCCTCCCAGGACGGCTTCCGCGAGGGGTATTCATGCGATACACAGCTAGCCATGTTCCTCAATGACTGGCACGCTGATCTGGACGCTAATATTCAAACTGGCGCCATTTTTGTGGATTACGCTAAAGCATTTGATAAAGATCCATCACAACGGTTAATTCAAAAACTTTATCTGCTAAACCTACATTCTAACGTGCTAAAATGAATCAAGGCCTTCTTAACAAATCGCTCTCAATCAGTCATTGTAAATAACCAGTCCTCCAACCTTCTTCCTGTAGCATCCGGCGTCCCACAAATCTGCGTTCTTGCCCCTCTCTTGTTTTTAATATATATTGCCACATTGCTGACATTCTTCCGGCGCCACCTGGTGGCCGAACCTGTCTTCCAGTGCGTGGCCGAACGTCTTCTTTCTCTCGAATATGCGCGGCTGTTCGGCAAGCCTCGCCCGAGTAAACGGTCGTGCTTCCTGCGACCTCTACATTTGTCGGTGACATTCGGTGGAGCCGTGCTGGGTACCAGCCTATGTACGCTGACCCCGTCGAAATCCTTGACGCTTCTCCTCGAAGCACGGACGCCACACCTGTCCACAAAGCCAGCCGTCGCCTGCGAGGCCTGCAACCCGAGTTTGAGCCACTGAAAAGGCCTGTGCGAGCTATTACTTCCACCACTGGCAGCCAGACAGGTCAGTACTCCGGCAGTGCCCCGCCGTTCGTACTTCTCGCACCTCAGTCGCCATCATCCTTCCACGGAGACCGGTTCGAGGATGTTGAAGATTGGTTGGCCAGTTTTGACCGTGTTGCTGCGTTCAACCAATGGGACGACGGGAGGAAGCTGATGATTGTTTATTTCGCACTGCAAGACTCGTCGAAAACGTGGTTTGAGAACCACGAGGCATCCTTTTCTAACTGGGTAGCTTTTCGCCGTGAGCTGCTCGCCACGTATCAGCTCGAACGAGCTAAAGGAAAATGATGAAATTGCCCTTCGCTCCATGTCACAGCAGTCCAACGAGAGCCTGGCCATGTTTATTGAGGACATGACCCGCCTCTTCAATCGGGCCGACCCAGCCATGCCCGAAGCTACAAGGGTGCGGCACCTTATGCGTGGGGTAAAGGAGCAGCTGTTTGCTGGCCTCATGCGCGACCCTCTGAGAACCGTCGCTCTGAGAACGATCATTGCGCGAACCTCTGAGAACGATCATTGCAGGAACATAGTGCCCAATACGGCCGTCAGGCAAATGTTGCAGCCGCTCACTACTGCACGTCCTTGCCAGGCCCCGGGGGTGAGGCGCTGCGAGTGCTTGTGCGGAGCATTGTTCGCGAAGAACTGCGACATCTCCACTTGGATGCTCCGTCAGCAAGCATACCTTCTACAGGCGATGTCCTCCGTGACGAAATTCGGCCAGCGGTGCAGCCACCACCAGCACCACTATCGGAGCCGCACGTGGTGTCCTACAGCGATGCCCTGCGCCGACCTGCCCCCGCGCCGCAAGCGTTTCGCCCTGTTGCCGAACCACGACCACCCCATCGTTACCTGCGTCCCGTCGAGCAACAGCAGAACCTGTGCCCTCCTTTCAGCAAAGCGCACGTGTGGCGAACATCCAACAATCGCCCGCTCTGCTACCACTGCGGGGAGCCCGGCCATATTCTGCGGAATTGCCCGTACCGACAGATGGGTTTGACAGAATTCCCACCGGATGCACCTCGACCGCACTATGGAGAAAGACCGCAGGACATAGAGCAGTACCTGGCCACTCAGGTGCTGCCCCCGACCTCGCAGCGGCGCCAATCGCGATCGTCGTCCCTGGGGCGCTTTGCTTCGCCCAGTCGGCCCTCATCCTCTGGTCAGTTCAGAGGCACGTCCCCTCGCCGGGAAAACTGAAGGCGGCGTCCTCCGGGGGTAGGGCTGCCGCCACTGCAGAGTCAACAGCCTCCACCCGACGATTTGAAGCGACGGCCCGAGCGGCGACGACCCGATCCGACGTGCTGCGAACGATTAGTTGCAGCTGAAATTTTAGTAACCGCCGACAGTCATGAAGTGACCGCACTCGTCGATACCGACGCTGATTTTTCTGTGATGAGCAGGCAGCTCACCACAACCCTCCGTAAGGTTCTGACGCCTTGGTGTGAACCCGTGATCCGCACCGCCGGTGGCCATGTAGTGACGCCGATCGGCGTCTGCACCTGTTGCATCCAGATCCGCGGTCTTACTTTCACTGGCTCATTTGCCGTATTACGTGACTGTTCGAAAGATCTCATTCTGGGCATGGATTTCCTTCAAGAGTATGGTGCGATCATAGACCTTCGGGAGCTTATGGTATCTTTTTCCGCCCAGCGAGCCGTTGGCACGAACACCGAGCCCAGCAGAGTAATGTTGCCCGTATGTGACGACCACATAAAAATCCCTCCGCGAGCCAGCAAGTTCGTCACAGTGGAGTGTAATGACAGCACCGGTAATCTTGGCATCGCTGAAGCGAACGTGTCGCTGCTACTCGCTCGGAAAGTTTATGTCGCTCGAGGTCTAGTAGAACTTGCCAACGGTCGCACGGACACCTTAGTCACCAACTTTACCCGTGAACTACAGCATTTAACGAAGACAGCGGTCATCGCTTATTTTAACAAGCTTGGAGAGAGTTCCAGACAGTGCTCTTTGTCCACCACGTCAGACATCGACGATGCAACGGCTATAGCCATTCCGACCGACGTAAACCCGCACCTCTTGGCCAGTCAGAAACGCTGCTTGGAAAACCTCATCTCTTCCTTCCGCGACTGTTTTGCATCAACTTCCAAGGTGCGACAGACGCCGCTTACTAAGCACCGAATTATCGTTGCTGACGACCAAAGACCACTATGCCAGCGCCCTTATCGCGTGTCTTCAAAAGAACGCGACGCCATCCGCCATCAAGTTACACAGATGCTCCAGGACGACGTCATACAACCGTTCACGAGCCCCTGGGCATCGCCTGTTGTCCTCATTACGAAGAAAGATGGCACCCTCAGGTTCTGCGTGGATACAGATGCCTCAATAACGTCACGATAAAGGATGTGTATCCTCTGCCACGCATTGATGACTCCCTAGACCGCCTACGCCACGCCACCTACTTTTCGCCCCTTGACCTCCGCAGTGGGTATTGGCAAATAGAGGTCGACGAACGCGACCAAGAGAAGACCGCCTTTATTACTCCTGACGGTTTGTACGAGTTTAAGGTGCTCCCTTTTAGCTTGCGCTCGGCCCCTGCCACATTCCAACGAATGATGGACACTGTGCTGTCTGACCTGAAGTGGCAGTCGTGCCTCGTATATCCCGACGATGTCGTGATCTTCTCTGACACGTTCGATGAGCACCTGAAACGTTTGCGTGCTGTTTTCGAGGCCATACGTTCCGCTGGTCTCTCTCTGAAGCCAGAAAAATGTCACTTTGCGTTTCACGAGTTGAAGTTTCTTCGTAACATTGTCAGCGCTCGAGGTGTTAGCCCAGACCCCGAAAAGACGGCCGCCATAGCTGCCTTCCCCAAGCCAACAGATAAACGGAGCCTGCGTCGTTTCTTGGGCCTCTGCGCGTACTCTCGCCGGTGTGTTCACAATTTTTCCAAGCTAGCTGTGCCTCTGACCCGTCTGACGAAAGACGCTGAACCCTTCTTCTGGGGCGAGGACCAGGAAAGAGCCTTCACGGAACTCAAGTCCCGTCTCCAATGTGCGCCTGTGCTTGGCCACTTCGACGAAGAGGCCGACATGGAACTGCAGACTGATGCCAGTAACGTTGTTCTCGGTGCGGTCCTTGTTCAGCGACAGGATGGTCTAGAACGCGTGATTGCTTGCGCCAGTCGCACTTTATCCCGTTCCGAAGTCAATTATTCCACCACGGAAAAGGAATGTCTGGCTGTGCTGTGGGCAGTTACGAAATTTCGACCGTACTTGTATGGCCGCCCGTTTCGGGTCGTGAGCGACCATCATTCACTGTATTGGCTGGCAAATCTGAAAGATCCCTCGGGGCGGCTTGCTGGATGGAGCCTTCGGTTACAAGAATTCGATGTCACCATCGTGTACAAGACCGGCCAGAAACACAGTTATGCTGACTGTCTCTTCCGCGCTCCTATTCCCTGTCCCACGAATGAGTCCGACGACGATTCCGCTTTTCTCGGTGCTGTCACCACATCCACCCTTGCCCGCCAACAGAGGGACGACTCCGAACTGCTTCCCCTCATCGAGTACCTCGAAGGAACCGCTCCATCACCACCTCGACTCTTCAAGCACGGACTTTCATCGTTTTGCTTGCGTGATGGTGTCCTCTACAAAAAGAACTACGGCTCAACAGACACTGTCTATCTGCTTGTAGTGCCTACACCTCTTCGTGACGAAGTTCTGCGTGCGTGCCACGATTACCTTCCCTCAGGCCACCTCAGGTTTTTCCGCACGTTAGCGCGCATACACCACAAGTACTACTGACCCAGGCTTACTGCGGTTGTCCACCGCTACGTGCGAACCTGTCGTGAGTGTCAGCGCCGGAAGACGCCGCCGACTAAACCAGCCGGGCTCTTGCAGCCTATCGATCCCCCGCGCCTCCCATTTCAACAGGTCGGCATGGACTTACTCGGTCCATTTCCGGAGTCTTCTATTGGTAACCGATATATTGCCGTTGCCACTGGCGATCTCAGCCGCTACTGTGAGACCAAGGCCCTTCCTCGTGGCACCGCCGCCGAAGTTGCACATTTTTTCATTCACAACATCGTGCTTCGTCACGGAGCCCCATCAGTCGTATTAACTGACAAGGGCACCGCGTTTACGCCGGCACTTACGAGCGAGGTACTTCTACTCAGTGGCACCAGCCATAGCAAGACTACACCTTACCATCCGCAAACAAAAGGACTGACTGAGCGGCTTAACAATACAATTGCCGATGTGCTTGCCATGTATGTCGACGATGACCATGCGAACTGGGACCGGATACTGCCTTACATCACGTCCGCGTACTACACTGCGCTCCATGAAACGACGCGCTTCACTCCGTTCCATTTGGTGCACGGCCGCGAAGCCTTGAGCATGCTGGACGCCATGCTTCTTCCGGATCCTACTTCCTCTTCTGTCGTGGACGCTGAACAATTTGTTCGTGACGCCGAAGCTGCTCGACAGCGAATCCGGTGCCAACAACAACGCGACGCCGAGCGCTACAACCTCCACCGCAGGGAGGTGATTTACGCACCCGGTGACCAAGTCTGGGTGTGGAGTCCGATCCGTTTGCGACGGCGGTCTCAGAAGCTTCTTCGCCGTTACTTTGGTCCCTACCAGGTGTTACGTCGCCTCAGCGCGGTGACCTACGTGGTGTTTCCTCAAGGAACTGTCCGGTCGTCTCGACAACCGAAGTCCGAAGTAGTCCACGTGGCGCGAATGAAGCCGTATTACTCTGCTTAGCCCCTTTCCACAAAGACACTCGCGCCGCTACCTGGAAGCCTTATGTATGTTTTTCCCCCCTCGCGTGCGGCATCGAGTCGATGCCTCTTGGAAGGGAGGGGGCAATATCACATTGCTGACATTCTGCCGGCGTCACCTGGTGGCCGAACCTGTCTCCCAGCGCGTGGCCGAACGTCTTCTTTCTCTCGAATGTGCACGGCTGTTCGGCAAGCCTCGCCAGAGTAAACGGTTGTGCTTCCCGCGTCCTCTACATTTGTCGGTGACAAATGAACGATCTCCCGCAGCATGTATCTTGCCAAATTGGAATGTTCGCTGAAGACTGCATAATCTACCGCCGAGTTACTAACAGTACTGATCAAGAAGCCCTCCAACAGGACCTTAAGCAAATCGAACAATGGTGTGAAAATTGGCTTATGACCGTTAACCCAAGCAAATGTAAGCTCCTTCCCATACCACTCGCCACAACAGTCTTGCCTTTTAGTACAAAATCGCTAACGAGCCCGTAGAATCCGTATCGTCTTTCAAATACTTACGCGTCACATTGTCTGCCTAACATGGAATGCCCATATCGCTAACGTGATATCATCAGCTAACAAAGCGACGGGATTTCTTAAACGTCACCAATTCGCCTCGCCCCACAACTTGTGAAATTGCTCGCCTACAAATCACTCGTTAGACCTAAACTAGAATATGCATCCGCCATGTTGGACCCGCATCATACTAACCTCATAAACGATCTATAAGCCGTCCAGAATCCTTCTACAAGGTTCATTCATTCTTATTCGTAGGACGTCAGTGTTTCAGCTCTAAAAACAATGTGCTTTATCGCCTCTTTCTGTTAGTCGTCGCATAGCCACACTGTCACTGTGCCACAAGTTCTATCAGTCATCGCTTAATCGTGCCCCTTACATTATGCCTAGCATCGTACATTTCTCACTGCGCCAACCACTCGCATCAAGTTTTTGGTCCACGTGCCCGAACTGTTAGCTTCTTGAGCCCCCTTCCTCCCACGTGCAGTCAGATTGAAGCGGCCTTCCCCAGCATATCGTGGACGTCACCAGTTCTTTGTAAATTGCTGAAAATTTAAAAACCTTTTTTTTGTATCTGAACACATGTCGAATTGTCACCTAGCTTTCTGATGGTTCCACACCTTATGTAATACTCCTAACCCCCCCCCCCCCCCCCCCAAAGGGTCTTTAAGGAAATCAAATGAAATTTGTTTACGCTTAATGCTGCCGGCGCTCGGCTTTATCGCTGTATTTGTGATTGAAGACGCGACCAGATTTATCTCGAAATATTTCAGCCAGGTGGAAGCGATTCTACGTCGTTCCAATCTGTTGTGGCTACTTTGCAAGCCGTATCTCGAAAGTTCGTTGTCAGCTTTAAGGTCTGTCCAAGAAACAGTTTCCTTTAGAAGCTGTTTTCGTTTTATTTCTGACTGCTGTCACCACGTATCAATATATCTTGCCTAGAAATTCTTCTTCTTTATTCCTTTATTTGTTCTTCACAACATGACATGCAGATTGTAAAAAGGGTGAGATGAAAAGCCGCTTCGTTACGGCTTGCAAAAAATCTTGGTCCCCTTTGACACCGATGGCGACGAAGCAACACATTTAGAGAAGCAAAATCATGACAATTTCCAAATGACACCATGGGAAATTTTCAAAAGGCAATTCAACAAGAAGTTCCTCACAAACGCACTTATAATATAGCAGCAGCAAAGCGTCGTGACAAAGTTCTGGTTATGAAGATCGAGCGTGCTGGCTAATTGGAAAAACACAAGTAAATTAAAAAAACAAATTGAGGTCCCGAAACTTTACCTCTAAAACGTCTATTTCTGTTTTCGGTAATATTCATTTAGTAGCGAGGCAGGTTATTCTTGAGCATTTGAAAGCCGTAATTGGCACGGCATTTTGGCACTTTCCAATGTTAAGTTCTTCTGGCATTATAGCCCACGTCACCTAGGGATTCGAAGTGAAAAATTTTCAAGTACAGCATGTTGTCTGTCTTAATGTTGAGCAAGTAATCGCGCAGGAGTTTATATTTCTACATATTAGTTGCAAGAATGATCTTGAGGTTTTTGATGATTTCTGAAGTGAAATGAAAAGTTGGCACATCACTAACGATTCGTAAAATTTTCTTTTGCATTCCTAAGAGGCCAGTAAGGTGGGTTTTTTTTTTTTGTCGTTGTGCATAAATGTGAATAAATTACGTAGGATGAAATAAAGGCGTAGTAAATAGCTAGCTTTGCGGACATTAAGAAGACAACAATTTCGTTTAAGAACTACTATTATGGAAAATAATTTTTTTCAAAATATGATTTACGTGGTCATCCCACTGCGTTGTGTCAGAGAAATGCACGCGTAATACTTTCATGCTTCAACCACCTCAATATTTGTGGATCTGAAAAACAGGTCATGTCCGGTAGTAAGCTGCCTACCCTTAGGGCGAAAAATAATGGCTTTTGTTTCTTTAGAATTAATATTAAAATGGTTGTTGTTAGTCCAAGCTTCTAAGTTTTTTAAGGCTCTATTTGCTTTAATGGATGCTTCAGCACAGGCGGAATGGGACACAAATAAGCTTGTGTCGTGTGCATATATAATGAACTTTCAGTCGGATGAAATAGAAACTATGTCATTTATGCATAAATTCAAGAATGCTTCCATGTGGGATGCCTGAGACAATTGCTTTCTGATGAGATACTATGTCATTTACTTGGACAAATGGCTTTCTATAAGAGAGATAATTGAATCAGCATACTAAGGGCGTGTCCTCATATACCATAATGATTTAGTTTATTAAAAAAATGGAGTGATTAATGTTGCCAAGGCTCGGGTAAACTAAACAAAAATGCCAAGAACACTGTTCTTATGCTCAAAATTCCGCAATATATATATATATATATGTATATATATATATATATATATATATATATATATATATATATATATATATATATATATATATATATATATATATATATATATATATATATATATATATATATATATATATATATATATATATATATATATATATATATATGAAGGGAGCCAACAGTCACCGAAACCAAGGTGCATAAGGGAACGTTAATTAATTTTTTGTGTGTGTTATGCTTATCAGTGGGATAATAATACTTAGATTAATAAATCGCTTAAAGAAAATTACTTATAAAGCAGCAGAAAAAACAACCATGCCGCCGGTGGGATCCGAACCCACGACCTCCGAATATCGCGTCCGGTGCTCTTACCAACTGGCGCTGGTGAACACTCTCAAGGCTCGCTTACACCCAGTAAACATAAATACCCACGAGAGCAGCAGATTGGACAGCCGTCGCCGTAGCTCAGTTGGTAAGAGCACCGGACGCGATATTCGGAGGTCGTGGGCTCGAATCCCACCGGCGGCTTGGTAGTTTTTCTGCTGCTTTATAAGTAATTTTTATTAAGCGATTTATTAATCTAAGTATTATTATCCCACTGATAAGCATAACACATAAAAAAATTAATGAACGTTCCACTATGCACCTTGGTTTCGGTGACTGTTGGCTCCCTTCATAAATTTGTCAAACGGGCCCCTCATTTCATTTAACTTGTCTGCTAATAGCTTAACGAGGGTCTCGTTTCTGGCAGTCTTGATGCCATAGGTAGCATAAGAGGGCTCTCGCACGGTTTCCGCCCTCGCCGTTAGATGACGTTCTACGTCACGCTCGCGGTATTACAGGACGTGCTACGTCCGCCGCTATGGTCGAGGGTGGCGCTGGTGAACACTCTCAAGGCTCGCTTTCACCCAGTAAACGTAAATACCCACGACAGCAGCAGATTGGACAGCCGTCGCCGTAGCTCAGTTGGTAAGAGCACCGGATGCGATATTCGGAGGTCGTGGGTTCGGATCCCACCGGCGGCATGGTTGTTTTTTCTGCCGCTTTATAAGTAATTTTCTTTAAGCGATTTATTAATCTAAGTATTATTATCCCACTGAGAAGCATAACACATCAAAAAAAAATTAATTAACGTTCCCCTATGCACCTTGGTTTCGGTGACTGTTGGCTCCCTTCATAAATTTGTCAAACGGGCCCCTCATTTCATTTAACTTGTCAATATATATATATATATATATATATATATATATATATATATATATATATATATATATATATATATATATATATATATATATATATATATATATATATATATATATATATTGGACGGTAGTTCGAGACATCTCGGCTGTCACCTTTCTTTTTGTACAGCGGGATCACTCGCGCTGCTTGCATTCTTGGTGGATAAACTGCTGTTGACAAAGATTGAATTTGTGGGTTAATGTCGGACTAGTAATATCAATGACGTCTTTTTCGGACTAATCTGTATGTCATCGGCGCCACAGCTGTGCGAATTCTTCAAACCACAAATCACGGAACAAACTTCTTCAATATCTGTTGGTTCTAAAGATAATACATTGTTATTAGCTGAGTCAAGAGTGGGGTTATACGAGGAGCCTGCGATTACGTTTATGCCAACAAAAAAAATGTTAATTGCATTAACCATCGCATCACCTCTCAGCGTTTCTCCCTCACGAATAATTTCAATAACTGAATCTTTTCCCTGCCCACGTCCGATGGGAGCGTTCATTTTACTCCACAGTTCACTCGTACGACCCGAACACGAATAAAAATAACGAAAATAGTAAGCATCCCAACACTTTCTTTAGTTTTTTATTTACGACATTACGAAAGCGTTTAACAGCCAACAGGTCCACTTCATCACGGCAATGCACGAATTTTTTGAAAAATCATTCCTTTTTATTAATTCCTAGCGGAGTTTACAAGTCATCCAACGTTTACTATAATGTTTGATTTTCAAACGTTGCTTACGAATGAAATGCTTGTTATAGATGGATAAAAAATGACCCAAAAACGGTTCGTAGGTGGCATTTGCATCAGTGATATTGCGAATGTAACCCCAACCTGAAGTCTCTAACTCCCGACGAAAAGAGTCGAGGGATTTCTGTGCAATAAGCTGATATGTAGGGGCATCGTATTGATGTGCATTAATGGGATTGGTGTCAACCTTGCAGCATATTGCCATGTAATCACGAATGGAACAAGTAAGAACAGCTGCGGTAATAAGGCCTATGCCGTAGTCAGCTAGGAACAAAACTATTGTAGTTGCTTAAGTAGGTGTCTCCCGAGTAGTCAAGTTTATAATGTTTAAGCAGGCATTGCTAATAGCTACATTTTCAAATTCGATTTTTGGAAGTAATAGAGGCCATATCAATATTAAAATCACCGCCAATGATTACATTGTACCGATTCTCATTTACGATCGAATGTAAGAAAGTCGGAAATACTGCCGTCTGGAGGACGATAACATGCTCCAATAATAACATTCTTTGCCTGTACGCAAACATTTTCATAGCAGTAAGTCACAACAGAAAATTCCGCGAGCAAATGAGCTTTCAAAGAGTTCTCTACAAGAAGAGAGACACCACCACATCGGCGCTTGGTTCTATGAACATAAAATGTTTTCATATTCGGAAGATCAAACACATCCATTTCATGGGATTGCCAGGTGCCGGTAAACATAAGCACATTAAAAAAGTTCTATAGCCTGTAAAACAGACATTCCAGTTCAGCAATTTTGTTTCCTAGAGACTGAATGTTTAAAAGAAAACAACGAAGGAAACTGTTTCGGTTTCGATATTCATTTGTTAGTTCTTCCAATGATATATATCCCTAGTGCGCCATTGAATGTGTAATTTACTCTAAAAATACAGCATGACAACACAGCTTAATTTGACCAGGGTGGAAAGATAATTTTCAGATTTAATTTTCAGATTTAATTTGGATTCCTTCAGAACTTTCCTTTTTTCCAAGCATGCGTCTCGAAGGTCCTGGCGTGCTAACCTGACGATTACCCCTCGTATGTTTCCAGGCTTTGCGGGTAACCGGCGAACAGCCTGAACGTCCTTATTTGCAAGTTCCGGCATGTCAACCTCCTTCGCAAGTTCATTGACTTTGGCAAGAAGGTCTTCGTCTGGCGACTCCACTATACCAGTGTATTTCATTATTCAAACGCCCTACTCTGTCACTCTAGGTCGTCGACGTCTAATTGCAACTGCGCAAAACCTTTGCCTTCCTCCTCTCTCTCAATGTTGTCTATCTGACTTTTGATCTTCTTGATTTCCTTTTCTTCGACGTGTTGCTCGAGCCGCCGTCACTGCCAAAATGCATCACAAAACACGCCCCCCGTTGAAGTCCGTGAAGGCAGATGTTGCTGCCAATGGCCGAGGGTTGCCAGTGGCGCTCACCGGTTTCTTGCCACAACCCTTAAAGTCAACCCTAAGTAGCCATAAGTGCGCAAGTAGCCATATTCAGCTCCCGGCAAGCGACTAACAAGTTTGCCTCGTGAGTCGATATTTTGATATTGATTCTGATAGTTGCGTTCTGAGTGCGTCTGTTAAAATCGCAAACATTAGACCAAGCGAAATCCCGTGATTGTTATGAATTGCTGGATTGGTTACAAGTGAACGGCCAGAGCAAATCATTGGGCAGATACTTTTTTTACGATCTTGAAAGGCTTTTCTGTTCAACCTTCGACCGGTTCACGTGTGCAAAGAGCTTTTGTAGCGATAGCTGCACTACGCCAGCCACTTCGCGAGGTCAGCGTGGATGTGCGCTGAGCCGTGGCACCACCGCTCCGCTAGCTGTGCGCATGCGCGGAGTGAAGTCATAGCCAGCAGCTGGTGTGCGCGCCGCACGCCTCGCCCGCACTGTATCGCCGGTGCGCCGACGGCGGAGCAGACGCCGCGCGCCGCGTCAGTTGTGCGCAAGCGCGGAGTGACGTCAGGGCACACAGCTGGCATGCGCGCCTACATCACGCTAGCATTTCGAGCCTTCAGCGTGGCGGCACCGTGGCCACCGTGACAGCTGCTAACGGCGCGGTGTGCCGGCGAAACCGAGTGGGGGAGGAGTGGAGAAAGGGAGAGGGGGAGAGGGGGAGAGAGTGAATCCAAGTCCAGGGTCGAAGATGAAGGAACGCCCAGCGGAACGGAGCGGCGAAAGACTGACTTTGCAATTCGACTAAGCAAGTTCCATTCGCCCATATGAAGCTATCGCGTCACTCCACGTTTAACCAGAGCTAAACCACAACCATTTTTTGAAAGCTTACAATCGTTAAAGTGAAGATAAGCCCAACCTTACGCGCCATGAACGACTTCGAAGACTGCTTTTGCCTTTTTTAGCATTATAAAACGAATTTCAAACAATAATTGATCATTTTTGTCGGATGAGTGCAGTCTCCCGCTTTGAACAGTCTGTTGAATGAAAACAAATGTGATAGGATTTGCACCATTGCTTCGGTTCAATGTAAGCTCCTATGATTTTCGGGTTGCCATCTGGATGGTTTCGACGATCCCGCATGTGGACTACTGTTTCGCGATGGATTATTTTCTTTATCGCATGCGCTAGCTGCACATGTTTCGCACATGCACGTTTTGTGTTGTTTCCACAGTGCCTAGTGCACTATTAGAGGGCTGCACTAACCCTTCTCTTCGGTGAGCATCTTTTCCTTTCTTACTCATTATGGAACAATAGATTGCGTATACTTTGTTCTATTGTCTTATTCCGTGCGGTTGTCGGCAGAAAATGTCAGAGAGGTGTTCTTCTCGTACAGATAGGTGGATGTTTATTTTGTTTTCGTAATACTGCGTGCCTCATGTCTATCAAGCAAGAAGTGCAGATGGCAAAACATGTTTCCAAGAACTTCATAGAAATTGCACAGGAAAACATGAATAAATGTCAGTTGTTCCTTATGACACAGAAAGTCAGTAGAAGCACTGCGCTTTCTTTTAGAGTGCGGTGTTTTCAAACCTTTCAAAATTGTAACTTATTACAATTACTTCAGGCAATAAATTCCGTTCGTTTACTATACGTATACCATGGGGCTTCGGCCGCGCATAGTGGAGAGACCTGGTGCACGCCCATGTACACATGACACACCAATGCCCATTACCCCTCATGCCATCCTCGCTCAGGTGAGGACTGTAACCATCTTCCTGATGCGCTGGTTTGAATGAGAGATATTACTTTGTTTAGAAATGCTCCAAGTGCTGATTGTGGTCTCCCAAGTTTCTTTTTCGCACTCTGTATAATTATTCTCGATTGCATGTTTACCTATGTTTTCTCTGTTTCTTATAATTTATTTAACACGTTATGTACCCCACTCCCCTCTGTAACGCTAGAACGAGGCTCTGAGGGTATTACAAATAAATAACTAAATTGTAAATTAGATTTTTACCCGATATTACCCGCGTCATGATGGAGCTATTAGAACACTCGACCGAGCTGAGTGTGCCATCACTCGAGCCGAAAGGCTGCCAGCCGTACCTGTTTCTCGAGCGCTCTGTTCTCCTCGCGGACCCTGGACAGCTGCGACGCTTGCTGCGAGGGGGGAAAGGAGCCGTGAGAAGCGACTGGGCCTTGTTTGCCCGCCGGGCGCCCACCTTTTCGGCCGAGGCCAGCCGCTGCTTCACCTCGGCCAGCTCCTCCTCCTCCTCCTGCAGCCGGTGGAGCCGCAGTTTTAGCGCCATTGGCCCCGTCACATATCATTTTCTCCTTTGCAGAAAGAAGAAGCGAGCGTGAGGCAAAAGCAGGTTGCACTCGTATGTCGTTCATTTTACTAAATGTTTCGTCCGTAATGAATCGTAAACAACTCCAAAGCATGTTCCCTGTGTCGCCGCTGCTACATTTCCGGTCTATAATAAAGATTTGGTCCAAAAAGCGCCACCATTTCGTCGGCGACGAGCCACCCCCAAAAATTGACGCCCTCTCGGCCTTTCTTCTATTTCTTGTTCCGTTTAGTTTATTTTCCTTTCTTACGAAGGTGCGCTTGACTCATGATGGCCTTAGTTGCCTATGTGTCATAACACCCAGCTCATCGCAACTTCCTTACGAAGCAAAGAGGAGCCGGCGATTTTTAAAAGCTGCGGCAACAGCTTGACTCGAAAATATTCATTTATTTAGGTATGACAGTACTGACCGAAGACGCGGGTTACGCAGCACTACAAAAGAGCACAAATTCTAGGAAGCAGAGCCTATCTCATTTCCCTGCAGAGTAGTCGACAAGCTAAGCGAAGCACAGAGATCACTCCTGAAAATGTAGTTAAATGAAGCAATTCCTTTCCACAGGCATCCGTCGGAAGGAAGAAGCAAACATTGGATTTGAATTCAGTGTTGAAAACTTGTGCGCTGTATACGTGTATACGGACAGGGATATTGGAACAGTGTCAGTACAGGGACGTGAAATTCCGCTTAACAACTTCATTTTGCACTGGCCTCGCTGCATCACAGTGGGAACCTGGTCGTCGGGCGTACCTGTGAGCGGCGTTGCACCCTCTCCTCCGAGGCCAGCTCGGTGATCCGCATCTGCAAGGAGACACCACGTTGTTACTTGAACTTGACGCCGCCATCGTGAGACTTGCTCACACTGTTCCTAATGCTGTTCCTCCGTGGCACTGCACCTCAGGAGACCTTATTCTTGCTTCTGCAGTCAGACCAGCTTGTTTTGCAGCGATAGCTGCTGATGGAACATTTCCCGGTTCCGCAGTGACTGTGGTGACGTGATGGGCAACACTGAATAGTTTGGTTTGCTTTATGAGTCTTAACTTTCCAAAGCGACTAAGGCAATGAAAGACGCCGTAGTGGAGGGCTCCGAATAATTTCGACCACCCGGGGCTAACGTAGAGATGCGGACATAAGTAAACTGATCATTGTATTCTTTTTTAATTGTCATCAGGACTTCGTTATCGGTTATGAAGTAACGTTCTTTATCCATAACAAAGCACACTATCGTCTATTACCAGCCTGCTCTTACCACAACTGCCAGTTTCAATTAAGCAACGCGTCAAAAATGTCAGCAGGCAATAACGTGCACCATTTACTTTTGTTCATACCTGTACATTGACACTGCACAGTACACGGGCCTCTAGCATTTCGCCTCCATCGAAATGCGACCGCCGCGACCGGGATTGAATCCATGTCTTCCGGGTCAGCACCACGTTGGCTTCCACATTAAATGGTAAGCATGCAGTGACGTCATGCATGATGTGACTGCAAGGCCCCACGCTTAATAGTTGTAAGACAGCGATACCATGAGTGACGGCCTAGTGGCATCATGCACACTCTACCAGAGAAGAAAAATAACAATCAATGAACTGCATTATATAAGTTTTATATTAAACGTAATACTAGCGCTTAAGACGTGCACATACGAAAAGAATCAGACAGGACGAGAGCTAAACACCGACTGAATTTTTAATTTCACAGAGCAAACATGCATATATATGGGGTAGGAGATGCGCGCGCAACACCAAAAAACCCTCAAGAAACTAAGACATCATTTTTACACGCGTGACAGAAGATCCCTTCCTTGTCGGAAATCCTGAGCACATTTTAGTATTTGTCATGTCACGTGCGGAACATGGCCTATCTGTTTTTTCGGTTGACAAAAAATATCCGTATTATTCCATTCCACATGAAGATTTGTTATGTTGTGTTGGAGATTGTATTGACTAGTACGTGCCTATTCCCTTTCAAAATGCATCTGGCATCTCGGTAGATGGATTTCTAGAACGTTTAAAATTTTATCTTATGTCCAAGTTCATAGTGTGGGAAGAAAAACCACACCTTCAGAAAGAAGGCTTTTGTATAGGATCCTGCATAGCACCCATCCTTAGTGATTTCTTTTCACCCAGCTGAACAGGTCTTTTGCGGATATAAGAAAAGATACCAGTGTGATCAAGATATTTAGGTATGTTGACGACATTTTTATTGTACTTCACAGAAATGACGGTTCCTTCAAGGATAACGTTTTTAATGTCCTCACTTCGTTCCGTAGCCATTTCCGAACAAACGTTCGAACTACCCGGAGAAACGGTAATCAAATTCCTATACATCTACATCATACTGCATCATGATCGGACATGCTGGATGTTCAAACCTCGAGGCGATAAACCATTGTTACCTTTTCATTCAGCGCACTCTAAACTCATAAAAAGAACAATTGCTCGCCTTTCATTTCTTATTTCTCTCAAGAAGTCCTGCCCGCACCTCATGCATGAAAGTTTTTTCTCAGTAATGTAAGCGGCTGGAGAACGCTGGGTACCCTCCCCATGTTCTGGTCTCTGTAGCGGAAGGCGTTCTAAAAAAAATTCTGTCAGAAAAAAAGCGCAGGAAAATCAAGAGGCTAACTAAGTGTAAGAAAGAAAAAGTTGCCGTCATTCCTTACTTTAATCGACTGTCTCATGTCATAAAAAATAGCGCAGCGTTCGGAAGCTAGAGTGGTTTTTTCGGGCCCTAAAAAGTTGGAGTCATTTGTGCACGAAAAATTTGACAAAATCCAGAAAGGCGGTTAGCTGTACGAAGAAACATAATAATAAATTTGTTGATTGCATTGAAAATGCCGTGTACCGGATACCTCTTTCCTGTGGCAAGAAGTATGTAGGTCAAACAGGCAGATGCCTGAACGATAGGCTTCGGGAACAGGGGCGTTATCTAAGGGATATGTGCGAGAGAGGTTTGTCAGCTCACTGCCGCGTGTGTCATTGCATACCGCTCGACGAAAAATGTGTGGTCTTAAAAGGGCACAAGGACCTCTTAACACAGAAAATCATTGAAGCTGAGGGACTTCCATGTTGGAAGATGACTGTGTGAGTAGCCCTTCCGTCGCTCAGTTGCTAAAGGAACTCTCATATATACGCTTTGCTAGTGCATGATTTGATGGTGCTTGTATGATCAGTCGGTATAAAAAACCACCCTTTTTTTTCGAAATAAAACTTTGTCGGAAGTTAGCGCTGTGTGTGCTGTCTTTCTGGGTCCTTGTCTTTTTTGTGCTACGTTTTCTGCCCCTGACAGAGTGTTTTCGAGATATAAAAGTTATTTTTGCGACAAGGCAAGAGATGGTTTCGTGACACAGATCTCGCCTTCCTCTCGAATGTGGAAGGGCTCTCACACCTCACGTTGTAGCCTCATGCCTCCCCTACCTAGAGCGCACACGTGGCATCGAAAACTGGCTTGCACCCGCAACGCTCCCCCCGCGCTAACGAACCGACCAATGCGCAACGCTCTCTCAGTCGGTCGTTGAGGCATCGTTCCGACTGCCCGACACAGCACTTCCCCACAGGACAGCGGAACGCGGTAAACAAGTGTTAGTTTTGCAAGACACAAGCTTGCATTCGTTACTAATAGAACAGGCGGGCTTCTTTTCTTCATTTACTGTTTTGCACATGCGTACGAGCTTGTCGGGAGCAGTGAACAAAACATCCGCTCCACACTTCCCTCAGACTTTCTTCATCCAGTGTGAAAGCTTATGCACGTGAGGTACGCCTCAACCTTTTGCCGCCATATCCGGCTCTCATGATGACGCGCCCACCTGTCTTTAGCTATTTTATCAGGCATTCCGCCACAGCAGTCGCGGTTTCCCAAGAGAAACCTGCCTTGGTCAATCGCCCCACTTGTTGATGCATGCACCCCGCCATTTTATGATGGCACGACCTTTCAAGAGCACCTCGCAGGCATGTTTTCGCAATTCCCCGCGTGCCACTTTTGAGTGGGCCGAATGAAAAGAGGTTCGCGGCTGGTACATCCAACGAATGTGCCCTTTGTCAAAGTGCAGACATATTTCCAGAAACTGGAGACACCAGTTCAACGGCACTTCATGGGTGAACCTTTGTCCAGTCGAGCTACTGGAAAGATTTGTAGAACTTTTCTAACAGCCTCAGGTTTTTCACCTTCCTTACGAACATCCACAAAAACAATTCAATCTTCTACATATCTACGCACTTAACTACACTAATTTCGTCTGTAAAAGCTAAAAAGATTTCGCTGAATAATGGAGCAATGCAAGAGCCTATGCAAACAGCATTCTTTTGAACAAACAACTTGTTAAAACTGATGAAAGTGGAGGACAGGTAAAACCTAATCAAGGCAACAAAAATTTATACAGAAACTCCGCAAGCATTTTCAAACCTCACCACTCTTCGATTGTGTAGCTCGGGCATCTCACCCCCCCCCCCCCCCCAAATGTATATATGTATGAATTAAAAATTCAATTGATGTTTAGCTCTCGTCCCGTCTGATTCTTTTTCCATGTCCGCGTCTTAAACGCTAGTCTTAAGTTTAATATGAATCATAACCAACCAGCCCATATTTCTGCTTTGACTGCCAGCACCGCGAAACAGCTGTCCCTGAGTCTCGCGTTGCACGCTGGTAACCGTTCTACGAGAGTTTCTGTTTTGTTTATTTTAAAGATAAAATACCAAGCGAGCGCAAGTTATCGCTTTCTCGCTGCACACTCTACGGCCGTACCCATTAACGAGTTTGCCGTCTGTTATTAACACCACTAGCTCCCATTCACGAGCTTTCACACCTATTTCAACTAGAGCAGCGTCAGAGGACACCTGCATAACCGTCTGTTTTTAGACTGGGCATCAAACTGTGAACGTAAGAGCACAGCACAGGACTCGTTCATGCCACTTTTTGCTCTGCTTTGCCACCTGCTCTGACATCGAGCCGCAGTTCTCTCGAGACTGCAGCGATCAGTTGCTTAAGCGCGCTGTCAACATGGACACACCGATTCGTGTAATGATTTCTGAATGGCCCGAGTTCCAACACATCGCTTTGTCCTCAGCCCTGTTTTGATACAACTAGTACGTGCGCTGTTCCTCGATGTGAAGCCGATAAATTGCCAGATTAAGGCGTCTGGAAACTGGTTGTTTGCGAACCTAACATCCTAGAGCGTGCCTCTGATGCACTCGACTATTTGCTGTGCATGCCAGTAAACGCCAGAGCTAAACTGGCATTTGCGGATTTGCGGAGTGTGTTTCTGAGCTTCGTTTTAAAATTCGTTCCTACATAATCCACGCCTGCCAATTCGCGAGATGAATATCTCGATGAATGACCAGCCCCTGCATGAACGAAAAGTCTGTTTTCCTAGCACTGTACTGAATGAAAAGAACGCATTAATCCCTGGTGCCAATGAACTTGAAGACAGATGAAAACATGAAAATCTAATCGTTCATGGTCTGCCTGGAAAGCAGTCTGAATCATAGGCTCAGTCTGAAAAAGGGTCATGGGATATACTCTCTCCCCGTGCTGAGTTTGCAATCAGTGGGGAAGCCGTCCCTTGGGCGCATAGATTATGCTGGTGATGTTGCAACAAATTTTGAATGAAAGCTGTCGATGTTAGCATCAGCGGGGACTTTTGTATTTCCCTCGGTTATGCCATAGACAACTCGATAAGTTCGGTAAAGCTAGCAGTCATGAATATTCTATACGCTACAATTTATTGTGCATAGCCAAAGATTTCGGGGGAGAAGTAAGTACGGAAAGCTGAGCAAGTTGGTTACTGTTATCCATGGTAAAACAGCGCAGAAAAAACACAAGGACGGAACAAACACGACGACACGAGCTCTGACTTTCAACTGGTGATTTATTACGCACGAGTGTACATATATTATTCCCGCCAAACACAACACAGAAGAAAAAATATTAAAGAAACACTGCGTCATCACTGAACACACTAAATCTACCTTGCTGCAAATGCATGCTCCAAACAGTTGATTTCGTGGTTAGCCAGTGATAATGAGGGCTTGCTAATGCATGCTGCACCCCCCTTGTCAATATGATATGCCTCTACTAGTTCCCTTACTATCTGATCTTTATGTTTGAAGATTACAGATCTCTGATGAAGCAATGGGGCGCACGTGTGCATAGGTTGCCTCGAGTACAGCGCCAAATTCGAACCGGCTGCCCTGTCCAAAGAATTGTGATGCTCCCTCAGCCGTTCGTTAAGACATCGCCCAGTCTGGCCAACATACCACCCACCGCATGAAAGGGGGATCTTGTATACTACACCTTCGACGCACTCAACCCTCCTCTCTGCGTGTGCTGTGGTACAACCACCACCAATCGTCCTTCCTAGTAGGGACTCTCGCTTCCGCTGGACAGCTCGGCAAATTTTGCTTAATTTTCTGCGAGACGAAAATACAACATCCACTAGAAATTTTCTCTCCACTTTCTTCAGACGGTGTGATAATGCATGGACATAAGGGATGACAGCAATCTTCCGGCGATTCCTGACCTCATCTTCCTGAGGAACACGCTTATGCTCCGATTTAATTTTGGCCATCAGCCTTTCGCATAACCTTCCGATAGTTGCCTCAGGAAAACCAGCGTCCTTAAGCCTAGAAATCTGACCTTGCACACCTTCCTCAATGATATGGACACACGACTTGTTGAGGGCGGCGTGAACACAAGACAGGGCGATGCCATCCTTTACCAGCTTAGAGTGCCCAGACTGGAAGCTGAGTAGGGGCTTGACGGAACGAGGCGAATACAGCTAGCAAACATGTCCGGGCTCAAGTCTCAGCTCCACATCCAAGAATTGTATCCTCCCTTTGTTAACGGTCTCCGTGGTGAAAGCAAGCCCTTGACCATTTCTGACAAATGTGTTCACGACATCTGGCGTGCGTCCTTCGTTTTCAACAAAAACGAGGTAATCGTCCACGTATCTGTATTTTCAGTACACCGCCCGGTAACTCTCCTGCAATTGCTTTGTCAGTTCTGCTAAGGAACAAGTCACTTAGCAGCGGAGCCACGCGAGACCCAATGCATATCCCGGAACGCTGTATAAACACACTGTCATTCCATGCAACAATGGAGGACCGGAGGTACATACACAGCACTTCAAGGAAAGCATCAACAGATACACCGCAAACATTTCGGAAGCGCACTTCGTCATTGCCCTCACTTATACATTCCCTTACAAAGCGCAGAAAACACTCATGAGGAATTGAATAGTATAAATCCTCGACGTCCACGCTGAACACATGACAGTCGCCAGGATTATTGTTCTGAAGGTACTCCAAGACGACGTCGGAGTTTCGCGTTCGGAAAGGGTCTTCAAAAGCAAGGGAAGCAAGCGCCTTCTGTAAGTAGCTGGAAACAACAAGCTTCCAGGTTCCCTTCTCCGAAATTTTGGACCGAAACGGATAGCCTATTTTGTGGGTTTTAACCGTGAAAAATATTTCAAGCGTGCTGCGTTCCGATTTCTTTACGGACTCGCGCAAACTGTCGAGATTGGCCTTTTTAAGAAGGGCGACGGCACGTCTCTTAACTTTTGCGGCATTCTCTTGCACTTGTCGAAAATTCTTCGACATGGCAGCAAGCGCTTTGTCCGAGAACACACTCTCCTTCATAACAACAAAGCACCCCTCCTTGTCTGCTATCAGCGGTCTCAGGTCGTTCGCGGCCAGGTGGTTCACTAATGCGCCAAACCCTTTTTGAGACTTACGCTTGCCAAGGGAACCTTGAAAAGCTGAGAAGCACTCGGAGACGCACTGCTGGCGCTGCACTTCAGGTACCTGCCTAGCGATTGTCCTTGCCAGGCCCAACTCTTCAGCTGGTAATAGCCGTGGCTCAAAACAGTATTTTGGTCCCAGCTCCAGTGTCTTGCGATGGCGTTCTTCCACAACAGCGTCATCCAAAACCACTACCCTACCGCGAGCACCGGTAGACATGCGTTCCTTGCTCGCAGACAATGAGCGGCGGACCCTGTTCCACAAGAAATTAGTGTGCTGGTCAGCTGTCTTGCACCAATCAGCAAAAAGTCGGCGATCACTTCGTTCACGTTCATTGCCACAACAAACATTCAACCTTTCTTTGAAAAAACGAGCTTGTCTCCACCACTCCGAGGCGAAGATACGGCAGATCCTTCTTGAATGGCCGGGGGAAGGCTGCAACCATCCGCACATGCGCTGAACTTCCACGGGGCACGAGTGATGGCTCGCATGCCAGGACATGGTCCTAGCGTTACAAATGCAAATGGCAATGATCGAGACTAACATGGCGGGACTATTATGGTTGACACACGAAGAAAAGACGGAGCCCAGGGAACTAGAAATGACATTTAGAAGTACGGAAAGCTGAGCAAGTTGGTTACTGTTATCCATGGTAAAACAGCGCGGAAAAAAACACAAGGACGGAACAAACACGACGACACGAGCGTTGACTTTCAACTGGTGAAAGAATGCAGCGCGAAAAAACAAGGACGAACAGAAGTGGACAGGACAGGGCGCTGACTACCAACACATGTATTCAGAAAGATGAGCAGCTTATATAACGCAGTCCAACACCCACGTGACCAAGAAAATAGCAACCGCGTTCAACTATCTAATACAAAAAAACAAAACGAAGTGCACAATATCAAAGTGATACATATCTAGGTAACGCAAAGTCAGCCAAGAACCGATAAAACCGAGAGGACCACGACGAACCGTAAGGTGCACGCATGGAAAATGATCAGTCAGCGACCTTTGCCGCCAATGCAGCACGAGGCAAAACGAAAACGAAAATAACAATATAGTCACCGAACACTAAGTAAAAGTCGAGCTAAAAGCAGGGTCGGGGCCAAACGCATAACAAAACAATACAAAACGCAACGCAAAAGCTGAGTCAACCGTTCACAGTCCAACTGAGTCAAAAAAGTTGAAAGTTCTCTAGAACAAGAATTAAAAGCAGACGTGAATAAGCTGCTCATCTTTCTGAATAACTAACATGTGTTGCAGCGCGAACCACAAGAAGGGACGACGACAGACAGAGTGAAAAGAGCGCTGACTTACAACTATTTATTTTCTTGATAGGCCACGCATTTATACACATTTGAACCTTCAGCAGGAAAGGGCAGGCAAAGCAATCAGCATGAAAGGCATAGGAGATTAGGACAATCACCATCGATCCAGAAACTTCAGCTCTTTCTTGGTTAGAACAACTGATGGCATGCTTACACACCTGTCCTCTGCACGAGCAATACCTGCCGCCTCTATTATCTCCCTAACACAATGATCATTATGTCGAGCAACGATTGTGCTTTTTTGGAACGCAGGCGCGCAAGGTTTTCTGCGGCGACGTGCAGACTCATTGCCACAATTACGACAGTGCGTGCTAAGATGGCCCTGGTCACCATCATTTACATTCTTGTTGTGTTCTTTCAATCTGGTATTTATGCACCTGCCGGTTTGTCCAATGTATTCGCGTCCGCAGGACAACGGAACGCGATATACGACACCATCGTCGCAAGTGACAAACTGATTCTGGTGTCTAATCATGCACGATTTTTCCTTTTTGCTGTAGCACGGGTTAGTCTTCTTGCACAGAACTGATAGTTTGAGTGGGGCCGAAAACACAACATTAACGCCTACGCGCTTTCCAATCTTCTTCAAGTTGTGGGAAGTCTGCTGGATATACGGAATGACTGCCACTTTTTTGCGTGCATCCGGGCCTGTCACGGCATTCTTTTCAGATTGCCGGACGTTTTTCATTTTCTGGAGCAAGCCCTCGGCCACAGAAACCACAAGGGCCTCCGGGTACCCTGCGTCAGACAGGCGTCTATTTTGCAGGGCTAGACTTTCTTTGATCATATGGTCGCAGGACTTAGTCAGGGCATTTACAAAACAGTGCTTTACAACGCTGCGCTTCACAAGCTTGGAGTGGGCAGACACAGCGGGTAATAAACCTTTTTTCCCCCGTGGTTAGATATGAACCAACTAGCCCGCCAAGCAACCTTTCTGAATAAATGTGTTGGTAGTCAGCGCCCTGTCCTGTCCACTTCTGTTCGACCTTGTTTTTTCGCGCTGCATTCTTTTACCATGTTCACTGACCAACAAGCCCAAACAGCCGCTTTAGTTCAACTGGTGATTTATTACGCACGAGTGTACATATATTATTCCCGCCAAGCACTACACAGAACAAAAAATATTCAAGAAACACTGCGTCATCACTGAACACATTAAATCTACCTTGCTGCAAATGCATGCTCCAAACAGGTGATTTCGTGGTTAGCCAGTGATAATGAGGGCTTGCTAATGCATGCTGCACCCCCCTTGTCAATGTGATATGCCTCTACTAGTTCCCTTAATATCTGATCTTTATGTTTGAAGATGACAGATGTCTGATGAAGCAATGGGGCGCACGTGTGCTTAGGTTGCCTGCAGTGCAGCGCCAAATTCGAACTGGCTGCCCTGTCCAAAGAATTGTAATGCTCCCTCAGCCGTTCGTTAAGACATCGCCCAGTCTGGCCAACATACCACCCACCGCATGAAAGAGGGATCGTCGTGTTTGTTCCGTCCTTGTGTTTTTTCCGCGCTGTTTTACCATGGAGGGAAGTATGCTCCGCCTTAAAGACAGAGCTGCATAGGATGAGGTTTAAGGGGTTGAATGTGTGGAACTTGCGGGTAAAGCGTGCGAAGTCTTTTCGGGCTAGCATTTGAAATGGTGTAAAAATCGTGACAGCCTTCTAGTTTCTACGGAGAGCACAGCGGCAAGGGGGGGGGGGGGGGGGCATGATGACGTCATCTACTGTACCGGTAGATTTCCCCAGACCGTTCTACCGTTATCTGACACATATTGTGACACATTGCTACACATCAGAGGGTAGTCGACCAGGTAGGGTGCGGAGTGGAAACTGGTACTTAGAAGCGTAGCAGACGAGCATATTTCTGCGCTGGCGTGTCGTTTGTTGCCGTCCATTACGTACGCTACCATCTATTATAATTTTATGCATCAGAATGTATATTTATTGATTTGACTCGATGGTGCAGTGATGTGCAAGCGGTAACCGCATCAGCCAGCTGCAGACCGAAGGTCGTCCAGGCGAAGCGCGTGTTTTCGATCACCAGTATGTCTTCGACATCCACGCGCTGAGCTTGCTATTGTTCCTGTTCCAGCGACCTGGCCTCCTATCTCCCCCGTTCTCGTCATAAACTCTCCCTTAAATCCTTCCGCCCAGCATTCTGGGGACCCTTTTTGTAGCTAATAGAAATGGGCTTCTCAGAGCTAATCAGGAGAATTTCGTTCAAACTGAAGGAGCAGATGGCACGACGGTGCTCACGTTGTTGTTGTCTCGCGGGCACTGCGCGAATTCCACGAAGATGTTACGCACTTCCGCTTGGTTACAGCACAGAGACACAACCGCACTAAAAACGCCAGCGGAAGCTTAGGGGTAACCAGCACCCAGTCCGAACCGCGCGCTCTGCCCTGGTCGCGCTCACCCCCCTTCTGCTGCTCGCTCCGAGGCATCCGGTCCGTCCCGCGGTCCGCCGTGAAAAGCCATACCCTCCCTCTCTAAACACCAGGGTTGCACGCGTCGGCCGCGTTTTGCGGTCCGAGCGCGACCTTACAAGCCCGGGCCTCCTCACTGCCTGTTAACCGTCGTTGCCGCCATCTGCCGCGTTTGTCTCAAACTCAAGTCGACGGCACCGGGATGGCGGCTTCCCGAGGAGCCCCGCAAAACAGCCAGCACACGCAAAACCAAGGGGGCCAAGCTACCGGCTTCGGGATGCGCGCGTGATCGGTCCCTGGGCAACAGCTCGGCAACTTAACTTGGTACTTACCTATGGAGGCACAAACGTGGAGGATTACGAAAAGGGTTCACCATAAGTTAAAGGGACGCTGAGGACAACGCTATCAATTTTTTTTTGTCAATGAAACTCGACGGCTAGTCATTTTGTGGCTTTGTTGCCGCTTCTCCGGCAGCGAAAGGTGCATTTATTGCTATGAGATTTGGATTCGAAGTTGAAAAAACTTTTACCCGCCGCTCTGATTCAAACTCGGGACTGTGATTAAGAAATGGGAGAAAATGAATTAAACTGATGGGAACGCGGACTCCCTGACTGCTGGCTCCGCGCGTTGCGCTCCCGTCTAGCAGCTGCCGAAATGAAGACAACGGCCGGCCGGACGTTGAAGGCCTCTATCAGCCGTCATCGCTTCGTTTACGCTTGCACCAACGTTACGATGGATCCCGTTCCCGATTCCGACAAAGAAGTTCTCGCAAAGAAGTGCGGCCCGCATTCAGCGACCTCAACCCCGCACAGCATGCACCGCTTTTGAGGGCTGAGGCGACGGGTCTTGAAAGTATATAGCGCCTAGGAGTCGGCAGCGTCGCTGTCACCATCGAGCCACCGTCACGACTGATGCGTAGCGACTGGTACGTGCGGGCATGTTTAAAATCTGTTATAGTAGCCGTCTTAGGGGGGGTTATGCAGCCCAGTGTCTTGGAACGTTGACGAAGCGAACGCGTCGAATAACGGTGCGTTTACTAACGTGGAGGCGCGTTGAACATTGCCTATACACAGCTCTTTTTCCTCGTCGTACTTGCGTGCCGTTGCACGAACATCGTCCGAGGAGCGTCGACGTCCGCTGCTGAATCGCCCTTCTGAAACGAGGCGCATAATGAAACCGTGTGGGCACGCAGTGCGCATAGTCGCGAAGCACCCGAAAACATACCGAAACTCATCTGGCCGCCTGTTGCGCCGCAAATGACAGGTTTTCTTTGACCTCCAACATTCAGGTTGTATTTTTTTTTCGTCTTCCTCGTGTGACAAAAGTGCGCTACTGGATTCGAAAAAAAACTTGTATACTTCAATGTCAGCCAATCACGTAACATTCGTGAATCTTTGCCAGTCTGGGAGATCTGTGATGTCTTTTCTCCTATTTCATCAACACGCTTGTACTTGCGAGACTGGCCTTTGGCGGCGACACCTGTATTTTAGTTCTTGCTCTTTTCCACCTAAGAAGAGCTTTCTTTTCAGAAATATTGCCGTTTTTGTGTTCAGGAGCTGGTATTTTAAGAATGGAAGCCAACTTTAATTTCTCCTCAGCGTCTGTTTAAGGACATCGCAGCGAGCTATGGAAAGAAAAATGATAGGTGTAACTTGAAAAGACAAGAAGAGGGCAGAGTGAGTGAGGGATCAAACACGGGTTAATGACATCCTAGTCAAAATCAAGAGCCATATATGGGCTTGGGCAGGGCATGTAATTCGAACGCAAGATCACCGACGGTCCTTAAGGGTAACAGGCTGGATTCCAAGAGAAGGCAAGAGTAGCAGGGGGCGGCAGAAGGTTAGGTGGGCGGATGAGATTAATAAGTTTGACGGAACAGGGTGCCGGCAGCTGGCTCAGAACAGGGTCAATTGGAGAGAAATGGGAGAGGCCTTTTTCCTGCAATGGGCGTAGTCAGGCTGATGATGATGATGATGAATAATCACTGAAGACTTTTTTGCGCTTGTAGGTACAGTCACACCCGCCATTCTCTTGGACCTTCAGAATAACGGCCTGAGGGGAGAGTTGGTGCATGATGAAATGAACGGCGGCGCAAACAGGGACACTAACAAGAAAGAGACACCACATGCGCACACTACCACCTGTTTACTGCGCGGGAAGGTGGCACATTTAATCATTCAGCTCAAGCATGTGACAACGCATCGCTCCGAACCCAGCAAGTGGAAAAAAAAAGCGTTGCCATCAGGAAAACTGACAAGAAAATTTAACCCCTGCAGAAAAAAGTAACAGATTCTGATAAAAGGAATTTAAAAAAACTAAAAGGAGGGGGCCATCTATTAGAAAAAACAGTGTCGCACAATTGTAGCAATAGCAGAGTCATACATGAGAAGCAAAAGCAGTCAGACAGTAAAAAACCAATAACAAATAACAATCGTAGCAAAAGCAGAGTCAAACAAATGAAGAAAAGCAGTGAGAAACAGGAAAACAACACTAACTAAAAAGATAAACCCAAGAACAAAAATTCTCCTAAAAAAAACAACACACCACATACGGCCGATAGAAAAGGAGGGCTGAAAAGTCGTGCTGCGCATGATGTTACAAAAAACTATCAAGAAATGAAACTTCGTTTCTACGGAGGGATACCGAAGAGTCGCTAACACAAGTGCTTCCCTTTCTTTTGATCATAAAAGCCTCAAGAATTTCACGTGCCACCTGATCGCGACTCCTGCCCAGAATCCTTATTCCGTTAAGCATTGGCTGACACTTGTATTCTTTACAATGAGGGGGCAAATTCGACCCGTCTCCGTTTTCTAGCGATTTCTCATGCTCCCGTGCCCTGTCGTTAACGCAGCGACCCGTCTGGTCTATATAGACCCTTCCACAAGTCAGTGGGATCTCGCACACCACTCCGACGGCACAGGATACGAAATTCTTGTTGTTCTGCCTCTTTTCCCACAGAGCTTTCTTTTTCTGGCTGATCCGCGAGCATAACCCGCTCAGCTTTTTGGGCGCGGAGAAAACGTCGGGTACGTCCAACCGGCCAGCAACCTTCTTCAAGCTGTGCGCCACTCGGTGTATATAGAGGACCACTTGTGGTCGCCTCGATCTCGGCTTAGCATGGCATTTTTTCTTCTTGCCTTTCATGTTTTGAAGCAGGGTTTCTGCTACGCTGCAAACGACAGAACACGGGAAGCCAGGCATTTGAATTTTTCGAATTTTTGGATACGTGGACGACTTCTTGGTGACACTAAAAAGCACTAACTCTGCATTGACGCTCCCCAGCACAGTGGAAAGAATCTTATCCGTTTTTAGACAACAAGGAAAAGGGCTGACTTTCACTCACGAACTACCAGACAACAACAGCTTGCAGTTTAATATCAAGTTTCTAGAATTGCGAGTGTGTTGGATGTATTCCCCCCGAGTAAAAAAAGAACTGCTTCCGTACGCATCAGCGCACTCAAAGACAGTTAAAAGGGCTATCGCTTCTCTTTGCCTCGAGTCTGCATTGCCTAATTCCTGTACTGACATGGCTGAGGCTGGCTTCAACAATCAAATCGAAAAGCTTCAAATGGCTGGCTTCCCGTGTTCTGTCGTTTGCAGCGTAGCAGAAACCCTCCTTGAAAAAATGTAAGGCAAGAAGAAAAAATCCCATGCTAAGCCGAGATCGAGGCGACCACAAGTGGTCCCCAATATACACCGAGTGGCGCACAGCTTGAAGAAGGTTGCTGGCCGGTTCGACGTTCCTGTCGTTTTCTCCGCGCCCAAAAAGCTGAGCGGGTTATGCTCGCGGGTCAGCCAGAAGAAGAAAGCCCTGTGCGAAAAGAGGCGCGGCAAGCATTTCGTATCCTGTGCTGTCGGAGTGGTGTACGAGATCCCACTGACGTGTGGAAGGGTCTATATAGACCAGACGGGTCGCTGCGTTAACGACAGGGCACGGGAGCATGAGAAATCGCTAGAAAATGGAGACGAGTCGAATTTGCCCCCTCATTGTAAAAGAATGCAAGTGCCAGCCAAAGCTTAACGGAATAAGGATTCTGGGCAGGAGTCACGATCAGGTGGCACGTGAAATTCTTGAGGCTTTTATGATCAAAAGAAAGGGAAGCACTTGTGTTAGTGACTCTTCAGTATCCCTCCGTAGAAACGAAGTTTCATTTCTTGATAGGTTTTTGTAACATCATGTGCAGTGCGACTTTTCAGTCCTCCTTTTCTAATGGCCTCTGTGGTTTGTTCTTTTTTTCATAATTTTTGTTATTGGGTTCATATTTTTAGTGTTTGTTCTTTTTCGGTTCCTGACTGCTTTTCTTCATTTGTTTGACTCTGCTTGTGGTAAGATTGTTATTTGTTATTGGTCTTTTACTGTCTGACTGCTTCTGCTTCTCATGTATGACTGATATTGCTACGGTTGTGTGACACTGCTTTTGCTAAGAGATGGCCTCCTCCTTTTAGCTTTTAATTGCTTTTATGAGAATCTGTTACTTTTTTCTGCAGGGGTTAAATTTTCTTGTTAGTTTTCCTGATATGTGATGCTTTTTTTCCACGTGCTGGGTTCGGAGCGAAAATGCGATGTCACATGCTTGAGCTGAACGTTTAAATATGCCACCTATCCGTACAGTAAACAGTGGGTAGTGTGCGCATGTGGTGTCTCTTTCTTGTTAGTGTCCTTGTTTGCGCCGCCGTTCATCTCTCGAACCATACGCTATCGCTGCCATAGTCTCAATGACCACAGCATAATTAGTATCGACCTAGTTCTATGTCCCTGGGAGTTCGATGAACCATAAGGCACCACTGAGGCACGCATTCTCGTAGCCAGGCCATCTAAACCGGACACGCCATTGCGTGCCTCTGTCAAGCACACACGTCTTACTTGTCGCGGCAAGAGGAAACTTTTACACGTTGGCCCACGACAAACGAGACCTGTGGTGGCCGCGGATCCTTACCACCGAGGTCTGACGCCTGGCCCAAGCTAGCAATTCCGTTCGACAGAGCCTATCGAGCAAAGTATTGCTACTTAGAGCGCCATCTTGCTACCATCACATTTCACTGCTGACCTATGGACTTTCCAAGTCCAGGAAAGTGCATATCAGAATGGCATTGATCGTTAGCGCTACAAAGCGGGTGCGCTGTGGCATTAAAACGAATAACTTACGCAGTAGGACACACGAATAAAACACGAAGCACTAAAACTCTTATTAAGGTTAGTAAAAACGGCATGGGATAACTTAAATCAGCATTATGCTAATGTAATGCACAAAATAACAAAACAAAAGAAAAATGTTGTATGCACACACTCGCACTCACATTGACACTTCTGCCACCCCGTCGCCCATGTGTTCATTTAAGAAAGACGATATGATGATCACCCCAAATGGGGGAGCAACACAGGACAGCCCAATATAAAACAGCTTAGAACTGACCAATCTTAACTGGAAAAAGGCAGAAGCAAATATTCCATGATGTACGTCGGCAGGAATAGACGAAATTCCAATCAAGCTAATTAATGAACTTGGCCAAAGAGGCAAGGAAACGCTGATAAAAGCATTGGAGGCAGTTATAACAAATAAGCAAATTCCGCACAGCTGGAAACAGAGTAAAATGAATTTGATTTATAAAGGGAAAGGCGACAAGACGAACATAAAATCCTTCCGACCGATTACGATAACATCAGTTATACACAGGCTGGCGATGCAGGCGGTGAAATTAGAAATGCCGTCATGGGTAGAAAGTAATAGAATACTCGGAGAACTTCAGAGCGGTTTCAGAAGGGGTAGGCGCTTAGATGATAGCCTGTTCGTGCTTACCCAGTGCATAGAAATAGCTAAGACGGAAAACAGACCTCTGTATTTAGCCTTCCTGGACATGAGCGGTGCATACGACAACGTGAACAGGGAACTCCTGTGGAACATATTAAAAGATGAAGGTACTGGTCATGAGGTAAGTGGTATTCTACAGGAATTATATCAAGAAAATAAAGCTGAAATAACATGGGAAGAGATTAAAAGTACGACAACTATCGAGGTACACAAAAGATTAAGGCAAGGCTGTCCTCCATCACCGCTGATGTTCATGCCTTGTATGATAAGTATGGAAAGAAGGCTACAAGGAAGCAATCTAGGTTATAATCTGTCATACACATTAGGCGGAAAGGTTGTTGAGCAACGACTACCGGGCTTAATGTATGCGGACGATATTGTACTGTTAGCAGATAGCCAGGAATATTTGTAAACTTTGGTGAATTGCTGTGGAGACGAAGGAGACAGTCTAGGTTTCAGTTTTAGCGCAACTAAGTCAGGTGTGATGGGTTTTCAACGGTACAACTGATCAGGAGCTTACAATAAAAGGCCATGAAATGCCCCGAGCAGCCGAATACAGATATATCGGGGTATAGGTAAACGAAGGGCCGATGTACCCGGAAAAGCACGAACAGTCTCTCAAATCAAAAAGGCCGAAGAGATGCCGGAATAATGAAATAAAAGGCATTGTGGAGGTACAACCGGTATGAAGTCCTCAGAGGCATTTGGAAAGAAATAATAGTGTCGGGGCTTACTTTCGGGAATGCGATTCTATGCTTAAGAGCTGAAGTTCAGTCGCGATTAGAAGTATATCGGAGAACTGTTGGAAGATTAGCACTAGGTGCCCACGGGAAAACCAAAAACGAGGCAGTACAGGTGGATATGGGCTGGGCAACGTTCGAAGCACGGGAAGCTCAGAGTAAGATACTATACGAAGAACGCCTGAGGAAAATGGACGATAACAGGTGGGCAGCTAAGGTATTTAAATACCTATAGAGAAAGAGCGTTGACTCATAGTGGCAGAAACGAACTAGAAAGCTGACCAGTAAGTTTGCCAGACACGAGGAAGGAGAACGAAAGAAATAGCATTAAACGACAGGTTAAAAATGTCGAAGGTAAAAATTGTATAGATTCGATGGAAAAGAAGCTTAGTGTATAACTATATCGATACTGGAAAAGGAAGATCAGGAATGAAACGTTTTATGATAACTCAAGAGGCAGTGCCCTCCTCTTTCAAACTAGGTTAGAGTGTCTTAGAACCCGCAGCTACAAAAAAGAACTTTAACGAAGAAGACACATGTGCTGTGTGTGGTATATCTGTAGAAACAAGAGAACACCTCACGCTAAAATGTGATGGTATCTATCTCGATGTCGATGCAGGCACAGTTGCTCTTCCTGAGGCCCTGGTTTAGAGATAACAATATTCAAGGAAATAAATCTGCGGTGGAAATTAGCAAAAAGCGATTGGAGGATTGGTGGCTCAAAAGCAGAGAGGTGACAAGTTTAAAAGTGTAGGAAGACGTATTTTAAAGAAAATGGCGAATTTTATTAACAACTTAAAGCAGAGTTCAACAAAAATAGAAGGAAAAAAACTGAGCATGGTGGCAATTGCCATCACCCTGTTTCAAAGGGGACGCTCCTACCTTCCATCCATCCATACATCCATCCATCCATCCATCCATCGAGTCAGCTAAATCTCAGGGTAGGCCGGTGGGTGCAGCGCACAATGAGTGACCGAGTGCGAAGGAGAAATAGACGAACCTTCATGATGTCCCGTGCGGCGTCGAACAGCTCCCGCAAGTCATCAGGGTCTTCCAAATCGTTCGGATCCACCTGTGGCGAACCGCATCCGTAAAGCCACGCCCCACATCAGTAATCACGCGTGTAGTAGAACAGCGTTTACGACACTCAAACCAGCGTTTCTTAAGGGAGAGAAGCTTGGGGGCTGAGTGCGGCGTTATGAAGGGTGCAAAATGGGTGGCGGGAGGGTGTAACTTGATTTCTATGGCTGTGAGTCACGATGCCGATTTCCGAGGGTTGTGCGGGGGTGGTCGCTGGCGTCTTGCCTTCTTTTGTTTTCGTTTCTGCGAGCTGCGAAGTCCCCGCACATACACAGGGGGAAAGCCTGCGCGTGCATGCATGGTTGACACTATTCTGAGTGTTTTGAATGTGCCAAGACTCGAGTAGCAATCTTTTCCGGTAATTGTTTTCGGTTGCGAGGACGATGGTATCTGGGAAGTTGATTCGGTGGGCTCCGTCTTCGGAATTCGTGCTCGGCTATCGCGCTGCGTTCTCTTTCGAAGTTGCGCGCGTTCAAGGAAGCCGGCAGCTCTCCCGGGTCCACTTAAGTAGCAACAGCGGGTTAATTGCACGCGGCACAACCTGCGCCGACGTGACATGGAGTGATGCTTGTGTGTAGGCCAAGGACTCGGTGCAAAGCTGTCTCGCCGCTATTTATGACTGTATTCTGTGACTACTCAGTAAAACCAGCTGCGAAGCCGTTTCCGAGGCCTTCCCGATGACTTCACAGCGGCGACGTGCACGGCGCGCATGCTGCCCGGCCAGAACTGTCCGCCAACTGTTTTCATTCATACTAGCCCACTTCTTGGGTTTTATGTTGTACGCGTCGGGCCAACCGATGTTCTTCAGGGTGGGGATGATAGAGGGTTTGTCATTTGTCTACCACCTTCCACGTGAATAGGCCTTACCGCTATGTGTAGACGTTAGCGAAAGGCGCCTCGCTTCTGGCGTGCACATCTCCCTCGTCGGATCATGCTCACGTGTGCGGCAGACCGCGGTCGGTCGTTGCGGCTGACGCGGAAGCAGCGTGGATGGATTAAATCCACAGGGCGGACACTTCCGCTGCCGATGTCCAGAGAAACAGAACCGCTCACCTGCAGCACGTGCTCGTAGGCTTCTCGCTGGTCGTCGGGGCTCCGCAGCAGCTCCCAGTCCACGGCCATAGCGCGACTAATTGGCCAGGTGCGCCCGCGGTCCGCTGTTGACTGCGCGGTCGCCAGGCAACGGCCCCTCCCCGCTCCCACGCGGCAGCGCTTGCGGTAGACGCCCATCGGAGCGAATCGGTGGAAGAGAAGCTCGAATGCCGCAGGGAGTGCCGGTCGGTCAGACCATCGACAGGAGGCTGTGTTTGGTCCGTAGCAGAAACCATACGTCGCAGGAAGAGCGGCTGCCGGAACATCCGCAGAGTGACACGTGTGTGTGTGAGTGTCGTGTGCGGCTCATCAATGGAGAGGCTATGTAAGGTAACAAAGTACAGAGTCGATCACACTTGTCTAGAGCGCTCGAGCAGTGTGCTGTGGAGGAAATTACGTTAAATCTTATTGCAACTCATTTCCTAGGGGTAAGGTGCTGGTGCCTGTGCGGTTCACATGTCTATTAGGCTGCTCTCCAGCGCAAGTATTATCAGTAAAAGTCAACACCTACTTTAAAATTTCGCTTTCCTTCCGCCGGACGACACCGCCCGAGCGCTCTAGACAAGTTTGATCGACTCTGTACTGTACGGGCTCGGGCCTAACCAAAAACCCGGATCGCGGGTCGGAAGATGTTCTGTTTCAGCGGTCTAGGCCGGGCCCGAGCTTAATAGTTGCGGGCCCAGGTAGCACTCGGGCCTGGCCTGGGCCTGAGTCAGAGTTTTGATTTCCTATTGTCAGGTGAAGTACATGCAGGGTGTTCTGGAGGCAAAGCTAGCGACAAGGATGAAAGAGGGCCTTTGATGCGAGCTGCGAAAAAAATAAACTAAGCAACGCCTATTTATTTTTATTGGTTTGGTGTCTGCTATGATAACGCTGTTCTCACGCGGGAAAGGTTAGAAAGGATACTTCGTTATTTTTTTTTTTGCCTGCACTCCGAATGCTTTTTGCATTATTTCTGACTGGTGTTTCTGAGTGGCAGCGGCGACAGCGGCGGAAGCTGTTTCGTCTCAAGCGCCTTTTCGACAACCTGCCAGAGCTTGACTCGTGTTTGTGTGCGCTGTCAGTGTTTTTTGTTGCTCTCCTGCCGTGGCGCGTGACGTAGTTGATTCATTTCAAAAGACGTACGCAAGGGTATCCAATATGTGCGCCCGGTTCACGAAAGAGAATTTAGAAAAAAAAAATATTGGGAGGTGAAAGCTAGCATCGAAATTTTCAGCAAAACCTTTAAGGCATAAACCTCGAAACGAAAACACAGAACTCAAGTCAGAGAACGCTTTTCGATCCCCCCCAGTGCACGAGCCGCATGGAGAAGATACTCGAGCATGAGCAAAGGATAGCAGCAGTGCTCAAGTAACAGTAATTCGGAAATTGAATACATTCCAGCTTCGAAAACTGAGAGCCTGTCTATCGTTTCGGGTTGTCATATGAGGCAGTTATGCATTGATCCTTCTAAATCTTTCGGTAACAATAACAGGATAACCCAGCTGATTCTGCTTAGGCTCAAACAACCAGGTATACAATGCTCTCTTTTACTCGAAACTCTGTTATGGAGTGCTGGCATGGGGAACATAAAAAACAAACTGGTACAAGTTAATTCTTTACAGAAAATGACCCCTTTGTACTGCAATAAGGTGTTTGTCTGGGCTAGTCGGTACATGGTACTAAATGAAGGCACAGCGCACGAAAGACGGGACTTGCCGAATTCAGAACAAAAACAACGAGTTCGCTTGCAGCAGAAAACCGAAACTTCGCGGTGATACCTTATGTGCACAAGGTATTACATAACCTGAAAAGAACTGCAGGAAAAGCCGGTGTCAGAGTCGTCTTTTCTGCCCCGAACAAACTGCAGCGCTTGTGTAAAACAGTAAACCGTGAAGGACCTCCCCCTACCGAATGCGGAAAAAATCACGAATCACCTTATGTGCAGTGCCGTAAAAATGTTGTCTATAAGATAGAGCTATCCTGTGGTCGATTTTATATTGGCCAAACAGGGCGCTGCCTCAATGATCGCCTAAGTGAGCATAAACGCTCCCTAAATCCACCCCCCAAAAGCAATTTGGTTATACATTGGCTATCCTGTAAATGCACTCCTTTTTTCGGCCGTACAAAAATACTGTATAAACATAAGGACCAACGCACGCGGGAAATCGTGGAAGCTCTTTTAATTCACCGGGGACTTGACAACTGCGTCAGCAAACCTTCCGTCGCGCTAACACAAAATAAATTGACTATCTTAACAGTTAAGTTCGCTTGTGTAGATTGCTATTGTGTGCTTTTGTTGTTGTGTGTGTTTTTTTTACAAACATCACTGATGCTGTTCTTCTGTTGATTGTGCTCCTTTTCGCCTATTTATTGCATACGAGCAATAAAGCCATTCAGTCGTAAGTCAGCGCTGTGTTTGCCTTCTTCTCAGTCCCTTCTTTCGTGCGCTGTGCCTTCATTTAGACCCCTTTGTGTATATTGCAACTACCATGGCGGTTATGGAGACCTTAAAACAGCTGCATTATTCCAGCGCTATTCACTTCTTCGTGCGAACAAAATATATTAAAAGAAGCTTCTTTTTACCGTACACAAACAAAAGTTATTCATCAGAACAAAAACATGGTTGCAAACGAATATTTTCTATCATGAAATTGTTCCTCTCGGTTACTTAATTTACTGAAAGATAGGGCTACAAGGGGTGTGGGTGCAGCCATTCATTTTAAACAGGACATATCTTATTCTATCATGCTAGAAGTTTCGAGCATTAAGGCTTTGTCGTGCAAGGTCTTTTTCCAGGAATGCATTGTGCACGTAGGTGTCATTTATAGACCACCAAATTCCGAAGAGTTCCCTCTAGACTGCCAGTATGATTACATGTTGAAATACATGTCTATGAGTCAGATGATTATGGCTGGTCACTTAAATCTTCCTGATATAGACTGCAGCACTTTGTGTCTGGGAACAGTTGCAATTTAGGAATTTAGATTTCTTTGTTCACCTTTAATCTTGATCAATTTGTAACTACACCGACTCGTGTTCAGGGTGCTTCTAGTTCTGGTCTGGACTTAGTCTTTGCAAGCAGTGATTTCTAAAAAAGCAGTACCAACGTAGAAATGCTCGACGGCTTCTGCAGGTGATGAAGGTTCGAGCCACGCTGGCCGTGACACCACCTTTAGCAGGCACTGAGCTCTTCCGACACTGGGGCTTCGTTCGCCCGCAAGGTGCGCAGCGGGGTTTACGGAGCCTGTCCCAAGCGAACACCCCTAATGAAAGCCGGGCGCCAGGCCGGGGGACCCTTGTACCCATTTTTACCTCCCGCAGCCGAGACGGGCGCCCAAACCACTAGAAAGAAAGAAAGAAAGAAAGAAAGAAAGAAAGAAAGAAAGAAAGAAAGAAAGAAAGAAAGAAAGAAAGAAAGAAAGAAAGAAGAAAGAAAGAAAGAAAGAAAGAAAGAAAGAAAGAAAGAAAGAAAGAAAGAAAGAAAGAAAGAAAGAAAGAAAGAAAGAAAGAAAGAAAGAAAGAAAGAGACAATCGCCATAAAGACGAGAGCAAACATTTCATTTAAAGAAGAGAGGAGGCGATTTGCGCTTACCAACACATTATCCTTCACAGCAAAATCAAACTTCGCTGATGTGCGCAGGGGCGGTGCATCACACAGCACTCCGGCACTTGCCGAGGCCACATTCACGGAGCCTATGGCAGGGCCACCCACGCCCAAGGTAGGGACCGTGAAGGTTGCTCTGCCACCTCTGGCGAGGTGATGGACATAACTTCCAGTCCGCCCGCTTTGCAACGCCGGAATAGCTCTCTTGAGCGAGAAGACAGAGCCCTGATAACGGGCCAAGCACATAAGTAAACACCCTTTCATTCCCACCCAAAAACGTAAACACGGCTTTTTTATTTCAATGGAACTGTAGAGGACTGTTGAGGAACTACAGTGACATAACACAGATAACACAACACAGCGCCTGGCCGCCAACAAGAAGTTGGCGGCCAGGCCTTTATGCAGCAGCGGTACACAACAACGTATCAATGCAATTTCCTGTTTTTTATTGCCACTTGCACATGCACCTACACAAAAGATATGCACACGCATGCACCTACGCAAAACATACGTATCAGGCGAGATTTCCAACACGTGAAAATGTCGCGACTTGACTTTCACTGCCGGCGCATTCCGCGGCGTTGTTGATTCCGCCGCTTTCTGAAGCTGCTGATTGCTCAATCACGTATGGTAAGAGTCCAAACTGTTCAACGCCGCTTTAATTATTCATAATTTCCAAAACGTAGTTGTTAAGCCAGCTGAAGCAACGGGCTACGCAGCAACGCCGTCGGTGCTGGCCGGAGATTCCCGTGGATGACGTCACGACGGTCCCGGATAACCGCGGGCAACAGCGGCATTCGCTCGGCGTCCTGAGGCGATGGGGTGCGTTTTCTACTAAATAGCTTTTTGCGTTTATTGCCGCACTTCTTGAATGACATACTCTTTTTCAGCGAACTAAAAACTGCCAAATAACGCAGGAAACTCATTTTCTTAAGTGCTTCAGCTTCCTTTTAACAGTCAATGATCTACAAAAACTGATCAGTGAGCTTCCGGAGCCATATCTGTTAGGGACTTTAACGCTTACTCCTCTTTTAGGAGAAGCAAGCGCTGTGACTCTAGGGGCCAAATCATCGAAGCTTTTATCCTCACAAATAATGCATGTCTTTTAAATATGGAGCAGGCCACATGCTGTTCCCCGCCATCTGGGAAAATTAGCTGTTTAGACCTGTCTTTTTGTTCACTGTTTGTTTTTAGCAATTTTAAATGATCATTGCCGCATGGGAGTGATGATTTGCCAGTTTTTACCAGCCTATCATCCTCACCTGCAATCATCCCCACTAAACCACGACGATGGAAACTCCATTTGGCTGATTGGGTATTATTCAGAGAAAAAGCCAGTTTAGGAAGCATTTTCTCAAGAATACTTGCCATAGATGAACTGAATGAAAGAATGAAATTCTCATGAAATGTATAATCGATGCTGCATGCCTAGTTATTTCCCAGTCCACAGGAGCGGTGCGCCAGAACCACAATGTATGGTGGACGCGAGAATGTAGGGAAGCCAAAAAAAACAACAAAATAAAGCCTGGGGTGTATTTCATAGGTGTCCTACTCACAAGAATCTCATAATTTTTAAAAAGCCAAAAGCTAAAGCCCGATATATACGTCAGAGTGCCGAAAAAACTTCTTGGTAAAATGATGTCTTCCGTAAACAGCACAGTAACGTAAAAAAATGTGGGAGCATGCAGGTTAGAAAAATAAATGGCAGCTACTCCCCATTCACACTTCCTCTGCTTACAGGCCCTGGTACACAGACAAGTAATAAAGAACAAGCAGACTTTTGGGGTCAACATTTTTCTACAGTTTGAAAAACAGTTCATCACAGTACTCACAGTCATTCTTAAAACACAAAAACACTTCCGAAAAACAAAGGCATCCTACGATAGGCAGCACGAACGAGCCTTACAGTAATTTAATTACACTTCAAGAAATTCATCATCATCATCATCAGCCTTACTACACCCACTGCAGGGCAAAGGCCTCTCCCATGTCTCTCCAATTAACCCGGCGTCCATATTATCGTATGTTTTATTGGCTCTTCTTCTGTGCTTTGTTTGGGCCGGTCCCCAGAGCGGTGTATGCAGAGTGCTCTGTGACCTATTCTGCCTAACATGAAGTTTCGGCATGCCGTTTGAGAGTCGGTTAGTATTGTTAAGGATCGCTTAGTCCGGTAGCCCTCCGCTGCCGCTAGAGCGACGGCCATTTCTTCAGCCTCGACTACCGTGCAGTCCCGTAGCGACGCGCTGATGATATCCCGCATGTCCTAGTTTATCACAGCCGCTACCGCGTTGGGGTTGTTTTGTCCCGTCCTTCTGGCGTATGTGGCTGCGTCCACATACACCGTTGTTGTCTGGCGGGCTAGTGATTTTTGGATGTACTCGGCTCTCGCCTTTCTGCGTTCTTCGTGTAGGTTGGGGTCCATGTTCTTGGGGATCATCATCATCATCATCATCATCATCATCATCATCAGCCTTACTACACCCACTGCAGGGCAAAGGCCTCTCCCATGTCTCTCCAATTAACCCTATCCTTTGCCAGCTGCATCCACCCTTTGCCTGCAAACTTCTTAATCTCCTCCGCCCATCTAACCTTCTGCCGCCCCCTGCTACGCTTACTTTCTCTTGGAACCCACTCCGTTACCCTTAAAGACCAGCGGTTATCTTGCCTTCGCATTACATGCCCTGCCCAAGCCCATTTCTTTCTCTTGATTTCGACTAGGATGTCATTAACCCGTGTTTGTTCCCTCACCCACTCTGCCTGCTTCCGATCTCTTAACGTTACACCTATCATTTTTCTTTCCATGGCTCGCTGCGTTGTCCTTAACTTAAGCTGAACTCTTTTCGTTAGCCTCCACGTTTCTGCCACGTAGGTGAGTACCGGTAAGATTATGCTGTTGTACACTTTCCTCTTGAGGGAAATTGGTAAACTGCCACTCATGATCTGCGAGAATTTGCCATATGCGCTCCACCCCATTCTTATCCTTATAGTTATCTCCCTCTCATGATCCGGATCAGCTGTCACTACCTGCCCTAAGTAGACGTATTCCGGCACAATTTCTAGGCTCTCGCTGCCAATTGTGAACTGTTGTTCCCTTGCTAGGCTGTTGAACATTACCTTGGTTTTCTGCATCTTAACTTTTATACACGCCATACTGCTCTTTCTGTCTAACTCATTGATCATGATTTGCAGTTCACCTCCTGTGTGACTCAGCAAGGCAATGTCATCAGCGAATCGCAGATTATTTAGGTATTCTCCATTTATTCTTATTCCCAACTGTTCCCAATTCAGGCCTCGGAATACCTCCTGTAAACATGCGGTGAACAGCATTGGCGAGATCGTGTCTCCTTGCCTGACACCCTTCCTTATTGGAATTTATTGCTGATTTATGGAGGACTATAGTAGCTGTGCAGTTGCTATATATATCTTCCAGTATTTTGACATAAGGCTCTTCTACTTCCTGATTACGCAATGCCTGTATGACTGCTGAGGTTTCCACTGAGTCGAATGCTTTCTCGTAATCAATTAAAGCTATATATAGTGGTTGGTTATATTCTGCGCATTTCTCTATCACCTGATTGATAGTGTGAATATGATCTATTGTGGAATATTCTTTGCGAAAGCCAGCCTGATCATTTGATGATTAAAGTCTAAGGTTGCCCTGACTCTATTAGCGGTTACCTTAGTAAATACTTTGTAGGCAACGAGGAACTAGCGGGAATTAAATGGGATGTGATAGGTCTTAGCGAAGTTAGGAGGACAGGTGAGGCGTATACTGTACTAAAGGACGGACACATACTGTGCTATCACGAATTAGAGGATAGACGAGAACTAGGTGTGGGATTCCTCATTAATAAGGATATAGCTGGTAATGTAGAGGAGTTCTATAGTACTAACGAGAGGGTAGCAGCTATAGTAATTAGGCTGAATAGGAGGTACAAGCTGAAAGTGGTGCAGGCCTACGCACCCACATCCAGCCATGATGACCAGACCGCTGAAAGTTTCTATGAGGACGAAGAATCGGCAATGAATAAAGTAAAATCGCAGTACACGGTACTGATGGGCGACTTCAATGCGAAGGTGGGCAAGAAGCAGGCTGACGACCACGCGGTAGGTGACTATGGGATAGGCTTTAGAAATAGCAGGGGAGAGTTATTAGTCGAATTCGCGGTTAGAAATAATTTACGGATCATGAATACCTTCTTCCGCAAACGAAAAAACAGGAAGTGGACCTGGAAGAGCCCCAATGGCGAAACTAAAAATGAAATCAAGAAATTCAGAGAGTAATTTCTATTCGTAAACAAACTGCACCAGGCCCCGATGAAATTCATTATGAAATGTTGTTCCATCTATATTAACGATTTGTAGAAGTTCTTTTAATTTATTTTACAAAATATATGTAGTAGGAAAAATACCAGCGGCTTGGAAAAAAGCCATCATTGTTCCATTCCTAAAACCAGGAAAGCCATCAACGTCATCTGGTAATTACAGGCCTATAACCCTTATAAGCTGTCTTGACAAATCTTTTTAAAGTTTTCCCAATATTAGGTTAATGTTTATACTAAAATTCCGTGGGCTTCTTGATGTTTACCAATGTGGTTTTTAAAAAGGTTGCTCCACAGCTGACAATCTCGTCCACCTCGAAAACAGAGTCCAAGAGGCCTTTATGCACAAAAAACACTGCCTTGCTGCTTTTTTTCGAAGTGGACAAGGCATGTGACACAACTTGGAGGTTCGGGATTCTTCGTGACCTGGCAGAGCTTGGCATCCGCGGGAGGATGCTTAAATTTTTGAGCGACTTTCTGTCCAAACGTTCATTAAACTCAGAGTGGCTGTTCGGGCGAGTTGGTTTGCCATGACGGAACTTATAGCGCTAAGACACGAGGACGAACAAAGAAAGAGACACCACGAGCGCTATTCAAAGTCCGTCGCGGTGCTACCCTCTCGAGGAATTTCACTCAGAAAAGTGGTATTCCTCAGAGATTAAGTACTACATTGCTCATAGTAAAAATGAATTCCTTCGCCAGCATAATTCCACAGTCCGTTATCTACTTAGTCTACGTCGATTACCTTGAAATTACACGCACATCTTCTAGCTTGTCAACTTGTGAGAGACAAATACAACTCACAATAAACAAATTATCACTTTGGGCACACAGAAAAAAATTTAGGTTTTCTCCACAAAAAAGAGTTGCTGTTTTTTTCGGGCTCCAAAGAGGACTGCAGATTTATCCCACCCTCCACTTAAATGAAACCGAACTGACAGTAAAACAAGAACACAATACTTTAGGCCTAACTTTTGACAAAAAGCTCACATTCCTACCACATATAAACACCCTAAAAACGAAAGCAACCCGATCCCTGAATGTACTCAAAGTAATGTCACGAAAACGCTGTGGGTTCGAAGGAAATCATATCTTAAAAGGCTGGATCCAGTACCAAACATCAGTTTGCGCCTTTTAACTGGTGTTTACAGAACATCCCCCGTAAATAATCTTCACGTAGAAGCAAATGAACCGCCCCTCACCGACAGAAGAACAATGCTTACCTGTGCATTTGTACTGAAATTGAGGTCGCTACCAAAACATCTCTGTTAGACCATAGTTACTAAATGCCCATACAGAACTCTTCACCAACAAACCTCAAGCAGCCAAAACGCTCCTCCTCTCATTCGAAGAAAAATACCAAAAAACAAACATACTAGACGTTGCCACCTTGGTGCACATTTCCTTCTGTATGCGATTTCGCACTGACACATTCACAAAAGGCAAAACCCACAGGAATATATAAAGCAAGAGTTTTTTGGAGTAAGTGAAAAATAGAAGAATTGCACCGATTTCTACACAGACGGTTCTAAAACAGCACTCTATGTAGGGAGTGCGATAATACAAGGAAAATGGGAGAAAGTACTCAGGCTGCCTCAGTGCGCTTCAATTTTTACAGCAGAATGCTGCGCCACTACTGTAGCTGTAGAACAAATAATGAAGCAAAACATTGAGAACAGTGCTATCTATACGGACTCCCTTCATAGGACAACGAGGTTAACAACAAGTTTCACTTTGTAAAGCCTGTGCTGGGTGAATGGAAGACCAGTAGGCACCAGGAACAATTTATAGAAGTAATTTTATGTCGTTTCCGCATTGGATATACACACATTACACATAATTTCTTACTGACGAAACAAGACAAACCTCTTTGTGAAAGATGTGGAAACGAGCTGAACTAAACCATATTTTATTCTCTTGTTCAGAACTCGGAAAACTAAGAAAGAAGCACTTGAATAAATTTTATAATGGATACATTCCTTTACACCCAGCGCTGCTCTTTAGAGAAAATGTCATTGTTAAGATTGTCCTTTGTTTTTAGATTTTTTTAAAGAAGCAGGTGTTCTTGAGAAACTGTAAATTTTGATTCACTGCTTTGCCTTATTATGATACACTTCAGCCATTTTCGCGTTCCTGAGAAGAAAGTGGGGGTCTTTATTCGATCGGTTTGGAACCTCAAGATCTTTGCCCAGCCAAGGATGGCTGCTGAGATTACTTGGCTTCGACTGCTTCGACCTCCCCTGCATCGACAGTATGGAGGTCCAAGTGATCGGAGAGACCAGCAACCCAAAGGACTATGATCCCAGGGACTGGAATCATATCCTGAGCTTAGCCGCCCGTGAGAAAGGAGCACCGAAAATCCAGGACCAGGAGAACGCTACCACCGGCTCGCGACCTGCAGATTCCGCACACCAAGGATCCCAGCTGCGAGCGATGCGTCTCGCAGCGCAAAGGTCGCAACGCAAGCCGCGGTTGCCTGATGATGCATACAAGATAGTGTTTAGTTCAAACGGGGGAGTCACCTCAAACGACCGTCAACCGCGACAGCTTCTCCTGGCCCATATAACTGCAGCCAAGGACCTCCAAGCCCCAGACGCCACCAACTTGCGTATCCACCCCCTAAACAATACCTGCACGATGAGTACCCCTCATCAAGCCGACGCGCTACGCCTGGCCGCCATCAAACCAATCTCCATTCGAACCCAATCCTACGCCGTCACCACTTACATCGCCCCCGCCCCCTCGGATGGTGCAGTAAGAGGAGTAATCACTAACGCCTACTGGGAAGAAAGCCCCGCACAGATTCTGGGAGACCTCATCACGGGAAACCCTAGCGTCCCCATCATTGATGCACGCCGCATGGGACAGACCCTTTCGATCCTTATCACCTTCCGGGCGGGTCCGGTGCCCCGAACCATCTCCTGCGGAGGCGGACACCACAGCTGCACTTTATATAGAGGACACCTGGACGCTTGCACAAACTGTAGTAAACCAGGGCATCGCGCGGATGTGTGTACCCTTCAGCGTACGCATAACTGTTCAAGATGCGGTATCCCGCACCCCCGAGAGGACACCCCGACATGCACCCCAGATTGTTATAGTGTCATTAGGCTTTTACTGCTGACTGCTGACATCGGGTGACATTGAACTCAACCCAGGCCCCAACTCTGACTCTGATTCTGACGGTCAACCTAGCAATGAACTACTGAAAAAGATTCTGAAAGAACAATTAAAAACCAACAAAACTTTGAGGGAACTAGTTACAAACCTAAAACACGTCGAGAAAATGGTCGATAATATGAGGTTGAGAATTGAAACAATTGAAAACAATTTGGGTAGGCTGAAGAAATGCGAAGAAAGAATTGATGAAAGTGAAAGACTGTTCAAGAGTACGAACAAACACATTCAAGGTATAACGGCAAAAATAGATGATTTAGAAAACCGTAGTAGGCGCAACAACTTAGTGATTTACGGTGTGATCGAGAAACCGGAGGAGGATGCTAAATCACTTTAGGAACACGTTAAGCAAGAAATCTTCAAAGACAAGCTGGGCATGGAAGTAGAATCTGTCGAAAGAATTCACAGGATAGGTAATCCTAAGAGCAAAAAACCACGTCCAGTCATAGTTCGGCTCTTCAATTTTGCAGAGAAAACGGAGATTATGTCAAGCTGTTTCAAACTAAAAGGTTCTAACATTTCCATATCTGAATATTTTTCAAAAAGGGTACGAGACTTACGCGCTAAGCTATGGCGCTCATCGGAACGAGAGAGGGCGGCTGGGGCGAAGGTGTCGCTTTCCTTTGACAAGCTAAAGGTCAATGGCAAGGTTTTCATTTGGGACGAAACCCAACAAAGCAGGGTCGACATAACCAGAAGGACCGATGATGCAAGGCAAACCCAACCAATTTCCTCTCCAGGAACAGCAAACTCGAGCAGCAATCATATCTGACCAACCAAAACCAAAACACTAAGAATCCTTTCATTTAATGCTAGAAGTATAGTAAATAAATTAGGTCACCTTGAGCAGCTAATTCTGGGGCACCATACTCACATTATAATTATAAAGGAAACATGGTTACAAGCAGGGTTACGTGATTCCGAAGTTGTCCCATCAACATATAAATTGCTACGTAAAGATAGAGGATCACGAGGGGGAGGAGTAGCTATAGCCATTAAAAGCAACATAAAATATTCAGTCCTGAAGGGTATCGATGACCACGAAAGTGTGTGGTGCAAAATAACATATTCCGGTAAAAGTATATTACTGGGAAGCGTGTATCGACCGCCAAACGCCCCTCCAGATTATCTTGAAAAAATGTACGATTACCTGCCCCAGCACACCAATTCAAGATCTAAGTTGATTTTATCGGGTGACTTTAATCTGCCAGGGATAAATTGGGCGGACTTTTCACATGACGGAAAAAATGCCCAGAGCGCGGAAACACTTTTATTTACTGCATTTGGTTTTTCCTTAGATCAGCTGGTTGCCGATAACACCCGAGTTCTATCGTCCTCCTCTTCACTTCTTGATTTAATGTTCGTTAGCAGTACACTTCCAGGGTGTTCAGTGCGTCTCGAAGATGGCATATCTGACCACAAATTGCTAGTACTATCATGTCCCATATCAGTCACCTGCAAAAAAAAGAAAACACCGCCTACCTTTGTCAAGGACTATGAGCGTGCAGATGATCCTGCAATTTTAAATGCACTTGAGTGCAGCTTGCCGAATTCAGCGCATTGGCGGATGTGCGTGAACTGTGGGCTTGTTTCAAGAACATTGTACATACTTGCGAAAAGAGATACGTTCCGCTCCAAAAATAACGTATAAACAGGGAGTGCCCGTGGATAACGCGCGAGATAATTCAAATTAAAAGAAAAATAAAACGACGGCGAAAAAAGGGAAACGAGAACGAAATTGCTAGCCTTGTTAACTGTTTACAGAGCAAAGTCCGAGATGCAAAATCTCGTTTCTTTGATTTGACGCTGCCTTCCTTCATGGCCCACAACCCTCATAAGTTTTGGCGGTACTTATCTGAAGACCAGTAAATTGGTTCCATCATTACAGATTTCAGTGACACCACAAGTAAACCTGATGCTATTGCAAATGAATTCAATCAGTTTTTCCAGTCCGTTTTCACCCGAACAGCCTCCCACACTTCGCTACCCGCTTACACAATCAAGCAACCCATGACAGAACTAGCCATTAGTGAAGTCGGAATCCTTTCTCTTTTACAAAAACTTGACCCAAAAAAATCTCCGGATCCTGGTTCCATCTCAAACACATTTTTAGCCCGATACGCTGAATGGGTGTCCAAATACCTGCATATAATTTATACAAGATCCTTACAAACACTCGTAATCCCGAATGACTGGCGCTGTGCCAAAATAATTCCTATACACAAATCGGGTTCTAAAACTGAACTGAATAACTATCGTCCAATATCACTAACAAGTACAAGCTGCAAAATGATGGAACACGTTATTTTTAAAGCCATAGTTTCATATCTAGAAAATAATAATCTAATTTACGAAAAACAACATGGTTTCAGAACAGGGCTTTCAACAGTAACGCAGCTTTCTGAAATTACTCTTGACATCGCTAACACAATTAATGAAGGAAACCAGATAGATGCAATATTCTTAGATTTCTCTAAAGCGTTTGATGTTGTTCCTCACGATGACCTTATAACAAAATGACTATCTTTTGGAATTGATTGTAACATTGTGCCGTGGATTTCATGCTATTTACAGAACAGAAAACAATGTGTTAAAATAGGTGACTACGTCTCGCAGAACCTGGATGTGTATTCGGGTGTACCCCAGGGATCAGTTCTTGCGCCTCTTATGTTTCTCATTTACATAAATGATATTAATTCCTGTGTTAGTTCATCGATCCAGCTTCGCCTTTTTGCAGACGACTGTGTCGTATACATAGCTGTAAAAAAATAAGAAGATCAAATTCTCCTTAACAATTCTTTAGAATCAATCCACACTTGGTGTAAGACCTGGGGAATGAAACTTAACGCGAATAAGACCAAAAGCATCACATTCACTAATAAGAAGCAGCCTCTAAGTTTTACATACACACTTGGCGACACACAGGTAAAAAAATATGATCAGGTAAAATATCTAGGACTCATCCTAACATCCAACCTGCGTTGGGAACCCTACATCAAATCAATTTGCTCTAAAGCTGAAGGTAAATTAAATTATTTAAGGAGAAAGCTGCGTAACACGCCGGCCAATATTAAACTCAGTGCCTATAAAACTCTCATCAGACCTACCATAGAACATGCGGATATAGTCCGGAGCCCCCATCAAAAAATTTTAATCAACAAATTAGAGCGCATCCAAAAGCTAGCAGTAAGGTTTGTATACTCAAAGTATTCTCGCCAGACTACCGCTACCAGTCTAATAATTCAATCAAATTTGCAAAGCCTGTCACAGCGAAGAATCATTTCAAGATTAAAATTTTTGTTCCAGCTTCTTCACGGCCACTTCAATATAACAAATTCACAATACTTACACCCTCCTTTCAAACACTCGTCTAGAACTAACCATAGTAAAACAGTCCGTCAAGCAGTCAGCCGTGTAAATATCCACAAGTACTCCCTGTTTCCAGATGCTATATCCTATTGGAATAAACTGCCTGAAGATGCGGTGAAGTGTACGTCCGTGAAATTATTTGTTAATTATATTGAAAAAATTGACTTTTCTGTTTAATTTTCTCTATTATTTTTGTGTTTAGATCACAGAAGATCTCTGTATTTTTGTGTTTGATCACATCGATGCCTTGTTAACACTCCTGCAAGGACCCGAAAAGGGCCTGCAGTATGTTGAAATAAAATAAATAATAAAATACTCTGTGGAGGCGCCCACATGACGGCTACTAAAGGTTGCAAAGCGAGAGGACGCCGCTTACCGCCCGCGTCACCGCAACAGCACACCTCCCGCACACCGGAGCGAGACGCGGACCGCGGCAGCGTCCGTCGCTCAAGCAAGTCTCGCTCATCGTCTCGTCGCCGCCAGGACCAACAGTCTCCACAACTTTCCTGGGCGGACAGAGTAGCAGGCAACAGACTCAACGCTACCAGCAAGCCCCCGTCCACACAGGTGGACCCCCGTGACCGGGAGCTCCAGGCCTTGCGAGAGGAGGCGAGTCGTCTTAGCTCTCTCATCAAGACCCCCACCTCCACCCCTCTACCGCTTCCACCCACCGTCCCTCCCACCCAACCCACGCCGCTACCTCGAACACCCACTGAAAACATGAAACAGTCCTACTCCCAAACCCCCACCTCACCGCCACCCAAGACAAAACGCACAACAGAGCACCCACCCGTCACCCAGACCGACCTTTAATCCTTGGAGGACCACATGGAAGCTAAAATCGCCGAAATCGACACGCGTCTAAAGGCAAAATTCAATCAGCTCATCGACCACCTGTCCCAACACTTCGAGCAACAAATTGAAGCGGCATTTACGCGCATGGCGCACACCCTTGAGAAGGGCCTTGCACAATACGACATCCGCCTCCAAACAATAGAGCAGACCCTTCCCTCGCTGAACCTACCAAATCCCCCCATCAATCCCGCCCACCTACCCCACAGAACTCCCTACCCAACCCATCTACCCTCACCCCACCCAAGCTACAGTATGGCGGGGCGACCACCTAATTCCTTATCAATTCTGCAATGGAACTGCCGCCGCTTCCAGGGCAAGCGCGCACCCCTCAAACTCCTCCTCGATCCCCACACTTCCCACGCCCCACATCCTCCTCCTTCAGGACACACATGCCCCTGCCACACTTCCCAGCTACACATCCGCTCACGCGGACGCAAAGAATACACCCAGGGCTTCCACACTCATACATCGCTCCATTACACACCAAACGCGCCATATCACCTCCGAGACGCCCTGCGTGATCACAGAAATCATACTAGATACACACTCCACACCATCTATTTTAATTGCAAATATATACCACCCACCGTCTCATCCGATGGCTTCATTGGAAACGCTACTGCGAGATCTCCATCGTATTGTAGGGAAACAGCCATTGATTATCGGAGGGGACTTCAAAAGTCAGCATACTGACTGGGGCTACCGCACCACCGAGGAACGAGGAAGGCAACTCTGGTCCATGGTACAAGAGCTCCGCCTCACAATACAAAACAGCTTTAACACCCCCACGAGAATTGGCAACAGTGTCAGCGCGGACACCAGCCCGAACTTGACACTGAGCCGCAACCTTGCGGGTATTACGTGGAACACACATCACACATTATGGAACGATCATCACATCCTCTCCGTTACAGTACCCTACAAGCAAAGAACGACCCTTCACCTAACACACAAACTCAACAATTGGGATGCCGTCCGCGCAGCACGGGCGGCCCTTCCTGACGCTCCCATTACAGACATCGGCCAGTGGGTGGCATCACTCATGAATGACGTCTCCACACACACTCGAACCCTTGATACCACTCCAGATACGCCCACCATCCATCTGGGGACAGATTTGCGACAGTATAGCTGGCAATCTGTCCTCCAAACGCAGTTGGCGACTCCTCCGGCACTTAACCGCATGCAGCCCAAAACAGCCACACTACACCACGTCACACGCCTTATACACAAAACCGACCTTTCTCCCGACGCACTCATCGACACACTTAAAAACACACATACAACTCCCGCTACCTCAAACCCCCCGCCCCCATATGCAGGCACACCGAATGCCAATCTTGACGCGGAGATTACGGAAGCAGAAGTCAGAGCAGCCCTCCTGACTGTCCGCTCTAACTCCACTCCAGGAGTTGACCGCATCTCCAATGGCATGCTCCGCAATTTGGACGATGTTGCAAATGGGTCGCAAGCCCCAAGGGTAGCGTTGGCCTGGCGGCCTGGGGCACAGCTGGAAACATCCGAAAGTCCTGGCAAAGGATGAGTCGACTGCCAACAGAACAACTTGTTTATTCTAGCATCCCAAAAGAGCAGCCGGTCAGGGCGACCACGTTACACGACGGAAGAAATCGAAGTTTCTCTTCGGCGTCCGGGGCAGCTGCCTTTATACCCTCGGAGTCGAGGGCAAGAAGGAACGGCTCGGGATGAGGCGCCCGAGACGGCGACGCACGGACATGTTGAGACGTGACGTGGCGCGTCCGCCGGGCCGGCGCCGGTCAGACCTCCTCGCCTCCCAGTTGGGGAGCTCCTCTCCCCGGCTGCCGCGCTTTGACAAGCGTGGGCACCAACATGCACACACACACGCACACACGAAGACACGTGGCATTGAAACCTGCCTGGACGCGCTTGGCGGGAGGCGTTGCGGCAGCACTGAACGGGCCAGAATGACCGCCACTTTGAACGAAGCCCCGGCGTCCGTTGCATCCGTGCCGGCTATACCGCGCGTCGTAGGCGAAACGTAACAGACCGCCCCGCCGGGAGAAGGAGATCCCGATGGTCAGGGGACTGCATCCGCTGTCCGGAGGGATGTCGCTCGATGATGCTCGTAATCGAAATCGGTCGTCCCTCAGCGTTGCTTGAGCGCAGCGCACAGAGAAGGCCTCGTTCTCAGGTTCAGGTTCACACAAGACACTGCAAAGTGACTTCGTGAGAGTTGCCATTTTTGTTCTCGTTCCCAGCAAGCGTTAGAACTACGCCGAAACGCAACCGCTCAGTCAGCAAGCACGAGACAACCCTCACTAAGCTCTGCCAGGCTCTTTCCCCTTTTATACTACTGCCTAGTTCCTTACAGTAGTTAAGCAGCACTCAGAACGCGTCCACAAATGGGAAAATTGCACTAGAAAGCAGGTCATCACTTTGAAACACTAAACAAAAGCAATATGTTAAAAATCCTGCCTCAGGAAGAAAACATCAGTAACAAACAACATTGAGGCGGTTTCCTACGTTAGGGGCCTCGACTTAAGCCATCGGCGTTACCGTTGAGACTCCCCTTTTTGTAACGCACCTCAAAGGAATATTGTTGCAAAGCGAGGCTCCAGCGCAGGAGGCGGCCATTTTTGGGAGAGATGGTCTGCAGCCATTGGAGAGGGCAGTGATCCGTCTCAATGATAAACCTCGAGCCGGCTAGGTAGCATGACAATTTCTGAACGGCCCACACGAGACACGCACACTCTTTCTCGGTGGCGCTGTACGCCTGCTCACGACAGGTCAGCTTACGACTAGCATACAGGACGGGGTGTTCCACTTCTCCATTTTCCCGTTGGCACAGTACTACGCCCATGCCTCGCTCTCTAGCATCGCACTGAACAACGAACCCTTTTGTGTAGTCTGGCGATCGTAGCACAGGCTGGCTTGTTAGGGCGCTCTTTAGGGCGCTAGAAGCTCTTTCCTTTGTCTCGCCCCAGACGACTGTTTCGGGCTCTGTTTTTCTTAGAGCATCCGTCAGGGGAGCCGCGACATCGGAGTACCTGGGGATGTACCTCTGATAGTAGCCGGCGACACCTAAGAACGACCGAATATCGGTCTTCGTACGCGGTTGCGGGAAGTCTCGCACAGCGGCCACCTTTATTTCAGAGGGGCGGCGACGACCCTGTCCAATCACGTGACCGAGGTAGACAACCTCGGCCTGTGCTAATTGGCACTTGGGAGCCTTGACTGTCAAGCCCGCTTCGCGCAGGCGGGTTAGCACTGCCCGCAAGTGTGCCATATGCTCAGACCAGGATGCGGAGAATATCGCTACGTCGTCTAAATACGGTAAAGCGAATTCTTCCTGTCCCCGCAACACTTTGTCCATGAGGCTTGAAAAGCAGTATGGCGCGTTCTTCAAACCAAAACTCAAAACTTTAGGACGGAATGTTCCCATTGGTGAAATGAACGCCGCATACCTACTAGCCTCTTCTGTAAGTGGAACCTGCCAATAACCCCTGACAAGATCTAGGGTGGAAATAAACTGAGCGCTACTAACTTTCTCAAGGCGCTCCTCGATGTTAGGGATCGGATAAATTTGATCCTTAGTGATGGAATTAAGCCTGCGGTAGTCGACGCAAGGACGAGGTTCCTTGCCCGGTACCTCAACTAAAATCAAAGGGGAGGTATAATCACTCTCACCCGCCTCAATAACTCCAAGCTGTAGCATTTTCTTTACCTCAGCCTCCATAATATCGCGCTGGCGGGGTGACACCCGGTACGCCTTGGATCGTACTGGCTCTGGGGAGGTAAGTTCTATTTCATGAGTAAGGACAGAAATCCTACCAGGCCTCTCAGAGAACTGACCTTGAAACTCTTGTAAGGGTTGGTGTAGTTCGGTTTTCTGCTCAGGCGACAGCGGTGCTTTACTGAGTAAGTCACTAATGACCTGATCGGTGTCTTCCCTGTTCGTCCCTGAGCCTAGTCCCGGAAGCTCGACCGGAAGCTCTTTTAACTTTCCCGTGTCGGGCATTTCCTCTCCAGTACCTGGTGCCTTCAACGCTACAGGCTCAATTTTATTCAGTTCGGACGTGCTCTGAATATCAGCTTGCTGCGCCTCCGACCCTTTCTCATTGTTCGACAACGTCGGCCCCGCAACTACCGCCTTTGCAGCGAGCTCCCAAACTCTCGATCTGGTTAAGGCCTGAACGCTAGCCTCACCAAACAAAAGCCCCTTCTCGCGCAGGAGGTGATCGGACCTGTTCGAAAATAGGTACGGGTACTGGGGGGGGGGGGGGGGGGGGGCAGCATAGATGACACTGCGGCCTCCGTCTCAAGTGCTCCGAAAGGTCCTTCAATAAGCACTTTTGCTACGGGCAGACACGCGCTATGAGCTTTCACGGCTTACTTGATCCATGCGCACTCGCCCGTGAACATATCGGGTTCTACGTAAGAGGGGTGAACTACATTCATTGTAGCTGCGGAATCACGAAGCACTCGGCACTCTTTCCCGTTCACGAGGAAGTCTCGCATGTAAGGCTCGAGAAGCTTCATGTTCTCGTCAGTGCTACATAATGACAAACACACGACTTTTCTTTTTGTTTCTGGACACTGCGCCGAAAAGTGACCCGGCTTCTGGCACGTATAACACACGCGCGCTTGCCTCGTCTCGAACCGCTTTCTGCGTTCGGCTTCGGCTGCCGCCGTCTCCTTACGTTCGGTCGGACTGCTTTCACTCGCATCCGCACTACGTGTGTCCCCCTTGCTCTCATGGGTGTGAACTTCGGCCTCTCAGACTTGGAGCCAAATTCACCCTTTTGACCGTCCTTAGCTCCGCGAGCCCGACGCGTCACAAACTCCTCGGCTAGCTCGGCGGCTTTAGCCACTGTACTAACGTCTGGCCTATCCAAGACCCAGTACCGCACGTTCTCAGGTAACCGACTATAAAACTGTTCTAGCCCGAAACACTGCAGAATTTTCTCGTGGTCACCAAACGCTTTCTCTTCTTTGAGCCACTCCTGCATGTTTGACATAGGCCTGTAGGCAAACTCTGTATATGACTCACTTCTGCCTTTTTCATTTTCCCGAAACTTCCGACGGAACGCCTCCGCTGACAGCCTGTACTTTTTTAGCAGACTCGATTTCACTTGGTCGAAATCCTCTGCCTCCTCTCTCTTCAAGCGAGCGACTACGTCGGCCGCCTCGCTGGGTAACAAAGTGAGCAAGCGCTGTGGCCACGTTTCCCGAGAGAACCCCTGCTTCTCGCACGTTCGCTTAAAGTTAACCAGGAACAAACCAATGTCCTCTCCAAGCTTAAACGGCCGCATCAGGCCAGTCATTTTGAACGATACTCGTTCTCCTGCACCGTGTGCCTGACTTCCATTACGAGCGCGTTCCAACTCTACCTCGAGACGCTTCATTTCCAAAGCGTGTTGACGGTCGCGCTCTTCTTTCTCTTTATCTTTTTGTTCTTTACGTTCGCGCTCGTCTTTCTCTTTTTGCTCCCTCTCCTCAATGGTCTCAAGGCATTCCGACAGCTCCTCATCCTCAGCCTCCAACTCAAGAATAGCCCTTAGCAGTTCTGGTTTTCTGAGTTTGTCTGAGACATCCAGACCCAACTCTCTTGCAAGCTCCAGCAATTTCGGTTTGCGCAACGACTTCAAATCCATGGCTGCTCCGAATGCTGCTTTCTCTACTGCCTACTATTGTCTTGCCGCAAACTAACCCGGCAGCAACGACAACACAATTACCAGCTCTGTTTCTGACACTGACAAAAGCCTGGCAAAACTCAGAAGAAGAAAGTCCCGCACTCACCAAACCTCGCAGCCAAGAATTCAGCGCAGTCGTTCCGCTGCAGGCAACCAGTCATCACACAGGGCTCGTTGCACTGCTCCCGGATGGTCGTTGTGCTGCTCAGCATACAGTTGACCGCATATCTTCGCTGCTGGCCTCCGTTGTCGCGATCTCACCGCTGGCAACCTGTTGTTGCAAATGGGTCGCAAGCCCCAAGGGTAGCGTTGGCCTGGCGGCCTGGGGCACAGCTGGAAACATCCGAAGGTCCTGGCAAAGGATGAGTCGACTGCCAACAGAACAACTTGTTTATTCTAGCATCGCAAAAGAGCAGCCGGTCAGGGCGACCACGTTACTCGACGGAAGAAATCGAAGTCTCTCTTCCTTTATACCCTCGGAGTCGAGGGCAAGAAGGAACGGCTCGGGATGAGGCGCCCGAGACGGCGATGCACGGACATGTTGAGACGTGACGTGGCGCGTCCGCCGGGCCGGCGCCGGTCAGACCTCCTCGCCTGCCAGTTGGGGAGCTCCTCTCCCCGGCTGCCGCGCTTTGACAAGCGTGGGCACCAACATGCACACACACACACGCACACACGAAGACACGTGGCATTGAAACCTGCCTGGACGCGCTTGGTGGGAGGCGTTGCGGCAGCACTGAACGGGCCAGAATGACCGCCACTTTGAACGAAGCCCCGGCGTCCGTTGCATCCGCGCCGGCTATACCGCGCGTCGTAGGCGAAACGTAACAACGATCAGTCGATTACCCAGCTCACGGGGTACTTAAACACATGCTGGCAGGAGGACACGAGTAAATTCAAGATGGTTCTTTGCGTTTCTTCGGAGGGGCACAGGACCTCTCCAAATGTGAAATCGACGGTGTTGAAGGAGCAGACGATGACTGATGCCAGATGATGGAGACAAAGAGAAAATATATTTACAGGATGCACATTGGCAAACGGCGTTACAAGTTGAGTCACACAGACAGTCAAACTGTAACTTAAAAGAAAAGATCTCACACACAGAAACTCGACAAGACCTTACTCATCGACCCGAGGTTAGAGTTTAGATCTTTACAATTACGTGCCTTTGAACGGAGCCTAGCTCTAGCTCAACTACACAAGACTGCTCTCCAATGATTTTACATGCAATTTTAAAGCTTGTGCAAACAAAGAAGTTAGGGAGGTCATATTTCGAGGGCCGCCCTAAGCTTCGATAAGCAATGGAGATAACCACAGCCTCTGAAGGTTGGACCCAACTTCGAGCCCGGAACTTTGCTAAAAAGAAAAATAAACGCATAGCGAAAACATTCTGAAAACCCTCTCGCCGAGGGGAGTTTTTGCCTTTATTGCTTGATGCTTTCCCCTTCCCTGCCACACCCGCGCGTCGCCTCTCGAAGGTTGAAAAGTTTTTTCAGCTAATTGGCGGGACCACTAATCTACTGGCTCGCCGCAGGAATGTCAGACGGCGCAGAACCGCCATGCTTCGGTGCCATCGAGAATGCCAAAAAAGGGGGGCCCATCGCAGAATGCGAGGTGGTTCGCATATTTCCGCAGGCGCGCAGTATGGGGGTCTGCCACCGTGGGAATGCTGCCTAAGACAAAGCGGCACCACGTGCTCGTTGTGTGCGCCTCGCATGATTTCTTGGTGCGCTTAACAAAGCCAGGTGTCTTCGGCCGTCACAGCGGTGCTGTCAAGCAGCCAGTGCCTCCTGCGCCTTTTCCACTGCTTGCGGGGGTGGGGTGGGGGGGGGGGGGGCAGGCGGGTATGGGGGAGCTCGGTGCTTAACTGAGAGCTCTCCGCGTAGACCAGAGGCCCGCAGTGACCGCAAGCTAAGGGAATAAAAAAATGTACGCGTTGATGAAGCGCGGCCTTACAGCACCCTTCCGCAATCCTGGCGTGAGGCAAAAATCTTATTCATACCCAAGCCTCACAAGCCCGTTACACCTGCAAATCTTCGTCCCATCTAACTAACCTCATGCCTAGGCAAGCTTTTGGAGCATGTCGCACTCGCCTGACTCACCCAACACATGGCGGAGCAAGACCTCTACCCGCACAGCATGGTGGGTTTCCGTCCTCACCTGTCGGCACAGGGCGCCATGCCCTAGCTCACACAGGATATTTGCGACCCATCATACCGGGCCACACAAAAGCTGTCTTCGCCTTGGATCTCTCCAAAGGCCTTTGATCGCCTAGACCATGAAGCGATTATGGCGGCGCTTTCCCCCTTGAACATAGGTGAACGTATGTATACACCTATATTCAAGCATTCCTTACTAACCGCACGGCTGAAATTCACTTCGGTTTCCACACATCCCGCCCATGCACGTTTAGTGGGGTTGGCACCCCCCAGGGATCTGTCCTCTCCACTTTTCTCTTCAATGTTCCTCTCATCCCCTTGCCATCCCTCACCTTCGGCATACACTCTGTGCTGATGATATCACGCTATGGACCACCCATGGCAGTGAGGGGGACATAGAAAATACTCTGCAGTCGACAGCTACCCTCACCCAAACACATGCGCTGAGTATCGGACTCTCATGCTCTCCGGAGAAGTCGGAGCTCCTCGTACTCCGCCCCACAGCCCGCATAACTGTGACACTGGAAAACCGGTACATCCCTGAGGTACACACTCTCCGGATACTGGGCCTCCACATCCAGAACAACGGGAAAAACACTCTCACCATCCGCAAACTCAAGCAGACGACGGAGTCGATATCCCACCTAATCCGCCGAGTTTCTGGACACCACCGGGCCTTAAGGAGCATGGCTTATGTCGTCTAATTCATGCCTTCATCCTCAGCCGCTTTCTCTTCACGCTCCCCTACCTGAAACTCCAGAGCGGAGAAATCTCCACCCTGGATGTCATGATCCGAACAGCATTGAAGACAGCACTACACCTACCCCTAAATACCTCAACCGAAAAACTCCTCCAGCTAGGCCTACACAACACGATAGGTGAGCTTATCGAGGCCCACTGACAGACACAATAGATACGTCTCGCGAGAACCACCACCGGCAGACACATCCTACAAATATCAGGATACCAGCCACAGATCCCACACAGCTCCAGGTACCCCACCACATTCACCGAGAACTACTTATTACACCTCTCCCCAAAATCATGCACCCCACCTACCACGAACCCCGCCGCCGAGCTCGCGCACGGGCGCTCCGCAAACACTATGGCACGGAAACAGATGCCGCGTGGATGGATGCCGCATGCACAGGCGAGGACGCGGTTGTAGCCATCACGAACCCCTCCCTACAACCGATTGCCACCCTTCACATATCCCCCCTGCCACTTCGGAGGAAGCTGAAGAGGACGCCATTGCCCTAGCCATTACGCGCACGGAGGCCCGGTATATACTGTAAGACTCTAAAACTGCCATACTAAATTTTGCTCGCGGGAAAGTTCACGTCCCTGCATTTCGCACACTGAACTCCCTCGCCGCACACCCGCCCCTTCACATGGAGCTCATATGGGTGCCTGCCCACTCCGGGAATCGTGGAAACGAGGCTGCCAACGCTTTAGCCCGAGGTTCTCTCAACCGGTCACCGGCGGCCTCTGATCTAGGGTTCTCACGGGAGCGCATGCATTTGTTCAGTGAACTGACGCAGGCCTGCAAAGCCGAGCGTCGGCTCTACCCCCAAATGGGAGGACCCAAATGGGAGTTTAAATGGTTGGCGCCACCCTTTATAATCCACATGCGGAAACATTTACTCCATCAGTATGGAGTAAAAATGTTCTAAACGACCTATTTTACTCCCTTCGCTAAATAATGGGGTATAAAGGAGGGTTCTTCTCTTTATAACTATGACTCCCATTTTTAAATGAAGTTTCTTGGTCTCAATGCGCCCAAAGTCCCCAAAGTAAAAGAAACACCATTTTGCGCCATCCGCCCTGCCACCTACACAATTAACAAAAGTACACTAAAATTGGAGTAAATAGCTTGTCCTCTAGCGCACACCCAGAAAGAGGTTTTATTTACTGTATATAAATAGAGTATTTTATTTACTCTCTTATACAAGGGAGGTTTTAAGGAGTACAAGGGAGTTTTTTACTACCCACGAAATGGAGCCCAAAAATGGCGTCGTGTTTGTTTATTCTCATTCAAGCTCATTCTTACAGCAGTGCCAGCGGCGGAAACGGGCAGCAGCTGCGGGGGCAGCCGGCAATCCAACTTGGGAAACTGCGCGCTCCTCTAATGTGACCCCACGTCACGCGTTCTTTTCGCCGTCTGCAAGCCCAGCGGCGCCGTAGGCAAAGGCGGCAGGAGCCTTCTGCTTGTCGCCTGCTTTTGCTGTACGAGCTTGTTTGTTTGGCTACGTTCGTAGATAAAGGTATATATAATTAGAATAAATAGTTCAAAACTTAAAACGAGTCGCGAAGTAGTTTTCACGTTCATGCATCACACTCGTATATGACTAAATACTAGAGCAGAATAAGTTGAAAATGGAAACACACCTGAAGGTAGTTTGGTATGGCAGTGTTTGGCTTCATATTCACTTCTTGAAGGCTTGGCATTTCAATACGACTGAGGAAAATGCAGCCTCACCAGCTCAATCATGAGCTCAGCGTTGAAGCTATATTCTATCAGAGTTCCATGTTATGCAACGCGCTATAATATGTAGCAACACACCGCGAGAACCACACTGCAAAAAGCTGTGAGAATTAGGCCTAAGAAGGGGTTCTAACGGGGTGGCGACACTAACAAAGGAAGGTCAGGTATGGTTAGAGCACTCTAAGCTTCACAAGAGAAGCTCAATTATGTAGCTTGCTGTGGCGGAAAACGGCGACAAGCCGACATCTTGTACCGCGGCAGGCGCCCGTGAAGGAACAGAGGTCAGCAGAGATCCAGCAACAATGGTAGCCTAGGGGTCGTCACTCACCGCTATTATAAGAAGACTGACCACAAGCAGGCGAGACGCTAGGGGGCGGGTCGGATGGCGAAAAATGGTGTTTTTTTACTCCTTTGGGGTCCTTGGGCCGCATACCAAGAAACTCAATTTAAAAATGGGATTTATCAGGAGGAGAACCCTCCTTTCTACCCCATTATTTAGCGCAGGGAGTAAAATAGATCACTTAGAACATTTTAACTCCATAGTGATCGAGTAAATGTTTCCGCATATGGAGTATAAAGGGTGGCGCCAACCATTTAAACTCCCATTTGGGTTGATTCTTGTTTACATTGCAGCGTCTCGTGTGCTTGTGGTCAGTGTCTGATAAATGCAGTGAGTGATGACCCCTCGGTTACCATCGTCGCTGGATCTCTGCTCACGTCTGCCCCTTCACGGGCGCCTGCCGCGGTACAAGATATCGACTTGTCGCCATTTTTCGCTACAGTAAGCTGCATAATTGAACTGCTCCTGTGAAGCCTCCAGCACTCTAACCATACATGAACTTCCTTTGTTAGTGTCGCCACCCCGTTAGAGCCCCTGCTTAGGCCTAATTCTCGCAGCAACCGTCCTGTCTTCGCCCTTCTTCGTCTTGTCCATATGCTACGTTTTTGTTTATAATATGCCAGGACACTGTGGTATTAACGGTAATCACCAGGCCGATGCGGCTGCGCGTTCTGCTCACAACGACGGGCTTCCAGTGAGGATCCGAATATCAAGACCTGACGCTGCGTGTGGGCTTCGCCCTTTGGCGCTGGAGCTCACACTTTCAGCGTGGAACACGGGAGAGTTTTGCAACCTCCGCCTCAAGGCACTGGACCCTGGACTGCGCCTTCGTCTTGCACGTAACTTAGCACGTCGCGACGCAACATTGTTATGCCGTTTATGGATCGGCGTTGCATTTACCAATTACTATGCTTTCCGGATGGGGATGGCCGACAGTCCTGCCTGTGAAAGCTGCGGTTGTGAGGAGACCATCGCTCATCTTCTCTGTGAATGCCCTGCATTTGCGAGTGCAAGACATACACTGTGTTGTGCCCTGGACCGCCTCGATCCTCGCCTATTAACAGAGCAAAAGATCATCGGTCCGTGGCCACAGCAGTCGACTGCCCTCAAGGCATACAAGCACTCTTTGCCTACTTGAAAGCGACTGGATTGAGTGACCAATTGTGACAGCGTTGTGCGTGTGTGTGTGTTATGCCTTTTTCACCTTCTCTCTTTCTCCTTTAAGTCCCGTAATTCCTCTTCCCCAATGCAGGGTAGCCAACCGGAACCCATTTCTGGTTAACATCACTGCCTTTCGCTCCTCCTCTTCATCTATTCTACTCAAACATGGAGGCTAAAAAATGGTTCAGCTTAAATTGAGGACAACGCTGCGAGCTATGGAAACAAAAAGAATGAAGGAAATTTTGGGGGTAAAGTCCAAAGTGTGTTCGGCGAAAGCCTGTGCCCATTCGACTGACTATGCCATGTCTTCTTTGTTGTTGTTTTTTGTGCATGACACTTCCAGTGGAATGGGCACAGGCTTTCGGCGAACACACTTGGGAATTTACAAATTGTCCTTCATTCTTCGTCTGGCGTTTGGTATCGGGGGAATCCACATTCTTGGGGCGCTTCTCCGAACCGCTTGCAGTGGAATCATCGCCGGACCGCTTGGGAGCCCCCCCCCCCCCCCCCCCCGACTAACTCGACTGCTGCAACGAGACGTCTGACGAAGGAGCGTTGCCGCGCTCGCCGCTGTGCCATCGTGATTGCTGAAAGAGTGTAAGGGGGACAGGCCACAGCTGACACCGTTCCAGGGCACGGACGGACGGTCGAACGCCGCCAGTATGAGCCATTAAAAGCTTTCTCCTTAAAATTATACCTACTATAATGAGCAATATGAGTAAGAACGCGGCAGCGCGTGGCAGATAGCCTCAAACATATTCAAACCTCCTTGTGGAGACACACGGCGCCCGCTTTCAGCAAATAAGTTCGCCCGTTGGACATTCTGCCTGTAGCCCCTGCATTTCTGCAAACGTGGAACATTACGTCTGCGCCTGATCGTGATAACGCTTAATCATCGTGGTGTTTGGCAATCCGCCTTACGCAGTGATTCATAGTTGCACCCCCATGCGACCGCAGAACACGGCCGCAAGATGCGGGCGCGATGAATGGCCATGACAGTGCAAGTTCCGAGGCTTGGCCGCGGGATTTTCACACGCCGCTTGATTTCGCCCGCCAGAAACGCTGCACGCAGGCCGCGCTGGAAATGGAGTTTACTTCTCGAGCGGTTGCCGATAAATGAAAGCACTGGAAGTGGTTCCTTTCTCGCGGTACCGCTATCAGCGTTTGAAACGAAACGAAGCCGCGCGGCGCAATGGGCCGAAAACTACTTTATTGATGTCTGTCAATGTGAAAAAAGAGGTCATAAAAACACTGCAGAAATTGTATGATGGCCTAGCCCTGTTAGGCCAGGATATACGTAGCGAAAGCGCGGCGACATCTGGTCGGAAGATTTAATATATGAAAGACGAGTTTTCACTACATGCGCCTTTTTTCACGGTTAACCTTGAGCCATCGTGGCGGAGTGGTAGCGTCTCCACCTCAAACGCCAAAGGCCCTGGTTCGGCTCCCAGCCTCGACAAAGGGTTTTTTTATTCAGTGAGTGTGCGGAGGGTTGACCACGTGGTTGGCCACGTGGTCAGTCACGTGGTTCGGAGCAGCTGCAGGCGGCACGGCGCTTTGGCTCGTCACGTAGTTGGGCACGTGAACAGTCACGTGGTTGGTCACGTTTCCAGAGAATGCTCAACCGGCAAGGCACGCGCGGCAGCTCCGGCGCGCCAGCTGTGCGCCGTGTGACGTCACTGCTCCTCGCGCATGCGCAGCACGGCTCTCCAAGAGCCACGCAAAAGTGCTCAACCTCGGCCAGTGTAGCCTGCGCTACAAAAAGAACTGACAGTACATTTACATGCGCTTCCATCGAGTTCGTGTTTTAGTAGCGTGTCATTGCACCGGGGGCCTGAATGACGCACTCCATTCTCGAGGGAAGAGAAGCATAAAGAGATTCAACGAATGTTGTGTCCTGCTCGAGGCGCCGCCATTCCTCATGCGTTGCATTCCACAGTTGCGCTGTTGTGGTCGAGTCCAAGGATTGCTTGGAAAGGCTGACTTTCATACGGCCCCAAACATGTTCGATAATGTTTAGGTCAGCACCTTTTTGGGCACCATGCGAGGCACATAACGCCTCGCTACTTCAAATGGCTTGCCACAACCTTGGCTGCGTGCACAGGTGATAGATCCTGTTGGAACAGGTAGTCGGCATACGGGTGCGGTCCGTTCAGCGCATACGGACTCATCGCTTGGTCTAATATTGTGCAGCATGCTGCGCTGGTGAATTTTCCATCAATTCTCACCAATGCCCAATGCCATCGCATCGAAGCGCACCTCACACATTCACTGTCGTGCGTCCGTTTGATGCAACTTCCTTGATGTTTTGCGAGCTAAAACGTGTGCACTCTGTGCTCCATACCCTCTGTTGCTGATCCCAACGGCTCTAAAGTGCTGATTCATCAACGGCACCTTCTTGCACTCGTTGACCGTGCAGCCAGGGTGGTCCCTGGCGAACTTGAGCCGAGCTGTTTTGCTGGCTGTCGTGAGCAGTGGTTTCTGGGCGGCAGTACGCCTTCGCAGTCCGGCTTCTCCGAGTCTTCGTCGCACTGTGGTACCACTCACATGGCCGAGGTCAAGAGCGCTGCGGATGTCCTTCGCAGTCGGAAATGGATTGTCGCTAGAAGCGCCGATAGTGCTGAGATCTTCGGCTTGTGTGGTGCAGCGTGGTCGCCTATCGTGCGGTGCATCTTCCAGCCGTCCTTCGGTTCGATATGCTTGGACGATCCTCTTTACTGTGCGCAACGGCCGTCCTGTCACAGAAGGAATATATCGCCGAGAGTGGCCTCTTAAAGTCATTTCTACAATTGTCTTCCGCTCGCTAATAGGGGCCCTAGCCATCGTTGGCCTTGGAATGGAAAGAGGAGCTTTCCGTCTGTCGCTGAAGCGAAATAGTAGTTTGTCTTCGCAAGGAATAAAAAAAAATTGTAGTCTGAGAAAACGGATGGCCACAAGTATCCCATTCAGTCACTGCAGGCAAAACCAGAAATGATGCGAAAAAGCACCATGCTTTATAACTGCGTAAGGCGCATTGCCAAACCCTACGATGATTAGGCGTTATCACGTTCAGGTGCAGACGTAATGTTCCACGTTTGCAGAAAGGCCGGGGGTGCAGGCAGAATGCCCAACGGGTGAACCCTCTCCACTTATTGGCTGAAAGCGGCCGCCATGTGTCGCCAAAAGGAGGGTTTGAATATGTTTGAGGCTATCTGCCACGCGCCCCCGCGAGCTTCCTCATATTGCTCATGACAGTACGCGTAACTTTTAGAGACAGGAAGAGGGCGGAGTGGGGCAGGGATCAAACACGAGTCAATGACATCTTATAGTCGAAATCAACAGGAAGAAATGGGCTTGGGCAGGGCATGTAATGCCAAGACAAGATAAATGCTGGTCCTCAAGGGAAACAGGCTGGATTCCAAGGGAAGAGCCCTTAGCAGGGGGCGGCAGAAAGTTGGGTGGGCGGATGAGATTAAAAAGTTTGCAGGGATAAGGTGGCCACATCTGGCACAGGACAGGGTTAATTAGAGAGATACAAGAGGGGCTTTTGTCCTGCAGTGGGCGTATTTAGGCTGATGATGGTGATAATGATGAAGAATATCAGTTGTAAATGAAGCCTTTCAGCATTAGTAGCAGTGCAACAACACTGATTTCTTTTTATCATATCTTTCAGAAAGCTAAACATCAATAGCTCCGCATGCCTACAGAGCGGCAAGCCATCCATCACTGGTCTAAAGTGAATGGCTTTGCTCTGGCCAGTGACAGCGGGTCATCATTTTTATTTTAGCAGTCATTCCTGAGCTCACATCGCAATGAAAATAGCGCGACTGCAGCAGTGCAAACAAGCGTGGGCACTTATGAGGAGGGCCAATCAATGTTGACACGTGCCGAAACAAGCTGCTATTCAGTGCGTGCACCTTTAAAGCAAGTGTCCCTGTGAATACAAAGCAAATGGGTTAGTATTGTGTGAAAGGCCATGCATGCGATCCTCATTCATAGAAACAGAATTAAGCACGTGGGAGTGAGCAAACTGGCTTACAGGTAGAGGAAATGCACGAGGGTCATTCCATGCTTCAGCCGCAACCAGGAGCTATCGCCATGTAAACCCTGCAAACTGGGTTCTTGGGTCATTCCAAGCCAAACGAACCACAGTTTGCGCTCGACCCCCTCCGAGATTTTCCGTAAAAATTGTGGCTCTTTACTGAACCGTCTAAAGTAAACACCGTTGGTAACTCTGTAGAAAAATTTTCTGGGCATGTGACAGCACTTTGAATTTCTCAGGCGAGTGCAAAAGTCGGTGGCACTAAAGAATTTACAAAAAATCAAATGCTTTATTTTTGCGCTCGAAAAGTTTTTGTAGATAAAGGATACGCATAGAAGTTTTTATCGCACAGCTTCCGAACGCTGCGCTATTTTTTTTATATCATGGGACAGCCGATGAAAGTAAGGAATGACGAAAACTTTTTTCTTTCTTACGCGCGTAGCCTCTTGATTGTCCTAGGCTTTATTCAGGTAGACTTTTTTGGAACGCCTTCCACGACAGAGTCCCAGGACATGGGAAGGGCATCCCGCGTTCTCCAGCCGCTTACACTGCTGAGAAAAACTTTCATGCATGAGGTGCGGGCAGGACTTCTTGAGAGTATTAAGAAATGAAAGGCGAGTTATCAATCTTTTTACGAGTTCAGAGTGCGCTGAATGAAAAGGTAACAATGGCTTTTTTGCCACGAGGTTTAAACATCCAGCATGTCCGATCATGATGCAGTATGATGTGGTGTCTAGGAATTTGATTGCCCCTTTTTGAGATTGCACAAGGCATCTAATTAGAGAGATTTAGAAAAGAGGAGACGTACTAAAGCGTAGACGTACACCAGTTTACCGGACATCACTTGAGCACGTGCAGTGGCCCCGCCTGACCCCACCCATGCTACTGCGCGTGCGCAAGAGAAGCCTACGATAGCAAAGCTCCAATTTACTAAATTTTTCTTGTAGAGAGATTCAGCATACCGGGGCCTTTTCCCGTTTTTACATAGGGGAGCTTCGTATGCGCAGTGGCAGGTGCGATACCCGGTAGGACTACTGCGCGTGCGCAACAGGCGTACGTTAAAACCGATATGCGTCTAAGCTAGTGCATCTCCGGTAAGCAAAATATCTATTATCGCACTGAACGAACGCTCCTCAGTGAGCCTCTTCGGTTATCCGCCTCTGGCTGCCCCCTGCGGGTTGCCGGAGCGCGAAGCCAGGCGCTCGACTTTCTCGGGCTGCTCTGCGCACTTCCGGTGGCTGCCCAGAACGCGTTCGTTTTGAAGCGAAAAGCTTCAGTACGCCAGCCTTTAGAGCCGTCGGCGGGGCCGCAAGTTGGACCTTGAATGTAGCTAGAGGTCAAACAAGGAAATGACGCGTGTCCCACATATCTTGGTGGACACCCGAATCGCACCGTAAGGGAAGGAAAGTGAAATAAAGCTGGTATTAAGGAAAATAAATCCCGCGTGGCTCACATATCTCTGTGGACACCCGAACCGCACCGTAAGGGAAGGAAACTGAAATAAAGTTGGTATTAAGGAAAATAAATCCCGCCTAGCTCACATATTTCGGTGGACACCCAAACCGCGCCATAAGCAAAGTAAAACGAAAGTTGGTTTTAAGAAAAGAAAATGACGCCTGTATCACATTGCGCCATTTCCTTTCCCCAAAAAGAATTTATTTTTCAATTTGGCTTTCTGAAATAATCTGCGGGATTTCCGCGTCGTTTGGAACCGGATTTGGTTCCATGTCTCCACCCGCCGCGGTGGCTCCGTGGTCAGGGCGCTCGGCTACTGATCCGGAGCTCCCGAGTTCGAACCCGACCGCGGCGGCTGCGTTTTTATGGAGGCAAAACGCTAAGGCGCCCGTGTGCTGTGCGATGTCAGTGCACGTTAAAGATCCCCAGGTGGTCGAAATTATTCTGGAGCCCTCCATTACTGCCCTTCTTCTGTTGTTCTCTCACTCCCTCCTTTCTCTCTCCTTACGGCGCGGTTCAAGTGTCCGCCGATATGTGAGACAGATACTGCGCCATTTCCTTTCCCCAAAAACCAATTTTCCATATCTCCGCATACAGTTGTAAATATCACCGAAGCTATATAAAATATATACTGTCATGTGTGAGCGTCTTTAATGTCATTTCGAAGAAGGCAAGATGTTTAACAAAATGCCTACTACTGTGTGTGTGTTAGTATGGCTATCTATGGAAACCGCCAGTCGCTCGACCACAAACGTAGCCAGGTGGTGGTGGTGAAAACTATTTTAAACCAGGAAGTTTAGGACACGCAGGTCCTTGGGCCCCCGCACGGCCCCACTGCGCTCAAACGTCCATGTCCCGGAGGCTCATGACGGTGGCAGCCCGGCCTGTGGCGATGGCTTGCTTGGCCGGGTCCTCGGAGCGCAGTAGGGTCTCCCAAGCCTCCCAGTGGTAAGGTGCTCCAGGCCCCGCGAGGGAGGATCCGCCGGGCAGAGGAAAAGGATATGATCGAGAGTGGCTCTGGGGTGGTGGCACAGGGCAGAGGAGGGGTTTGTGTGGACTTGGAGATAGCGCGAGCGTATATAAGGGGAGGGTACATGAAGGTTTTCCCTTTCGACCAGGGTTAACAAGAGCTAAACCACTCGCAATTTTTTTTCCTCTGGCTGGGCGGTTTAGAGCTGCCAGACTCGCCAGGACGATTTTGTGCTGGCAGCGCTCGGGCAACAAGCAGACGACGGTGAAGTGGTATGGTAGCGGGAAGCGCGCGCGGCCATTTTTATATGGGCTAGAAGGACCGCGGTTCATGTGGTGCTTTGCGCAATGCAGGCGCTTGTTTCGATTAGAACACGGTGCATATCGTCTGTCACCTGCAATGGCGCCTTTTGCGATAGTTATCGCTGTTTATCTATGTTTTGCGTACGTATGTGTGATCGCAGTTTGTCTCATCACCTCGTAAGCACAAATGCCCGCTTCATATTACGATCGCATTAGCTCTGATTCACAAAATATTTCGGCTGCCAATTTCGTGCGCCCGGCTGATATTGCGATGGTTTTCGAGGCCTTTAACGTGAGCGGTCGCAGATTCCAGCCCAGTACACGCCCAGACACGCGCATATAAGCATGTGCTGAACGTGTTTGGAAAGGTGTTAGTTGAGCGCTATACAAGAGCGTATGGTGTTTAATAATCAGCAAGCGGTGGCATGGATACGTCTTCAAACAGGCGTCTACCCGCACCAAATATTAATTAAACATATTATCCCGGAAATTCAGAATGGCAAATTTAAGAAATAAGGACCGAGAGGGCCCTCGACCATATTATTTGGGAGTGCACACAATCCCCAGGCAGGGCAAAAAAGTAGAATGTAGGACGCCTTGGAGACATTGCTGCGTAGCCCGGACACTCAGCATCAGTTTCTCGCCGTCCGTCTGGCTGAAGAGGTCGCCGGGATTCAATAATTCCAAGCCATCATCTGACGCGGCGACCCTGCCCACCCCAATCCCTCCTGGCCCTCATCACTCGACTGAGAGGGAGAGCCGGAGAGTAGGATGAGGTCGTCGCCTTCTGTTGGAAAATGAAGTCTTTCACTCACTCGATCGTTGCGTTCTGTGCAATGGAAAGGCGGATATGGTTTGAGAAACGCTTGATTGATTGAAGCATGTCCTTTATTAAAAGTATTCACGAGCATACTGTTCGATGCATCTTTGCGCGCGGATATATGTGGCCACACAGTTGTCACTTACAGCAGCCGATATACGTGGCCAATTGTCACTTACGGCAGCCGATCTAGGCGAGTGCTGATTCTGTCGTCGCCAACTGTCGTACAGCTGATGCCTAGGCTTTCTGCCACAAATGCTTAAAATATCTGAGAAGAGCCGTACGCACGCATCTCCTCACGTTTGGCTCATTAAAGAGAGAAAAGGTATTTCCCAGCTGCGCGGATCACAGCATGTACACATACATGAGGCGCCGACACGCAAGGCCGGGTGGTAGTGCCTTTCATTTGAGTGCCAGTCCTCTGCGGTAAAACTGTAGCATTACAGATACGATACGCAGCTAAATTTGCACAGCACACCCACTTGTTCTAGATGAACATCCAATCAGCTGATCGCTTTTGTCGAGATTATGCGTGCGCATTCCTTGCCGGGAACAAAGCCGCCGGCCGACAGACTACAGTTGAACGGAACGTATCCCGATTCTTTTCTGATTACAGCCCTCAGGAGTTCACGAATGCAGAAATCGCAACGATCACAACGCAGAGTCAGTCACCATGCCGGGTCGATTGTCTGCGCTCATACCAGTCATGCGACTTTTGTCCGTAAAGTTCCGGGACTGAGTCCATTAAGAAAAATGGTAGGGCTGTCAGCTCCTTTGTCGTGGCGTCATCAATGGCCTCCACGCTCCCCATCCAGCAACATTTTAGGGCTCTCTTCACACCAGGAAACAGGAAAAAAAATCGCATGGAGAGAGGTCAGGCGAGTATAGCGGATGGGGAAGTACAGTAATACTGTGCTTCGCGAGAAATTTTGTCCCGCTGAGAGCAGTGTGCGGTCTTGCGTTACCGTGGAGAAGGCTCCATTGTCCAGATGTCCATAAGTCAGGGCGACGGCGCTGCAGTGCATCACGCATGTGTTGGAGCCGGCGTATATAAAACTCCCGATTCACCGTCTGCCCTTGTGGGACGAACTCGTGGTGCACGACACCTCTGGCATCGAAAAAAACTATCAGCATCGTCTTTGTTTTGGTCTTCTATCGCCAAACTTTTCTCGACGCCTGAGAGCTTGTGGACCGCCATTCGGAGCTCTGCCTCTTTGAGGATCGTATTGAAAACACCATGTTTTGTCTTCAGCAGTGATGCTATCAACGAATGCAGCATCGTTCTCTGCCTCGGAAAGCGAATCAGCGCTCACTGATGCCCGTGTGTCCTTCTGGTCCTGTGCGACGGAGTGCGGCACAAATCTGGCATTCAGCTTTCGTTTCCCTAAGTTCTCATGCAAAATTTGGTGACATGTTGGCTTACTGATGTCGAGAGCATCGGATAGCATGCGGACTGTAATGGTGCAGTCTTGCTGTACAATTTCCTTGATCCGAGCCACACTGTTTTCATTCCGTGAGGTTAAAAGGCATCCCTGCTTTTTGTCGTCTTCCACCAACGTTCTCCCCGAAACGAACCCCTTGTGCCACTCGGAAACTCGCGCCCGCGATAATGTCTCGTTTCCGTGAGCGACACGAATGAGCTCATACGTCTATGTGGCTGTCCTGCCAAGCTTCACACAGAATTTTATGCTTACACGCTGTTCGAGATGGACGTCGCTTCTCTCCACATTCACTCACACTACAACCCGCAGACGACTAGTAACAGCGGACGGATGGATGGATGGAGGGACGGACGGTGGACGAATGGATAGATAAGGCTGAACCCTTTCAATCGGGCGGTGGTTCAAGCCCCCTAGCCATGGCTTGTGAAATTTTACTCTCGTCTTGATTTTAGCATGCACCAATTAGATAGCCTTCGCTTGGTTACTTCTACCCGCTTAAAAATCTGCTTTCCCTTCACTGTCCTTAAACCCTAATCCCTTGGATAAATCAGTCCCGCTGCTTTCCACTGTAGGGTGAAGCCCTTTACAGAAAAGTATCAAGTGTTCAGACGTTTCCTCCTCCTCTCCGCAAGCAATGCACTACGTGCCTATCTCGTGGTACCTGACTTTATATGTCTTAGTCCGCAAAACTCTCGCCCTGGCCTCAAAAAACGAAGAGTTTCCCCTACAAATTATCATACGATATTTTCTTTGGCAATTTCCTGTTTAAAGGTCCGGTATGTTCCCAGTGCCGATTTAGTCAGCATCCCTGTTTTCCATAGAGCCCTCTGTTTCTTTAACCTTTTTCTTAACCGATAATTGCTGATATGCCCGCTTACTGCTCTCCAAATATTTGCTTGTCAATTTTCTAGTTCGCATTCTCCATTTCGTATCAACATTCCTTATACACAGGTATCTGAAAACTTTCCTAGCCCACTGCTTTTCCCCTATTTTTCTCAATCGCTCCTCAAATGCGATCTTACTGCTAGCTTCTCTGCTCTCGAACGACGCCCATCCCATATCACCTTGTACCCCGATTTGGTGCATTGCTGTGTGCTCCCAAAACTAGCCTCCCTACGCCGCGTTATTTGATTTCTAACCTTGCTTGAACATCTGGTCTCGTGCACAGGACCGCATTACCGAAAGTCAGGCTAGGAACCATCACCCCTTTCCAGATCCCTCTTACCACTTCTTACCTATTGTAATTCCACAGTGCCCTATTTTTCATGACAGCTGCATTCCTACTAGCTTTATTCATTACATATTTTTCATGCTCTGTCAGATACTCAGCACCGTTATTTATCCACACTCCAAGATACTTGTACTCATCCACAACTTCTAGCGTGAACTCCTGTATTCTATGCTCGCTGACCTCATCTTTAAATATCATGACTGCAGATTTTTCCTTACTACACTTGAAACCTAATCTATCTCCCTCTGTACCACATGTCTATACTTCTGCAATTCTTCCTTGTTGTCAGCCATTAGTGCAATATCATTCGCGTATATTAGTCCCGGTAATGACTGTTTAATCAATTCTCCTTGCTTGAAAAAAGAAAAGTTGAAACCTAGTCGACTCCTCTCTAGCTTGGTCTCCTACCCTTGCAGGTACAACATGAACAACAAAGGAGACAGAGGACATCCTTGCCTAAGCCCCCGCTGTATCTCTACAGGCCCCGATACACTTTTTTCCAATTTTATGAGCAGTCTGTTATGTTTATATATATATAATCTTTTAAAATATTATTTACTCCATCTTCCACAACCAATGTGCCCAGTATGTCCCACAAAAGCTCCTGAATAACGCTGTCGTAGGCTCCCTTATTATCGAGAAATGCTAGCCATCGGGGCCTGTGTTCCTTTTCAGCAATCGCTATGCACTGCGTCATTGAAAACAGATTGTCTTCCAACCTCCTTTGTTTCCGGAACCCGTTTTGTAGCTCCCCTAGCACCCCCTCGTTCTCCACCCAAGCCTGCAATCCGTCCTTTATAATCTGCATCACCACCGTGTAAACCACAGATGTCACTGTTATGGGACAGTAGTTACTTACGTCAGCTCTGTCCCCCTTTCCCTCATATATCATGTTCATTCTACTTAATCGCCATTCATCGGGGACTTTGCCATCCACTATCATTTTATTCACTACCTGTATTAATGCTTGCTTGGATTTTGGTCCTAGCTTCTTTATTAACATAATCGGAATGCCATCTGGTCCTGTTGACATGCCACTAGGAACCTTCTTCTCTGCCATTTTGCTCAAGTGAAGCAATTGCAGTAGCTGGTCTATCCTCTTTCGATAAATTATGTGCAACACTTTTTAACATTTTTCTGTCATCCTTGTTCCTACGTGTTTCATTGCTTCATCCCCTTCTAGTCGAATACCCTGATCTGCAACATTAAACCTTTGCTCTAGCCTAGTCTTATTACTCATTGTATTTAGATGTTTCCAGAATTTTTGAGCTGCTTTTCTATCCTTTCAATTTACTTTTGACATCCATTGGGAACCCTTTCTTCTAATTTTGTCATTAAACAAATCGGATGGTTCCCTTCTACACTCTATGAAGGTATCCCATTTTCAGTCTACGTCAACTTCTGGTTCCCCCCTCTTGTTGGAATATCTGTGTTCCCTGAATGCTTCCTGACATTTCTCTATTGCCCTCTTGACCTCCTCATCCCACCAACTGTTGGGTTTGCGTCTTTTCCCTTTTGGCTTTACTCGTACTTTAGCTAGCTCTAGCTCAAGTAATCGAGTTAATTTGGTATAAGTCCATTCTGTTTCATTATCCTCAAAAATTACTTTCTCAATCTGTTTGGCTGCTGCTTCCAATTGCTTTTCTAAGTAAAAATTCTCCTCTGATTGTTCATCTCGCTTCAGTCCTACATTGGTTTCTCTTCTGAAACTCAACTTGATACACTTGTGGTCACTACCTAGACTTCTGAAACCGTGTTCATCTATGCTCATTACCCCTAATCTATTATGCATCCTCTGTGACATTAGTGCATAATATATCGTTGAGTGCAGACTCCCTGCCTCCCATGTTATGAGCCCTTCACACTTCTCGGTGCTGTTGCATAAAACTAAATCATGCCTGTCATACATGTCCTCCAGCATGTTTCCGGTCGAATCCGTGTACCCATCGAGGTCTTCTATATATGCGTTCATGTCGCCTAATATAATTATCTCGCCCTGTCCTCCTAGCTCCTCAATGTCGCTTGCAATACATTCTAACATTTCCCTGTTTTCCTCTTTGGCATTAGCTCCTGTCCACAGGTATACAGAACCAAGGAGTGTTTGCTCCCCTGCCGCTTTTCCTTTTAGCCATAAATGTTCTTTGCATCCCAGTTTTACCCTTTCAAAATTCACATTTTTATGAATTAATGCCCCAATTCGACCCCCCTTTCTGCTGCCCTCTGCTCTATTGCAATATTCCCATGCGTAGTCTGGGTTACAGGGTGGTTGCTCCATGTCTCTAAGATGCGTTTACACTAAACCATATATACCATTAATTCCTCCTGCCTTAACTGTTCTTCTATTTCCTCCCATTTCAGTCTATTCCTGCCACCTTGCATGTTAATGAAACCTATATCTGAATTAACTTGGCCCGGGCGCTTGTGTCTATTTCTTCTCCTGTGGTTCCATCGTCCCTTTGATATTTGTTCTTCCTTCTCTACACTGGTTCCCTCAGAGCTCTGGGTCCCCCCAGAAAAGCTGTTGCCTGGCGACCTATCCTACTACCTACCCTCTTACCAGTGGCACCACTGTAGTGAATGCCATCCTGTGCAAAAGGGTATGGCCTGGCCTCGTACACATCCCTGTTAACTTCCATTACCCCGTATCCTAGTCGTCAACTGATTAACCGAATTACACGGTTAGCCTCAACGACCCTCCTTTCCGTTTCGCTAGCCTGCCTGTGGACCACTGGGATTGTGCATAAGGTCACATGCACACTCTCAGAGGCCTCTCTAAGCCTACGCATCCCCACTTCTAACTGCTTCTCGAGATTCTGGCTCCTCTCCTTCAGCACATCGTTGAGACCAGCATGGATAACGATTGGGTGTTCGCCATCTATGCTGCCCCCCACCACCTCCTGGGCTTTGGCCATTGCATCTACCATGCACTTCCCTGACTGGGCCTCCACCTGCACCCGCCTGCCCACCTTCACTGTCGTCAAAGCGCCTCCCTCAACCCTCGCTACGTTCGAGTTCCCGACCACCAGTACCCTCCTGCCCTCTAACCGTTCGCTTCCTAACTGCGACTGTTGCCCTCCGGATCGCACTAGCTGTCTCTCCCGCCACCGCACGCTACTGTCGCGAATCTCCATGCCTGTTTTCACCTCTGTCTTCCCCACTCAAAGCCTGCTGCGCTACAGCACTGTAGGATCGACGAACCTCGTCTCCCACCAGACATTGACAACAGGCGCCCCTGACAGGCGCCCCTGACAACAGCGCCGCCGTGCAGCATTCACACAAATGGGGCCTGGTCTTCCCGGCCGGTTTTCACACCTCCCCTTCTAGACACCCTACCGGTGCAAGCACGATCCGGCTGTCTGTTCTGCAGTCTGCGGTAGCCCCCAATAGCTTCAGGTCGTTGTTTTCGATCTCAAGCGGCCTATTTCTGCCGTACGTGCGCGTAGCAACGAGACACAGCAGCAGAACGCGAAGCTATGGAGAGCATCTGCCCTCCGTGATCTGTGTCTAGCTTGCCGTCGTGATTGCTGGCTGGCTGGTTCCGGTGGCCGCCAGCCCATGTGACCATAATGCGCGTTCCCATGGAGGAAGGGAAACTAAATTTTCATTCCTCCATGTGCGTTGCTGTTAGGGGCCTTCCCTTACGGCATTGTTCAGGTCAAAATGTGTCAGCAGAGATGCGAGACAGATACCGCGCCACTTCCTTTCCCAAAAAAACATCTTTTTTTTTTTTCATTTTAGGAACTTGCGGGAAGCCAGTAGGCTGCCTGAGCACGGCAAATCGAAGAGGCCCAGTGGTGTAGGGCAGCGCGGTGGCCGTAGAAAATATTGCTACGTAAAAGTGGGCAGTGGCGCAGGACGGAGCTTGAACGCTCTACTGACCGCTTCGTCTTCTACGCAGCAATGTCTTTATGGGCAACGTTGCTGGGGACTTAGGTCTGTGAGTGGAGCCCTTATAATTAGTCAAGGACGCAACGGCCCTCGTGGCCGCCGCAAAACCGGGTGACCAGCTGGTGCTGGTCAACCAGGCCGGGCGACCGGAAGGCACGCTTCCAGCTGGCTACATTTGGGACAGCCAGCCCCTGGACTGGCAGGTCCAGACAGTGCGGTATAAAGTCTCATGCCCCCTTTAGAAGGCAGTGGGCACAGTAGCAGGTAGGGTAAAGGCGGCGGCAGTGCACGAGACTAGAGTAGGTGCATGCCGGTGTGAAGTTGGCGAAGGGAAATGAACTCCTCGCGGCAAAGGCAATTGTGAGCATTGGAGTTCGTTGGAAACGAAAATGCTCTAGAACACTGGAAAAGACAGGGCGGAGTATGGGATCGAAACGGAGTGCCAGGTAAGAGGAGGCCGCCGAAATGGAGTCAACCAGGTAAGAAAGAGCACGGCTGCAGGCATGTTCCTGTTGATTTCCCTCCAGAGCCGTGTGACCCGGGCCCAGTCGGCCAGAGTGCCAAGCGAGCCTAGAGGAGATAGGCGATGGATGGACACGCACAGCAGTGCGGTCGACGGTGAGATCACGAAAGCTACGGCAAACAGAAGCGCAGTCCGACAGCATATAATCAAACGGACGGAGCTAAGGATCAAGGGTCATGGCGTGGCCCACTGCGAGCTTCTCGGCCACATATGAGAGTTTGAGGAGCGAATGGAGGCAGCCGTGAGGCGACCGTGGCGATCGACTGCAGCGGAGGTGAAAACAGAAAGGGTGGGGTCGGCACGGTACAACCCCTTGCCATTTCGGAGTCCTCATCCGCGTTTGCTAGCGTTTGCTACACCCTGCGAGAATGTGTTGCAGCGTGCTTCTCTGCGTCAAGAAGGAATGCTGAAGCTACAAAGAAAAAATTGAAAACTGTTTTTTTTTTTTAGCAAGAAAAATGATGCAATAACTCCCTCCTCAAATTTACCCTTTGGCTTTCGCCTCTTCCACATTTTGAATCTCGCCCTCCCATCATTATCGCCCTACTTTCATCCTTCTCTTCGTTCGCTGTGCTCTTGGCTTTGCTGTAGCTTTGCCAGTTACGCCAATGGCGACGACGCGCAAGCCAGGAACGGGAAACTTAGGGCGGTTAAAAGCTGAACTCTAAAAAGTTAATGGCGCTTACGTGGTCGCACATGAAGACGGCCGACCAGGTCGCTAGGTACGATATCACTTGTTCGCCTTCCGCACACTGCCAGCGGAGTTCAAAAGCACCTAGCCGACTTCTGCTCAAAGTTGGAAAACTTCTACGACACAGACTGACAAAGCGCTACGGAACTAGGATGAGTAGAAGAAACATGAAACACAGGACAGGCGCGAAACACAGGAAGAAGGAAGCCAACAGTCACCAAAACCAAGGTGCACAGGGGAATGTTTCCATTTTTTTTTAATTTGTAGTACCAATCAATAGAAGAATAATAGGTAATTTCATTAATCTGTCGCTTAAAGGAAATTACTTACAAAGCAGCAGAAAAAATAACCATGCCGCCGATGGGATTCGAACCAATGACCTCCGAATATCGCGTCCGGTGCTCTACCAACTGAGCTACGGCGACGGCTGTCCCAGGTGCTGCTTTCGTGGGTATTTTATGTTTTTGCGTGTAATCGAACCTTGAGAGTGTTCACCAGCGCCACCCTCTTCCATATATATATATAAAGACTGTAAAGTGGCTCTTTTACAGTCTGTGCATGGTGTTATTCAAGGATTTTGTTTGCTTTATTTAAGCTATTTTTTGGGGTGTGAGAGGATGGGAAGCAAGAAGAGGAGAGGTAGATGATTACAGGTACAATTATTTTCACGGGGGCGTAGCTGACCACACGTGTCGTGTCATACACAACAGCCCAATATGCCTCCCTTGCTTTGCACACATGACAACAATCAGCGATGCCAGAATGATGGCATTAGTTCTCGATGGCAAACTTCTTGATACACGCAGCAGCAGTGGACGGCAGCGCAGACATGTCGTAGCGATTTCCACATTTGTTCGCAAAAAGCCGCTGAGACCCCACAGAAGCCGAAAGGTTATCATCTGTGCAGCACGCTGACACTGGAAGCAGCATCAGATCTTCATATCCAATTGTCACCTACCGATTTCGCATCGATACCGGCACACAAGCCACGTGACCACAAGTTGGCTACAAAAGGACGGACGCTACGGATGTGCCAACATACACGCGGCAGCAGTGGACGGCAGTGCAGACACGTCGTAACGATTTCCACATTTGTTCACAGGTTGGCGGCAGTTTTTAACCTTTTCTCTTAAAACCACAAATTTATTATGTCCACTGCTGCCACCGTGAAGTGTTTATTAGATATTTCTTTGCGATGCCGAATATGGATGAAATGGAGTGTTTGACCCGTCATGGGTCGTTCCCTGATGATGGAATGTATATAACATGCACTGCTTGCGATTACTCGTACCCTCTAGGCAACTGCTCTGGGGTGAAGGCATCCACCTTCCGTATTAAGGGTGACTCATGGAAGTCTAGTTGGAGCTGTCCAACAAGTGAATTTGGGCAAAAAAGGTCTAGCAACGCCCCCACACCAATGGAAGAGACAAACATTCAGACGCAGTTGAAGGAGCTAGATGAAAAAGTTACACTTATCCTACCCCTCGTGGCCAAAGTTGGCAATTTGACACAGCTACTCAAAACAGTAAATGACATTGAAGCCTCGATACAGTTGCTTTCTGGCAAATATGATAGAATTTTGAATAAATTAAACAAGCAAGACACTCACATTGCAGCCTTAGAGAGTAGGGTTCATGATATTGTATCAGGTGCATGACCGAGCACGAACGAAATCAAGCTACCGGTAAATGAACTAAAACAATATAGTCGCAGACAAAACATGGAAGTTCACGGACTCACAGTAGAGGAACACGAGGACCTCCTAAAAAAAATGAATGACCTGGCCTTCAAACTTCAACTACCACAGCTCAAAAACCATAGTGTTGACGCACTTCATAGGTTACCACCACGAAAGGGAAAGAAGTCTATCGTTCTTGCATAGTTTGCATCTCTTCGACTTAAGGAAGAGTGGATGTGGAGGCGCTCGTGCCTTGACGATGAAGCACCAGACGTGAAATTCATGGACAATCTGACCCCTTTCAATAAGCATCTACTTTGGCTAACAAATGGAAAAGGCAAAGAAAAGAACTATTGGTATGTCTGGCAAAAAAATTGTCACATATATGTGGGAAAAACCGAGGGCGTGGAACGCGATCCGCATCCGCGATGAAAGTGACCTTGATAAGATGACGTAACATGCTGTTGCGGTCGTGAAATCCCACTGCAAATGACAGTTACGATGGATAACAGTCTTTTATCATGATGCGAATTCTCCGAGATGTATCAAGCTTGCAAAATCAAAACCTGGGTGTTTTCCTTTTATCATTTGAATGTATGTAGCTTAAGAAACAATGAGGAAGAAGAGGATACTTTTTTTTTTGTCACTAGAGCATGAATTTGATGAACTGGCATTCACTGAAATGTGGTGTACTGATTTGAGTGATATTGTCCGCTTTCCCGGATATAGGTGTGAAGCACTGTATGGAAAAACTAAAAAGGGAGGTGGTGTAGCTTTGTACATAAGAAGCAACATTCCTTATGAGCTACTCCCACAGTGCACAAGTTTAAACCCTTCCTATGAATCCCTTTTCATCGAGACGAATACATTTATTTTTGGTACAATTTATCGGCCTCCTTCTGCACCTCTTCAAGAGCTTTTTAATTTTCTCGACCCTATGCTAGAGGGCTTTTTGTTACAAAGTAAACCTGTGGTAATAATAGGTGATTTCAATATTAACATACTTGAACAGTCACATTCTGTCAATGAATTTGTTGACATGATATCTGCCAATGGTTTCTCTAATATAATTACAGCACCCACTCACATCACAGGATCCAGCGAAACACTTATTGATCTTTGCCTAACAAATATCGATATTCCCGAAACAACTGCAGGTGTACTTCTGAGCAACATTAGTGATCACCTGTCAACTTTCTGTTTTATAGAAAGGTCAAGTAAACAAATCATCGAAGAAACTGATGTGCCAAAGAATTTCCGCGTTATAAGCCAAACAAAAATTGAACACTTTCGTCAGCTCGTTTCTTTTGTCGACTGGAGTAAACTCCTATGCGAGGAAGACTAATATTTTGTACGACCCATTCTTAGACAAAATAATAGAGTTGTATGAACGTGCTTTCCCATTTGTAACAATGGCAAAATCCAGAAAAAGAAGGAATCCTTGTATTACGCGAGGTCTGCTTAGACGAATCAAGGCACGAAGTACTCTTCAGCCAGTTTGTAAAGTCCAAAGATTTGACAGTTTTGAAAGAGTACAAAAAGATTAGAAATAAATTAGGTGCAGGTATAAAAAAATCTAGAATTCAGTACTACGCTCACAAATTCTCTGATATTTCCTTTGATCATCAGAGAACCTGGCATACTGTAAATGATCTGCAGAAATCCAGAAAAGAAAATATACCAATGCAAATGATGATTGAAGGAACCATTCTTAGTGGTAAAAGTCTTGCAAATGAGTTCAACAGACATTTTCTGGCATTTGAAGCTTTTTCTACTGCAACGCCCAGAAATTTTGAAAAATACCTGGAACCTAATTTGCAGTATAGCCTTTTCTTATATCCCGCTACTCCTGCAGAGATTAATGATGTAATATTAAGCCTCAAAAAGAATTGTTCGTGAGGTTTTGATGGCATTGAGGTAGCACCAATTAAAGCAATTGCTGACCTTATTGTTGGCATCCTCTGTCATCTAACAAATCAAATCTTGACAACAGGTATTTTCCCAGAAAAAATGAAGGTGGCATGTGTGGCGGTATTGTTTAAAGGCGGTGCTGCAAATTTAATTAGTCACTAATAGACCTATATCAAAATAGTAGAGAAAGCCATTTATAATAATATAACAGATTATCTTAATAAACATCACTTTATTTCTTCTAGCCAGTACGGATTTCAAAAAAGGAAATCAACTGAATCTGCGTTGCTTAGTATTAAAGATGAACTCACTAAAAACATCGAAAATCATTTGTACACATTAGGCCTCTTCCTAGACTTCAGCAAAGCGTTTGATTCAATTAAGCATAATGTACTTCTTAGAAAGTTGCCGTATTATGGAATACGAGGAAATTACTAGAAAACTACCTGTCAGGTCATTCTCAGAATGTTTTAGTTAATAATGCCACGTCCGATCCGGAGTTTATCAAATTTGGTGTTCCTCAGGGCTCAATCCTAGGACCTACCCTGTTTCTCCTGTATATCAACGACATTGAAACTCCTTCCGTTATCCTTTATGCTGACGATACCAGTGTATTTTTTTCTGCAGATAATTTATGTTCCCGAATCCCTCGTGTAAACTTATGGCTTAGAAATCTGTCTGACTGGCTTGTTGCAAATGAACTTTCGTTAAATGTTCGCAAAACAAAGCACATTGTTTTTAGTTCTGTTAACAGATCAGTTTATTATAATGAAGTGACATTTCAATCGCGACCGCTAGAACGAATTTCAGATATCAAATTTTTAGGCATCCAGTTTCACGAAAACCTTCGCTGGTCTTGCCATGTTCGCTTTATTAAACGCAATGTTGCACAATGCATTGGTGTGCTTAACAGGTTCCATCTGCTGTTACCTCGTTATTTACGATGTGAGCTCTACTTCAATACTGTTCGCTCGCAGCTTCATTACTGTTTGCACGTATAGGGCAATACAGGTAGATCAAACATGGAAAGCCTATATTTATTACAAAAAAAAGGTGTCCGTTTCATTGAAAACTTACCGGTACATGACTCAACATCGTTATATTTTATGCAAAATAGAATCTTGGATATTGAATCATTGTATAAGTTGCGTTTGTCAGAGACTGCCTTTTTAGATTTTAAAAGCGATCCACAACTATTCATATCGAACTATACGAAGCATGACCCGCAATACGAATTTAGGAAAGCTGCTTTTATAAAATCTAAATGTAGGACTAACTGTGGAAAGCAATTATTCCTAACCTGCTGAACCTTCATCCTGATTTGTTGGGCATCATGGAAAACTTCTCGGCATGCTTTCCGAAAGCACGCAAAGGATTTTTTTCTTGACTTGCCTATAATCTCGACTATGTTTGTAGGAACTGCAGTGCCAGTATATTTACTGCTGTGTTCCAGGCAATCCCCCTCCATTCTGGTTATCTTTTTTTGTTTTGTCAAGGGTACACATTTGTGGTTATTTTCTTTCTTTTTTTTTCAATTACTTTGACTTGTAACAAGGGTGTGTTTTTCAAATCTTTTTTTAATTGCTGCATGTGGAATCATATGGTATTCCTGGAGAATTTTGTTGTAATGTTTTTGTTTTTTGCTGTATGTGATATCTCATGATATTCTTGGAGAATTTTGTTGAAATGCCTTTAATGTCCACACTGTGCTGTATGAATGCAGCGTGTTTAGGGCCTAGTCTGGTGACCTGATGTGTCACCTTTAGCCCTCTTCACCTAGACAAAGTGCATTTTGTCTGAATTTCAATAAATTTCAAATTTCAAATCAAAATTAGCACATGGGAAATGTCTCCTTGAACAAGACGTGAACTTCAGTGGAACAGACAGCTGGGAAGGTTGGCATGGCATTTCTGCAGTGCAGTGAAACAAAACACAAGTCCAGCAGGAGAGAGCACCAAACTTGCAACTGAAGCATTAATGAAGACCTTGAACAGCATATGTACATGCAGCAACTATGTAGAAATAGTTCACAAAGGCACAATCAAACAAGCCATCAATGTGTCCAGATCATCTCAAAGGCTATGGCCAGCACTTGCCCGAGAGCAATGGGTGACAGTAATGGTGGATTCACATGACTGACCATTAAGCCGCGGATCCCCACAGACCAGGTGTCATGTGAAGTTCCACTTCCACTCTGGGAGGTTCGCGCCTGGCGCATGATGTTGGCGAATGTAGCATGGTGAAAAACCATAGGCATGCCTAATCCGCCTACCACCACCACAGGACCTCATGGGGCGGAAGCGGGACGTCATGTGACGCCTGGTCAAGGAGTGAATGGTCCGTTGTGTGAATCCACCTTAAGCAAGCAAAGGGAGCATGCCAGACGAACAGAGCTGGGCTCGATCACAGTTTGCTGTGCAGGTATCGTCAGCCTGTGCTGGAAGTCTGAGTGAAAGAGATGACTCGTCAAGAGCTGATTACTCAGGAGACACGACTGATTCTCCTCAGGGATCAGGCGGCAGTTTCTCCGCGACTCGAAGCTTGGCAGAGCGGCTGCGCGGGTTTCGCTCCACCTCAGCGGCAGATGGCAGCTGCAGGGAGCCCAGGGGTCGCCAGAGACGCTTCCTCTCGATCATCATCTCATCCTCACTGTGCCAGACGGCTGCATTTCGGTGCCGCTGGGCGATCGAACGTGCCACCGGATCGTCAGCATCCACACCCTGCACACAAAGCAAGGCTCACTATGGACTGCCAACAGAGTGTGATAGCAGACCTCATGAGTCATCCTGAGCACTGAAAAAGATGCAGCCTTGGTAGCCTTATGAAGCACATTTCACAATGCGTGACAACAGCTGCTGAGTTCCCTGGTGTCGATTTGGGCGCAACGACACGGAGTGTGAAGAGGACCTCAGGAGCAGTCATCCTGCCGTGTGAGCAACACTCTCAACTTCACACCACCACACCTGTGTCATTGAAATTCGCATTACACCCTAGCAGCCAAAGATTCCACAGCAAGGCCGGTCACATGGGGAGGGCCATGCGTGGCCTATGACAGCATCCACGTGGCACACCAGAATTGCAGACAGGCCGGGAAGGATAGACTCATGACCACATGGTTCCATGAAATGCACGCTCCCTCCCATCTGTGAAAACTACTTTACAATGGTGGGATGGGCTTACATTCTGCCAATAGCCGAGTGCTGTATTGGCTACCTCTAGCTATAGCATATAGGCACGAGTGATAGGTGGACACATCTGGAGCGCTTTGCGTTGGCAGCATTGCACCCAGTCTGTTCATTTACAGACTCAAAGATGTTGGTGATCAGTACCATGTCTCCTTGCCTAATGCCGATGCGTGCCTGGACTATGCGCTCGCCAGTGGGGGCCTAGAAGATACTAACACAGCACCTAATTACTGTCCTGCAGTTCACAGTATGGTCAGTTAAACAAGCGCTGTACAGTTAAACCTCGATGTAACGAACTTCAATATAACAAAAACCTCAATATAACAAAGTTACAAGGCACACTTTGCTTAATCGTCACCGGAAACCATGTATATTTTGCCTCGATATAACCAAGTGATATTGCTGCAATTTCATTACAACGAAGTCTCTTGACATAAAAAAATTTAGCTGGAAGGAAAATTTCGCCATTGTTACGATGACGGCCCGAGGGGAAAGCAGTGCCAGTGTAAGCGACTTGCGTAACCCACGGGGAGGCGGCCTCCCGAGAGGGGGGGGGGGGGGGGGGGGGGGGGGGGGAGTGGAGGGGGGGGTGGAATTGCTTCTTGCAAGCCGAAGAAAGAGAGTCCGCCCCACCGTCCCTTTCCTTTTTTTTTGCTCTGTTGTGCCCATGCCTCTGCGCATACCTCCCGCATACCTCCCCCAACCCCGTTTCCATCCCGTCCCCATGCTTCTTAGCTGTGCATGCATCAGCTTGCACGCCCGCCCGTGTCTCGCTGGCCTGCATCTGCCAACCCCATCTGATTGCTTGCACGGCCATCACCCTCCTTCTCAGTGTTGTTCGTACGCTGCTTGCATTGTGCTTGGTACGTTGCTTTGGTTTCCTGCATCTATGTCCGCATGTGTCGCCACCATGAGTGGTTGTAAGCGGAAAGCCCTTTAGCTGCAGTGTGTGCCTCTTGGTGGAAAAATTGTTCCGCACATCACGTCCATGACTTGGAGCTGACAAATGTCGAGCTATGATTTGTTCCACTGAGCTGCACTTTGTTGGTTCAGCCGCTCGACCAAAGAATCGTAAACGGCGTGAAGTGCACGTATCATCAGCAGTTGATCGACAAGCTGCTGCTTGATCTCTGTTTAAAACGCCCCACTGAGGTGGATATTTTTCAAGCCTTAGAGATCTTTTCTGCATCGTGGAAGGTGACATCAAAGTAAGCGATCCAGAACAGCTTCCAAAGAGAACGGCATGGCTATAACAACGAGCACCTCCGAAGAACACGACAGCACGGAAATTAATGAAGGGGCTCCCTTGGAAGGCGATCAGGCCGGCCTTGAAGAAGCATGGAGGTGCCTGGAAAGTGATGGGCCATTCCTGACGGTGTCACTTAGGAAGACTTCCTCTACGCCCACTCTTGCGTCATTGCCACCGAGGAAGTTACCGACGATTCCACCGTGCAGAGCGTGCTCGGAAGCACCCAGGAGGGCCCAGGCAGTGATACCGATGCTGAAGACAGCAAAGCCCCAAGCAACTGTGAAGTGCTTGACGTAACTGATGTTTTGCGGCGCTACGCAAGTTCAACTGGGCAGCAAGATGCAATCCTTGAAGGCCTATGAACGCAGTGTGAGGCCATCTCTGATTGCTAAGCAGACACAAAAGACGGATTACTTTCAGAGAAAATAAAGAATGAGTGCTTACAACTGGCAAGTGATTTGGTAATGTTCCTGCATGCTAGGTACGGAATTCTGATGCAACGAAATTTCATTATAATGAAGTAAAGCACCGATTTTTACGACCCCGTTATATCAAGGTTTAACTGTTTGAGAAAAAAACGTGCAGTGATCTCACACACCATTTTTCTGGTGGCTATAAGCATGTTAAGCATGCCTGGGGTCTTTCACTGTGCAACATTCGCAAATATGAAGGGCAGAGATCTGCAATTCACAGCCTGCAAAATGATCTGGCATTTCTAGCCCACTACAATCCGTGGACCTGATGCAGATCTCACAGACTAGAACTGGGATCTGAAGTGATACCCGCTCCACAGGCTGAACAGATGGTTCATCATCTGGAGCAGATGAGCCACGAGCAGATGAGCCTTTAGCAGCTGAGGCAAGCTTTGCAGTGAACCAAAGACAAACTGAGGTTGGCCTTAGATGATTCCACTTGGAAATGCCGCCGCCATGTTGCCGAAGAACTGAATAATTGAAGTGAGGTGCTAATCGAAAAGCAATATATGAAGAACCTATTTGAAATGTCGAATAGTATTTGCTTAGCCTTACGACAGCCAGAAGGACATAACATACTGGGCAAGCAATCATGTTGGGATAGCCTAGCATTTGGAGCAGTTTGGCACAATTTCGGCCAATTTAATGTTCGGTGCAATATGCCGAATAAATGCATGTAAGGGCAGCACATTTTTTTCCACATTCGAGGGATAATATTTAGGGTGCGGCCCGTATACACGATGTGTGAAAAAAAAAAATTTAAGTAAAAAAGCACACCAATTAGGAAATGAGTGGCATTTATTCTACGTTCAATTGTGACTCGCGGAGTCTCCCGACTCTGAGCTGGGAGCTGGTGCTGTGCTCTTGTGGCTGCTCATCCCACAAGAAGTAGTGCAGCATGTCCATTGTCAATGCATAGCCATTGTTCTACAATTCTGTCACATAGCAGAGCAGCTCTTCTTCCAGTTTGGGAAACTAGCACGGCTTGCCTTGGAAAACGCGCTTTTTGCAGCTTGTATTCCCCAGTGCATCGTTCTGGTTTGCACCGTCATCGGAGGCAGTTCTCGTCCACGTAGAAATTTCAGGCCCGCCGCATGCTTGTCGTGTTCGAGACCAAACTCCCAGCCATGCAGCTATAAGGTGCTAGCCCATCGTGTTAAAACTGCAATGCTCGGTGGCAGCACATGAAAACCACAACTGCAGTGAATTAACATGCTACCACAACTCCTATGCCTTTGACAGCCACAAAAAGCTGGAGCTGGTGATACTGATGCCGATATGGATAGCGGGAGCTCGTGGTGGAGGAAGAAGCAGACGATGATGATGATAACCCAGAGCCTCGGGCACCATCCGTGGGCAGCACCTGGAAGCTCCTGTGTGCGTGCATTTCAAAGGCTATTCCCGCGTGGGTCGTAGAAAGTTTAGGTGCTGCCCTTACATGGATGTTTTCTTTCTTTTTTAATATTTACTTCCAAAAAACAGGGTGCGGCCCATACACGAGTGTAGTCCTTTACAAGCGTTTATATGGTAACACAGAAAATCACGTTTGTATCAAAATGGCACAACTGGCGTAGCTGTCAGCATCAGCACTGGCTTCATTGTATGACGTTTTTCTCAAGAGAAAGGATACCTGTGAGTGCTTTGCCCACACAAACCTGCCAGCTCTAAAAAAGAAGAATTAGCCAGATGTTAACGCCTGTTGCGAAACAAATTGCAGTGAGAGTTGGGTTGGTGCCAGGTTGAAGTGTTTAATAACTCTCGGTAGCAGACATGTCTATTGTGTTTATGCCACTACACTCATATTAGCACCACAGGGGCCGTATTCTGAGTTTCCGTCATAATAAAAAGCGGCATAATCTGCCGCAGCGGCCACACTTGATTGGTAAAAAAACCGGAAGTGGATGTCGGTTCGGTTGCGACTGTGAGTGGCGGCAGGATGTCACTGCGTTGCGGTCTCCGCAGCGAAACGTCCAGCAGCGCTTTTGCACTTTGCCGAGAAAAAGAACGCGACCAATGTGACAGAAGAAACATTTAGCCACAAGTTTGGTTGTGCATTGGATTGCACTGTAAAGGAGTAATATCAAAGCTGCTTTATTTACTCAATTGACTTCAGCAAATACAAACAATATAGTTCAGGCACTCTTTTCTGCACCATAAAGGCCGGGGGTGTACTTAAAGAAGGAAATATTGTATGCAACCACGCATGGCTTTTCAGTGACTGAAGGCACCCGCTACAGCCGTCGATCGCCGATGGTAAATAAAAGGCACCAGCTTGTTTGCACAACACGGCGCTTTACATTTATCTTGAGGAAAAGGGAACGGAAAGGAAAATTTGTAGCATGCACTCACTCGCTGCACAATGCGCGCTTCGTGCCGGGCTGTGTACAACAGCTGTATGTTACCAGTACTCACTTACGGAGCAGAAACTTGGAGGCTAACGAAAAGATTTCAGCTCAGGTTAAGGACAACGCAGCGAGCCATGGAAAGAAAAATGATAGGTGTAACGTTAAGAGATCGGAAGCGGGCAGAGTGGGTGAGGGAACAAACACGGGTTAATGACATCCTAGTCGAAATCAAGAGAAAGAAATGGGCTTGGGCAGGGCATGTAATGCGAAGGCAAGATGACCGCTGGTCCATAAGGGTAACGGAGTGGGTTCCAAGAGAAAGTAAGCATAGCAGGGGGCGGCGGAAGGTTAGGTGGGCGCATGAGATTAGCAAGTTTGCAGGCAAAGGGTGGATGCAGCTGGCAAAGGACAGGGTTAACTAGGAGAGACATGGGAGAGGCCTTTGCCCTGCAGTGGGTGTAGTAAGGCTGATGATGATGATCATGATGGCAATGAAGCTCTGCCAGTATGCTCGTTGTTGCTGTGTGTTGTTGTTGTGTAGCCTTGGAGCTGAGTGGCCAGCTCTGAACTGACTCATGGTGTGAGAGCATGGGTTTCCCTTTTTCTTCCAGCCTTTGTTTGTGCTGCTGCTGGCTTGTCAGTGTGCTCTGTGTCACATTTTAGGAAACATGGTAGTGGCTCTTACTAAAAATCACAGTAAAATTTTAGGAACGACAGAGAAGAAATGTTCCAACTACCACTGACACGAAGAATAAAAAATGGTTGCCAGCTTCGAACTCATGCAGTCCTTACATTCTAGCAGGGGGGCCTCGGATCCCTTGTCAATACTGGTAGGGGCTCTATGACCCTGCCAACCCGAGACACCTCTGACTTAAGCACTGACGTAAGTAATGAGAGCAAACATTAGGGCTCAATTTGAATCGCGCATTCGCACTTAAAAGTGCCTTATCCCATGTGCTCATATGCCCATTTTATATTCGGGCCACATTCAGCAAGCGAGAATGTCACCCCTGTGCTCATCACAGCCTTGATAGCAAGGAACTACTGAGTCAGAGTATAGCTAGTGCCCTTTGCTCACAGTGTTGAAACAGATTGGTGCGGTAACTGGTCACAAGGTGAGGGGGGTACATTCAGGATGTAGCATGCTGTGCCTGTCACACCTACTGCCTTTCTTCCTTCCAGTCATTTGTGTTAGGCCATCACCACATGTAACCGGGAAATGTAGTCTTTCAATTCCTGGCACACCACCTATGATATAACAGAGTGCAAAAGTGTAAGTGATTTTCAGTTCAGCAAGTAGGACTGCATGAGTTGCTAGCACACTTAAAAAAACAAACTTCTGCAACACATCTGCCAAAGGAAGCTGCAGGAGGCCAGCAGTTGAACGATAAATTCATGCGAAGGAACTCCAAGACAGCCCAAAGTTTCTATGGTCGTAATGCTGTCCTGGCAAGTGATGGAGCAGTTGTGGATTTCACTGTCGCATTTGCTGTAGGCACCTACAAAATTCACAACTTTTATCCAGTGTTTTCACAGTTAGAGGATTAACAGATATTAAGAATAATAAGGTGAGCCCAATAAAGGGCGCTTCACCTGAAAATGCCTCTTGACAATGCGGTCTTCGAGCGAGTGGAATGAGATCACAGCCAGGCGGCCACCAGGGCGCAGCCATCGGCGCATCAGGCTCAGGGCCCAGTGCAGTTCGTTGAGCTCGTCATTGACTAGGATGCGGAGGGCCATGAACGTCCGCGTGGCCGGGTGGCTGGGACGCCCCAGCAGGTCATGGCCCACACTGCACACCACAACACCGTCCACTGCAGACCTCTCCCGTTAGACACTTTTAGTTGGGTGAGCTTGCGTACGCATCACTCACTGATTTGAGTGCACTGTAAACGGCACAAACACAGCACGTTTAGTTTACAGTGCTGTGCCGCCCCTCAAGCGCACGTGTACAGAGTGGTGCCATCTAGTGACAAAAAGCCAAAGCACATCAATGCAGGATAGAAGAAACTTTTATCCGTAATTATTGATGACGAATGCATTACGAGCCTTTTTTTTTGTTCCAAGAAGAAAAACTACGCAAACAGAAGAAAATGTAAAAATTGGCAAAAAGCTAGAGAATGCTTTGCCTGGTGTTGTTGCTATGAGGAAAACGCACGCTGCATATGGTCAGGCCCAAGAACTTAGAAAATGCAAAATTATCTGAAAAACAAGGACTTTTTGTTGCTTATACCTCTATGTGTGGCGAACGTGTGAGAAATAAAAGCAAATGCCACTAATCAGGGCGAGCGATCGCACTGAACAATGCAATGGCAACATACTTTTGTTCCAAAGCAGGTGAGCAGTGCGTTGCCATCTTGTCAATCCATCCCGTAACGTGCCCGTAGTGCGCATACACTATGGTATGCAATTTGTGTACAGCAGCTAGACACGGTGAGATACGCAGTATTCAGTGCATGTGCCTTTGTTACCCGCAGTCTCTGCATACGCTACCTCACTGCGTATACCCAGCTAAAAGTGTCCATTGATCCCCCTGTCCTGTGCCAAGCCTTATCCCCCCCACTTCACACTCCCTAACCTCATCTACTGGTCCACCTGTCTAACACTCAAGCTTGCCTCCCACTCATCATGGCAGCTGCATTTAGAACGGCTTGTCTGGTTTTCGCTTCCCACTGTATTTAAGCGTGTACCCTTTTGTCAATAGATTCAGCTGCATCAGCGCTTGTCTGTGTTTTCGCCTATGCCCCATCTTTGTTTCTGCTGTTGGTGCACAACCAAGTCGCCCAAATCTGAGCTTCAATCCACCCGACTCCCTCTGCATTACGTGCTCTACCCATGCCCATTTCTTTTACTTGGTTTTGACTCAGCTATCAATAACTCACCTTTGTTGACCACCCCATTATGCTCTCTTCTTGTCTCTTAACATCCTACCCTGCCATCTTCTCTTCCATAGCTCAAAACACAGCCCTCAATTTGATTTCGAGTTTATCTATTAGCCTCGGTTACACCTTGAAGGTTATATAGATTAAGGACATCTTAAACGACAACCGCAGAGGTTTAAGAATTCAACGAGCTTAAAGGGGTCGAAAGTGTTAAACAAGCAGGTAACGCGTGTGAAGTCGTTCCAGGTTAGCATTTGAAGTGGCGATGTTATTGCCGGTTAAAATCACAATGGCCTTCAAGCTCGTCTCCAGCACACAGCGCCAAGCGGGGGGCGCATGATTATGTCATCTACGGTAGCGGTACATTTCCAATGCATAGAAGCTTGCTGTGAAGGAAGAAAATCAATGCCACTGAATGCAAAGCCCGCCAACCATTGTTTGGCAGCATTCAACGACACATGGCAGGGCTGCCATTGACGGCTGCAGAAATATGATCTTTTACCCTCCGTGACGTCACACCAAGCTTCTCTGCACTTCTCCGGTGCTGTAAGGGGAAGCCTGTAGTTTAATCGATTGCGTCCCCATTTTAAGCACTAGCACAAAGAACTTTGCATGCCTTACCCACCACCAATATAGGTTTGAAAGCTAGAATATCGCAGAATTCTCAAAAGGTGGTGCAGATTCCTTTTAAGAATGGTCAACATGGGTGTGCTTAAATGAAATACTGATCACGGGTAGATCGAATTATTCCTTACATCAAAGTAAAAACACCCCTTTGCGAATCCAGCCGCTGCCGTGGCTCAGTGGTTATGGCGCTCGGCTGCTGACCCAAAAGACGAGGGTTCGATCCTGGCCGCAGGGGTTTAATTTCGATGGAGGCAACATTCTACAGGCTTGGGTACTGTGCGATGTCAGTGCACAGTAAAGAACCACACGCGGTCGAAATTTCCGATGCCCTTTACTACGGCGTCCCTCATAGCCTGAGTCGCTTTGGAATGTTAAACCCCATAAACCAAACCACACCTCTGTGAACCCCATGCAAAAATATACCAATAATGAATGTATTTATCCAACTCTCATCAACAGAACATCTGATATATCAAATTGTGCATCGTGCCCCCGAAAGTGGATCTTCTCCCAACATTCCTTCCACGATCACTTTTCATACATGCAGCCGCGTTTGCTGCGCAGCCTTGAGCACCTGTTGGCATCGTTATCCATGTGAAGGCACCATAACACTACGTAACTTGAGGAACGTGTTGTGTCACTGGCAGTAGCCTTCGTTCTAGCAGTCTCATTTTCCACGCACCACTGCTGTCATGCGAAGATAACCGAAGGCTACCAGGCTACCAGTGGCTCTCATTAGGCTTGCTACGATCCCTTTGTTGCCAAATGTGTTGCAGGAACTATCTCGACTTTGACCTTGACCTTCCGTCAAGTGGGAAAGCGTCTGCCAGCATCGCATGCTCAGGGCATCAAAGTGGGTTCTGCATAAAACGCCGGTGCACTTTGATGCGTTCAGTGGAACGCTAGGTTTGATGGATGCGACGCCTGCCGTGGAGGGTGGAAAATATGTGCTACATCACAGCATTGTGCAGAGGAGGAAAGGAGACATCCCAGGTGTGCTGCCTACTCTCTCTGTGACATTAAACACCTTGACCGGGCGGAGCGGGAAAGTGTCTGCTGGAATCGCATGCGCAGGACATCAAAGTGGGTTCTGCATAAAACGCCGGTGCTCTTTGATGCGTTCAGCCTAATGCTAGGTGTGTTCGATGCGACGCCTGCCGTGGAGACCGCCAGTCGCTCGACCACAAACGTAGCTAGGGAGGTGCAGCTTTTCACTTTCGACCAGGGTTAACCAGAGCTAAACCACCAGCAATTTTTAAATTATTGACACATCAAACTATTATACATCCGGGACAGACTGTATATAGAAGAGCTTACTCCCAAGCAGCTCAAGTGGCCCATTTGGCACACTTTTTGCTGTGCGGTTGCTTCACCCCATCACTGCTGTAGCTGGTGCCATCTATGGATGCCCCAAGCAGCAGCTCATGAGGGCATTAAAGGAACACTGAGCACAAATGCAAACTGGCCTGTATCTAGAGGCCACAGCACTACAATCACAAAGAAACCCCTCGCGCTGAAAAAAGAGCTTTAGAAGGCTAAAAAAGTCTTACATAAATTACAGGGGCACTTAATTATCAATTGCAATGACAATGTGTTGGCACTGGGTCTTCTCCTAACCATGGCCGTCCCAGGGGTCTGTGGCAGCCACCTTCCGGCGTTTACCAACTACAAGTGGAGGAGGATTTCAATCTCCATTACAACCTACAACTGCCCCTAGCAAATGTGAGGCCAGGACAGGCACGAGCCCAAAGGCACCAGCAAACAGGTTCTTGCTGTGGTTTTACTGCGGCAATGGTCGACTAGCATCGTGTGGGCGCGGGAGGATGTTAGAAAATAAAGACCAAGTGCCACGTCGTCTCAAGCCAGATGGCTTCCAGGAGCGGCAAAAGCCAGATGGCCGGTACTGTCTCTCCCCTTGTTTTGCAATACTTCTTTGTTAACCTTTTACCTCTTTCATTACCAAGGCACTATGCGTCGATCACTGATGATCGATGGATTCGAAGTGCAGTTTCAGTGCTGTCGGGCCCACCGAGGATTTGTTGCACTATCTAGTTTGTTGTTTAGACATCCTACTGTCGCTTCTTGTGCAGTTTCTATTTTTCCTACAAGGTGACAGTTTTCGAAATGTCCTTGAAATTTAGGTTCTGGCACAGTGTACTCGCGGGACAGCACCAACTGCAGAGACGGTGCACGCTCGGAAAAACCCGCTTCGCGTGATTCTGCTGCTTCTGCGGCAGACTTTTTCCATGCTTCAAGCAGCAGTGACTCTGAAGATGACATTGCATTGTCAGAATTTGATTCCGACGAAGAAACTGCATAACCTCAACATGAAACGTGGGTACCTGTCTGCCTGCAGATTTCATTTTCCACTTCTTGTGAGTTTTTTTCGCTCATGGAGCCAGTTTACACATCGCACTCTTGTCATGAATGCTATACCTGGTTTCTGTACTGTCTCGACAGCATGCGGGCATCTGCCCAAAAAAGAATCAACTTCAGGGCCAACAGAAATGAAAACAACAACCTCGGATTGAAGCTTTGTAATGCACAAAACTGCTCGCGAAAGCTGTGGATGCCTTCAGATTAGTTGTCCAAAACATCTTTCGAAATAGTTTCTTTTAAAATCAAAGCATTGTAAAGCATTTTCAAGCCATTTACAGTCAAACCTCGTTATAAAGAACATGAATATTACGATTTCTTGGCCATATCAAACTGTTCCTAAATATTTTCAACAAATATACATGCATTTCTTACTTTACATATCAAACACGGTTTTCCATAAAACGGATACATCAACTGCCGAATGCCAAGCTGTGATTGCTCAGATGGCAGGCAGCAGGCTTTGCCCCACTACATGGGCAACTAGTGGTGGTGCAACAAGCATTAGCACCACGGTTCACGCTTTATCTCACTTCTGCTAACAGCGCCACAAAAGATATAGTGGCAGGAACAGTTAGCAGCGACATGGTCAGCACCCGTTTGTGCCTCTCACACCCGTAACTAGTGCCTTGGAACCAACGACATGGTCGACTGCTGCAGCTTCCTAACAGCCCTCTTCTGCTCACGTTAACTGTCGCAGATCGGTAGCAACTGTGAAAGCCTTCGTCCTGGCGTCCGATTTTTATGCAACACTGCTGTAATGCGAGAAAGCCACCCTAGCTGCCGTTTGAGCTGCCACCGCCATCTGCTGCAGTGTTCTGCAGGGAAGCCAACCTAGCCGATGTTTGCTGCTTGGTTTTTTGCGGCGTCTACACTTACGAGCAGCTTCGAAATGGTGCTAAAACTATAGAAAAGCTCTCTCAGCTGCAGTTTTCTGCTGATTAAATTTTGCTCTTGCAGTGAAAGTTTTTGGATAAATTTTATCATACAAATTTTGGCTATACCGGACCATTTTCCAATTTTCACTTATTCGCTATAATGAGGTTCCACTGTATTACCTTTAATAATTTTATGTGAGTAGATAATGACAAATAGTAAGGCGGATATACTTCTCATACACCTGGAGTTTATATTTTTTTTCGGCATCTTTTTAAACATTTTTACGTCAGACTGATAATGTAAAAAAAATACATTTATCAAGCAATATTTTGATGCATTGCATTTTACTTTGAAAGGTTTTTGCTGGGTGCGAAAAACTTGTATCAAGGAAATTTTGAAAATGTCCTTTCTTCATGTACTGTAAGAAAAAAATTTCTGCTTTGAAAAGTTTTTGAGTTATAAATCAAAACTTTTGATGGCTAGTTTATAAACAAATTTGAACTTTGAACAAATCTGAACTTGAACCACAGCGTATCCAATACTAGTCGCACTGCAAAGACTGCATTGCAATTATCTACCTTTTTGCCAATTGCACTGCCGTGACCCAGCAAGGTGTTATCCTGAAGCCTTTTATAGACAGAGATTATACACAAAATTTTAACGTGTCTGAAATGGGGTTTTTGGGAGCGCTAAAAGATGTCATGGGACACAACACACCTCATTCTTTCTTCAGAAGTGAAAAGGACAACACGGGTGTTGGACACAGGACTTTTCTACATTTCACAGCAGTGCACATCCAGAGCTTGCATAGAGCTGGTGGCAGGGAGGCCTCATGCAAAAGGCTGTTGCAGTGTTAAAGGGTAAAAAAAAAAGGCAGACAGCCTTGCTTACGCCTCATCGAGAGCCAGCTCAACGACCCTGGCTAGTTCCTCTGTCGTGCGCAGAGTCTTCATCATGAAACGCGAGTCCACTATGGCCTGCGCCACCTGGGGAGAGATGAGAGCACAGTGCATGATGTTGACCTGGAGGGGGACGCAGGCATTGAGATCGCAATCACGAAAAAGTCGATTTTTCAAAACAAGTATTTCATACTATATATATATATATATATATATATATATATATATATATATATATATATATATATATATATATATATATATATATATATATATATATATATATATATATATATATATATATACTAAATATCTTTGCAAAATATCTCCACTCAAAACGATCCCAAAGTACCAAAAAAAATTAGCATTTGACAGTAACGCAGCTCAAAAGCAAATCACAAGCTTCAAAATAATGTTCCATTCCACGTGGCCGCAATTCCAAAGTTGCTCCCCAACTGTTGCAAATTTGCTACTGTTCGAAAGCCCATTTTGTGCTCTTTTGTTTGACATCTTCAGTGATAGCATTAGAGTAGCACAGCCAATGTTACAGCTGTTTTCCCGTGACCTGATTTCCTGCAACTCAAAAAGTGCACATAAACTACAAGTGTCTTTACATCCAGTCGTGATTTTACAAATACAGTCTCTGCCTTAGGGGCATTTTCTCTGGGTCGCCTCAGACAACTGAAATGAGCTTTGTATTGTAGCAAAGCCACCTCCACATGGCAGACCGAGCAAAGAAGATGAAGTTACACAAGTTGCGGGGCAGAAAAGTTCGGTCTCCAGGTCCGCTCAAGGAGAACAGAATAAAACTTGCTCTGGAGTCCAGCAGACGGCAGGAGTATGGGTCCTGTTTCCGCCAGCGTTCTACAGTATCAATTTATTCGCGAAGAATACAGCTGTGCAGTGATGTAATTTTTTACTGGCTTTACCATGCATTAAATTTAATTGACTGCTTTTGTTAATTACTAGCCAAACCCAGTTTGCAAGTATTAGTCATAGGATTATATTTACCAATGTATTTCCCTGAGGCAAGTGTAAAAACAGCATCACTACATGAAGCATTGTGGGTGATGCAGTTCTGTACATATTTCGAATAATTTATTACAAACACTTTTTGGCTTACAGCTTACAACAAAGAGGGCAATTGAAAGCAAAGAACTCCTTAAAAAGCCATATTCTAGTTGAGCTATGCAAAATCTAACTGCATATTTGGACTCTACATACAAAAACAGACTTTCTTGATAATTATGCTAAGGAATATGCCAGAAATAAAGAAATATTACTGCAGCGATGGCACAGAGGTAGAGTATCCACCTCGCGTGCAAGAGGACGCCAGGGTTGAAATCCTGGTGCCACGCAATTCTCCACCGGGTTTGAAAAAAGAAACTCCGCGTGTCAATGGAATTGCATAACCAGGCCCGCTGGAAACTGAGGGCTGAGGGTCATTTGGTTTGTTCATAGAAGATTGTGGCGAAGTACTACACCAGGGTGGCCAAATCCTGTTCTGGTGAGGCATTGCGTTCGGTTCTGGTCACCGAGATCAAGCTTGGGGTGCGGCCTGATCTCAGTGACCAGAATTTCGCCACCCTGGTGTAGTAATTGGCCACAACATTCTATGAACAAATCTAATGACCCTCAGCCCTCAGTTCCCAGCAGCTACGGTGCAACTGACCAAGGCGGTAGTCAGACCTTGTGACGCAGCGGAGGGTGCTAAGCATACCTGGCCCCGGACAGGCCGCCATTAGAAACTGAACCTGGCAACGTTCAACGCTAGGCTAGGCTAGCAGTGCTGTTCGAGATGGTAGCAGGTATTAAATGGGATGTCATACGGCTAAATAAGGTTAGGACGACAGATGAGGAATATACTGTAATAAGGGGCGGGCACATATTGTGTCATCGTCGATCACCGGACAGACGAGAACTAGGTGTGGGATTCCTCATCAATCAGCATATAGCTGGCAACATAGAGGAGTTATATACTATTAACGAAAGGGTGGCAGCTATCGTAATTAGGCTTAATAAGAGGTAGCACCTGAAGGTGGTGCAAGCCTAGGTGCCTACATCCAGCCATGATGAGCAGCCGAGACGTGAAATCGGCAATAGAGAAAGTAAAACCCCAGTACATTGCACTGATGGGCGACTTCAATGCAAAGGTAGGCAAGAAGCAGGCTGGAGACCAGGCAGTAGGCAATTATAGCATAGGCTCTAGGAATAGCAGGGGAGACTTATTTGCAGAATTTGCAGAGAGAAATAATTTACAGATCATGAATACCTTCTTCCAGAAATTAGAGAACAGGAAGTGAGCCTGAAGAGCCCCAATGGCGAGACTAAAAATGAAATCGACTTCATGCTATGCGCTCACCCTAGCATCGTTCAGGATGTGGCCGTCCTTGGAAAGGTGCGTTGTAGCGACCACAGAATGGTAAGGTCTCGAATTAGCTTAGACTTGAAGAGGGAATGGAAGTAATTAGTAAAACGGAAGGCCTTTAACGAGTCAGCGGTAAGAGGGAAAATACAGGAGTTCAGGATATCGCTGTAGAACAGATATTCGGCTTTAAATGAGGAAGACGATATTAATGTTCATACAATGAACGATAATCTGACAGCTATCATTACGAAGTGCGCCGTAGAAGTAAGCAGTAGGATGGTTCGACAGAATACCGGCAAGCTATTTCAGGAGACGAAAGATCTGATTAAGAAACACCAAAGCATGAGAACGTTTAACCCTACAGGCAGAAGAGAACTAGCAGAGCTATCGAAGTTGATAAATAAGCGCAAGGTAGCCAACATTAGGAATTTTAATATCGAGAGAATCGAGCATGCTCTAATGAATGGAGGTAGTTGAGTTGTTGAGTTTAGGTGTTGAATGCTACAGGTGGGATTAGCCTTGCTTATTCTGCCGGAAATTGCACCACCGTAGCGTCACTTCTATGTTAATGATGTCCTAAAACCTGTCGTATTTACTCCGCTATGCGCACAGTCTCTTATAACAGCACATATTCCACTCCTGCAGTCACCATCTATGCACACAATCACTCCACACAGTCCACATCACAGTCCACTCCAGAAGTCACCATCTATGCACATATTCAGTCACAGTAGAACATAGTCCACTGCAGTGCCACAATCCATACACACATTCACTCACAGTATAACATAGTCCACACCAGAAGACACCATCTACGCACACATTCAATCATAGTAGACCATAGTCCGTTCCTGCTGTCACCATTTAGAAACAAGACCAGTGTTCTGCAGAAATGTTAAAAGAAGGCATGCAGCCTCCTTTCTGCATGTCTGGTTTCCACTTGGGTACACAATGTCCTGAACTGTACTGCGAAGGGTCCCGTCTTCTTGAAGGAAGCGAATATCACATGCCTTTCCGTGTTGTACTCTGGGCAGTACATAAAATAATGTTCGAGCCGCCCACCCAGAACTTTCCGAAGGGTAGAGGCGGTACTCCTCCGCCGCACCCAGACTGGCCAGCTTCTGTCGCCAGAAAAGCTCAACCTCATCAACCCGCACTCATACCCGACCCCTCAATGCCCGGCATGCTTGGCCAGAGGCACGGCCGAACACCTTTTGTGGCGCTGCCCTGCTTTTGACGTGGTGCGGGAGCGAGCACTTCAGTCCCTGGGCGGGCACCGACCTGGCACCTTGCAGGAATGGGTCGATCCACCATTACACATCGGATCATCGGACGCACTCCGGCTCTGGCGGGCTTTTCTCCTATACTTCAAGGAAGAAGAAGGGCCTGGCCGTTTCTTCGCAGAGCCGACCACAGGACCACCCCACTTCGAAGAAGAAGTGGAGACCGGCCCTCCTCCCCCCTCCCCCACCTCCACCCCCATGAAGCCCCTCATTTCTGCCGCAAGGCTAGGCCTATTTTATGCAGAAATAAAGACGTATAAAAAAAAATGTTCGATATCCCCGCACACACCACATAAAGAGCAGAGCGGAGACGTTGCTATGCCGGTCTTATGCATCCATGCAGGAGTGCGAGCAGAGGCCGTGCGAATTCGATGTAGAAGGGTCGCCTGAGATCTTCTCAGTCCCTTGATCACACATGGCTTGTGGGGCACACTCCACAGGGTACTGAAGTGGTTGAGCACCGTTTTCCTGTAGAGGCTGTTTCCATCTCGAGGTACTTTTTTTGATGGGTTCCTTGACAGAGCTTTATGGGTGAGACTGTCTGCCCCCTCATTGCCGCTGACTCCTATGTGAGAAGGCACCCATTGGAAATATAGAGTAAAGCCTCTGCTGTGCAGATTCTGCACCAAGTGCAGAGAGCTTATAGACAAGGCATCAGTAGGGAATCCGCGCTCTAACCTCTGAAGGGCAGACTTTGAATCAGTTAGTATGAGAACGGGTTGAGACCCTATCTTCCGTAAAGCCGCCTCAATAGCAACACTTTCGGCCATTGTGGAGGATACGACAGCAGTAAAGCGTACGGACCACTTACGGTCCAAAGAAGGAATGTAAAAAGCCGCTGCGCTAGCTTGTTTGACCTTGTCCACAGAACCATCCGTGAAAATTTGAACATGGCGGGCATACTCTGTTTCCAAATGTTCAAGTACAAGCGAACGCGTTGCTGCCAAAGGAGAGCTGCGCTTTGCGCTCGCATGAGGAATTGTGATCTTACAGACGAGGGTCGGAAAAGACCAGGGGGGTTTCAACCGTTTCCTTTGCCTTCAGACATTAAACCCTAAAGAACTAAGAGTATTGAGTGCCAAGTAGGCCTTCAACTCATATCTTTTGCAGAGCCGCTGGAGTAGGGATCACCCAGCTACCGTCTCTCCTAAGCGGTCAAGATGCATCAATAGTCTCTGAGAAGCGCTAAGGCTAAGAGGTTTCGATAGGGACTCATGAAGTACTGCCTTATTCGCAGCCGCCTGGGGAACTCCAATGGCTCTTCTTAGGCCCTTTCTGTGGACAACTTCGAGACGCTCAAGTATGATGCCGAGGGGGAAATTAAAGGTAATTGATACATTATCCGGCTGACCACCAGCGCTTCATGAAGTTTGACCATTGAAGAAGGATGGTTTCCCCTTTGCTCACGTGCAATTCTACGGATGACATTGAGACGCGAAAATAGAGATGAAACAATCGCGTCGACAGCTTTTCGCCACTGTAGACAGGAGTCAATAATGACGCCCAGGAAACGCGTTTGGTTGAATTGGCGGATGCAAGAGTGACCGAGGTCTATCTTTAACCGCGCTTGACATCTTCCTACACCTGGTAACAGAACAAAGCCACATTTTTCCACTGACAGAGACAATCCCACACCTTGAAGGTAAGCTCGTACCGAAAGTAGAGCCTGCCGAGCTATCAGGGCTATTCGCTCGTGTTGGTAGCCAGTAATCCAAATACAGATGTCGTCAGCATATACTGACATACGCACTTGCCTGCAATTTTTTTGCAACAAATCGGGAAGGCCAGTCATTACGATGTTAAAGAGCGTGGGGGAAAGAACACTTCCTTGAGGCACACCTCGTGATAGAACCTTTTCGGTGCTTAAGGTACTCCCTAACCATACACGAACTGCACAATCATTATAAACTTGTAAATGAATCTTAACATATGGCCCTGTATGCCCATGACTTGCTAACTGTTTAGAATTGAGCTCTGAAGCACGTTGTCGTAAGCTTTTGCAACGTCAATAAAAATGGCTAAGGTGGAAAGGCCAAAAGCTCTCTGGTGTCCAATGTGACTCACCAAGTCTAAGACACTATCTTGGGCACTAAGACCTCGGCGGAATCCTGTCATACATATTGGCAGTGCCTTGCTGTCCTCAAGCCACCACGATAAGCGTTCATTTGCCAGCTTCTCCATCAACTTAGCTACATAGGGGGTCAATGACAGAGGGCAATACGAGGAAAGGTCCGTCATGTCTTTGCCAGGCTTCAGTACTGAAACTACATGTGCCACCTTCCATGACGGAGGAACATCGCCAGTCTCCAAAACTCGGTTCATGAAGTTGAGGAGCTCCTTCCCGAGTTCCAGGGGCAAATTATGCAGCATTTGGTTGGTGATGCTGTCGGGACCTGGTGAACACCGGCACCGCAGGCCACTGAGCGCAGTCTGAAGCTCACGAAGTGTGAACGGGACGTCCATGATAGACCTGGAGGAAGCAGGTGGTGTATACATATCCATTCCAGAATTAGCACGTACGAGTGCGTCTGTAAATTCCTCTGCCAAGCATGCAATAGGTTTTTCCTTGCATATTGGAAGAGCTTCAAAGGGCTTCGAAGGGCGAGAGTCTCCAGCAAGGCTGCCAATAACTCGCTATATTCTCATCACCAGTGAGAACACAGTCAAACTAGCGCAGAATGAGGCCCATTGCGACCTGTAGAGCTTGTTCGTGTGCCGTCTAATGGCAGAATTCAGCCAAATGGAGGTAGCATAAACGTGGTGAAGAGGAAACTAGGCATAGTTAAAAAATTGGCGGTGGTTTAGCTCTGGTTAAACCTGGAGTGACACGATAGCTACAGCTGGCCGAGTGGAACTTGCTCAGTTGAATTGCAAAGTCAGTCTTTTGCCGCTCCGTTTCGCTGGGCGTTCCTTCTTTATCTTCGTCCCTTTTGACACAGCGCATGCGCACAGCTGTTGCAGCTCGGTTTCGCTGCCGCACCGCCAGCAGCAGCAGCTTCTCCGCATCACATGGCTGGTCACGTGACCAACCATGTGACCACGTGGCAATGGCGGCGGCGCCACGGACATGTGTCGCCGCGGTCACGTGTCATCGCCACACTGAAGGCTCGAAATGCTACCGTAATGTAGATATCGTTACAAAACCAGATGTATGTTTTAAGAGACAAGCAGGGCAATGTCATTAGCAAAATGGATATAATAGTTAAAGCAGCAGAAGAATTCCACACAGACCTGTACAGTAGCCAATGTAATCAGAACGTTAATGAGAGAGACAGTAGCAGACAGCAATGCGTCATCCCGCCAGTAACGAAAGAGGAAGTAAAAGAAAGCATTGGGAGCAATAGAAAGGAGAAAGCAGCTGGTGAGGATCAGGCAAAGGCAGATCTGTTGAAGGATGGAGGGGGGAAGATTGTGCTAGAAAAACTAGCCACCCTGTATACGCAATGCCTCATGACCTCGACCGTACCAGAAGCTTGGAAGAATGTTAACATTATCTTAATTCATCAGAAACAGAGATGCCAAAGACTTGAAAAATTACAAACTGATCAGTTTACTGCCATTGCCAACAAGGTGTTTTACTAAAGTAATAACTAATAGAGTGACGGCAACCTTAGATCTCAATCAACCAAATGATCAGGCAAGCTTTCATGAAAGATATTTCGCAATAGACCATATTCACACTATCAGTCAGGTGATAGAGAAATGCGCAGAATATAACCAACCCCTATATATAGCCTTCATTGAATACAAGAAAGCATTTGACTCAGTGGAAACTTCGGCAGTCATGCAGTCATTGCAGAAGGTAAAAATTGTGGAGGATATATATATAGGAACTGCACAGTTACCACATTCCTTTATAAAGTCAGCAATAAAATTCCAGTAAGGAAGGCTGTCAGGCAGAGAGACACGATCTCGCCAAATGGAAACAGTTGGGGATAAGAGTGTCACATATAAAGGAAGTCTAAAATAAAATTATGAACAAAAGAGGCTTGAAGAAGACGACAAGGTTGGTGATAAGAATGACGTGGATTAACCAAAGACTAAAGAAGATGAAGAAGAAGCATTCGGTGATGTGGAGAGGGATGATTGGTGGAGAGGAGAAGAAGAGGACGACGACAAGGCTTACGTGGACTAACGCCAAGGCTATAAAAGAGCGAGGGAGAGCGAGGCACGGGGGGGGGGGGAGAACAGAGAAGCGGAGGCTCCGGCGGGTCAGGGACGCTTCGGCTGGAAGAGAGCGACGCTGGCTACTGCTCTGGTGAGCTCGCGTTCTACGACTCCGCATCGTGGACTTCCTGCCATTCCTGAGCCCATTCTGGGGAGTCAACGGAGGACGCTACCACCTGCTACGGCCAGGGGTGTCTCCAGCGCTGTTGCCACCCATCCGAGTGGTGCCCCCAACTCCAACAGCACCGGCATCACCTCAACAGGCACTTGGACCGGGAGCTTGTACGACGCAGCCAGAGACGCCGCCAGCGACGCCAGCCGCAGCACGTCGAACGCCATCTCGACGCCGGCTACTGGACTCATACAACGGCGTAGCCGCACCGAAACCAACCGTGAGCCCGAACGCCGACCGCTAACATTAGAACGCTGGTAATAGACACTGGTAGCAGTGTTCCCAGGTCGTGTGTATTGATAGTCTGTGTTTTGTGTTAGTTTGCTAGTTAGTTTTGTGTGCTAGTGTGTGTGTAACGTAGGGTGTATTAAATGTGCGTCTCTGTGGGTACACCTGTCGCCTAGTCCATTCTTTCGGTCCGAGTGTTCTCCGGGGAGATCTGTGACAAAGAGTTAAGGGAGAATACCTAAATAATCCTTGATTTGCTTATGACATTGCCTTGCCGAGTCACTCAGGAGATGAACTGCAAAGCATGATCAATGAGTTAGACCGGCAGAGTAGAATGGTAGATCTTACAATTAACATGCAGCAATCCAAAGCAATGTTCAACAGCAGGGAACAGCTCGCAAGGGAAAAGCAGTTCGATGTGCTGGAAGTGTTAAAGGAATAAGTCTACTAAGGGCAGGTAGTGAGAGCTGCTTCGGATAATGGGAGGGAAATAGCTGCAAGAAAAAGATCGGGGTGGAGCGCATATGTCAGGTTCTCTCAGATCATGAATGGCAGTTGACCAATATTCCTCAAGAGAAAAGTGTACAACAGCTGTATACTCACCTACGGGGCAGAAACTTGGAGGCTAACGAAAAGGGTTCAGCTTAAGTTAAGTACAACGCAGCGAGCTATGGAAAGAAAAATGATAGGTGTAACGTTAAGAGACTGGAAGCAGGCCAAGTGGGTGAGGGAACAAACACGTGTTAATGACACGCTAATCAAATTCAGGAGGAAGAACTGGGCTTGGGCAGGGCATGCAACGTAAAGGCAGGATAACCGCTGGTCCTTAAGGGTAACAGAGTGGATCCCAAGAGAAATTAAGCGTAGCAGGGGGCGGCAGGAGGTTAGGTGGGCAGATGAGATTAAGAAGTTTGCGGGGATACAGTGGCCGCAGCTGGCAAAGGTCAGCGTTAATTGGAGAGACATGGGAGAGGCCTTTGCCCTGCAGTGGGCCTAGTCAGGCTGATGATGATGATGATACGCACCGCATTTGAGGTCTTTTTACGAAGGAATTGGTACAACTGTGTACCCATCTTTTTCTATAGCACTAGTGCACGAACTGGCTTCAGAGCAATGTCATTCAATTCCTAGAGTCATTCTGAGTGAAATTTCACTTGTATGGACGTGAAACATGCACACAGCTTACACATTGTAGAGGGTTAAGACCAACCACCAGGGGCACCCTAAAATCTCAAAACAGGAGTGTTCTCATTTACTGCCTCCATAAAAATGCAGCCACTGAGGAGGGAACTGTCAGGGCCGGCAAGAATGGCTGCACAAACAAGGCAGCTGCGGCACTACGGCCCCTTCGCTACGATTTCATGGTGTTGTTTTGAGTGAACAGCTGTGTCACTGTGAGGCACTGAACAAAGTGCACAACAGCAAAATGAGATTCGACCTCACCGCCCTCCTCGTCTGCACATGTGGAAGGTGCAATGCAACAGCTGTGACGTCAAGTTGCTGCAACTATGACATATCATTGAAGTGCATTTCGAAGACCCTCAAAAGCACTGCTGCTGGTCAGCAATGAATTGTGTTGGCTAGAGCAAATGAAATCTGTGTGGGCTTCATCACCACTGCTCCACAATGAGCGCTAAGACGAAGAGGTTCACATGTTTACTTTGTTGTGCACTCTCTCTCCCAGCACCGTGGTGTAGACACAAAAGGTGCCAGGTGGCAACTCAGCCGCACTGTCAGTTGCCACCTGCTAACTCACAATGCAGGTTAGCAATGAGTGTGTGTGGCAGGCATGTCAGTAGATAAATTACTGAAGTGTAACCACTTTTTCCAAAAACGGCCAATTACTTTTATGGCCAAGTAATCTTGTAATGTGATGAATTACACTGGGAGGTGCATTTTCACAGCAGAATTACCACATTTACACGATTCTAAGTCGACCTATTTTTCAAAATTTGAAAATCCGAAGTGGGTTGGGGGGGGGGGGTCCATTTAAAATAGCATCGCACCATAAATAAAGGCGAGACAAACGAGATATCAGGCATGCTACAGCATGGTTGCATTTCTGCTATGCAGCTCTGTTGTATCACTCTTGGTGCTGGCCTTTAGCAGCTGCTATGTCAACGTGCAGAACCGCCATGCCCACTCCCCGCGCGGCGGCCGATGGCAGCTGTCTATAAGCAGCAAGCTAGCACCAGCCCACTCCCCACACGTGGCCGCAGATTGCGTCTGCTGATAAGCGGCGGCGGCCCGATAACGGATTCGCGTTCTACTCTTAATAGGCGTCGTCCGAGTTTTTTTTTGCTTACTTTCAACCGCACACTCGTCGCTCACGAGAGCGTCGATAGTTGATGGAAGGGCCACTGTTCCAATCGCGGCGGCACCGCCACTCGGAACCGCAGCGGCACCGGGGAGTGTCAGTAGCCAATGGAAGAGCTGACGCCGCTGACGTGTAGTTTCTCTTTTGCTCTGACGCATTTGACTACTGCCGGTAAGCGACCGGCGCTCGTTCACGGCTACAATTATGGTTGCTGTCGTTCTTTACGCCGAAGAAACAAACAACTGCGCGCCGGGCAGCAGGTTCTACATTCTCAATGGGTGATACAGGTGTGGCAGCTGCAGCGAGGCAAAATTTTCAGCTGTTCCACGCGATGTTGTGATGTGGCTGTTTGCGAAATGCCGGATTTCGCTGCACAACAATTTTAGAACGACGAGCTGTGGGACCACAGCAGCAACCAGGACAGCAGTGCTAGTGAGAACGATGGCGCAAGTGTGGATGAGTAGACCAGCGACTAATACATTTTCGCTTTGGAATGTGCCTACGGGCGCGCCACCCTATAGTGGCTGGCAGTAAGCGGAGGCCACAGGATAGTGCTAGCACGTTCTGTTATTAAACGGGAAGTGTAAGTGATGTCCAAGTTCGTTTTTTTTTTCGGAAATGTGATGTGGTGGGGTGGACTTACATTCGAGCCAACTTACAATTGTGTAAATACGGTACACAATTATGTTCAAAATCACTCTTACTGAAAATGCACCATTGTTCCTTGTGCCGGCAAAGCAGGGTGAAATTTTATTTTTGATGCCGACTTTGAAGCTCAGCTGCTCTTTCCCTAAAATATACCTTAAGGAACCTCAAATCCTTCTGCAAGCTTTAACCAATGCACTTCTGTGTGTGCATCAAAACGAAACAAAAAGTAAATGAAAAATAACTGCGTTGCTCTTCGGAAGTGGATGCAATATAATGTAATCGCTTTTTGAGAGCAGTATAACTCAATATAATGGGGAGTAGTTAACCATTAGCATCCACCAGTGCTCATCCACATGGAAACAAAGAAAAGATACACAACTTTCTGATGCTAATGAGTAAGCACTCCTTAACTGGAATCTACTACACCTACCAGTTTCCCCAAAATGTACTCGACTGATTGGTACTGTAATTTATACGCATCACCTTTTCGACAGTAATTCAAAGGTAAACTTATAATGCATGGCCTGCCATCTTTGGGGAACAGGAGGAACAGACGCGAGCAGCAGCAGCCCCACCTTCTTGGCCCGCTTCTCCTCCCCGTACACCTTGAGCACGCGCACGAGCGAGTCAAAGTCGAGAGAGTTGACCACGTCTGCTGCAGTCGGCTCATCGAGGAACCTGCACAGAGGGCCACACATCATCGTCATCACCACCAGCCTGCATCCTAAACAGAAAGGAGTTTTTTTTAAAAGGGGGAGTACTATAGTGTACTCCCTTATATAAAAGAGAGTGCCCTACAGGGCAGCTAGGTCACTTTTTGCCCCCACATAGGTGTGCTCATGTTACAATCCGATTACATCGAGAGCAGAACAACGGCCTCTCCCATATTCGACCTGTTACGACCCTTTCATCTTGTGCCAGCTGTGGCCGCCTCATCACATCTGCCCACCTCACCTGACTTTCTGTCATCCCTTGCCTGCAATGGGTGCCCGTTCCACTAGCTTTAGGGGGGACGCGGCTTTAAGCAAAATTATTTTTATTAATGCAAAAACATTATAGCCTCATGAGAGCAAAAAGCCATAACCAGAAGTTTCCGCAGACTGTGCCCGCATAATGTGTAAACAGGAAGTGGTACGTAGTAACGCAAATGAAGAAACTGGTTATAACGAAGTGTCATGTGACAAACGATGAGTTGCATAAGGAAGTGACAACGTCGTGTAGGTGTCATGTGACTAACAATGATTCCTGAAAATGAAAACAGTGATGACATTGTCCAATGGTAATGTGATAAGTTTCTCTTGTCAATGATGACTAAACCTCTTCCCTGCCGACCTCAAAAGTGGGCGAAAAAAATTGTCAACTCATTTCTGAACTTTACTGCACACCTCGTGAATAGCACAAACAGAAAAAAATTGCGGAAATTTTTTCACGCCTTTAATTAGACAAATTGCGTCCACAAGCGTGGACATTAGTTGTCAACTGTATGGAAAGCACGAAAGCAGTTATTGGCCTGCAGGCACGAAAAATATGTTGCGTATGTTGCATCGCACCCTAGTTTTACCTGAGTAGTTACAGTTCCTGCACCACATCGCATTCTGTAGCTTGCAAAATTCCAGAAAATGATCGAAGCTATCATTCTAAACGTCTTGATTAGACATATGTACTAGCCTTGCATTCTGTTGTGCCGCTCCACTCTCGTTTCTTGCAGACGAGTTTTGCTTTGAATTGAATTACATCTGATCACTGTTTCGCTATGTTTTGCTTGAGCTGAAGAAGCGAGAAAATTTCTTTTTGCAGCAAGTTCATGGCTCTAGCATCCCTGCTGTATTCAATCTATGCATTGCAAAAAGCCATAAGAAGAAAGTAAGAGAAGAACCTTACGGTCCGCTTCCTGGTTTTGATTTTAGTTTTGTAATATGAAATATACGGTCCATGAGATTTGCTGCGTAACATTCTATCCTGATGCAGAAGAGAAGGTAGGCTGAGTGACCGCGATTCATTGCAATTTCATTCGGAATTTTTGGAGCAGCACCTCCATCGTGATTTGCATTCACGGCTCCTGTCAGAAGTTGATAATGGCCCGACCTGTAAAATATCTGTCAGTGAAAACATGCGTGTTTTCTTGCATTATGGTATCCATAAGGTTCTTGACTACTGCTCCTCCCAAGCCATATGCCTTTATGTCATGCAATGGGACTGCGTCCTTTCCAGAGTAAGCACGCAAGTCTAGGACCAGACAGTCCAGTGACGCTGCAAAAAAAAGTTTTCAATCCGAGGGGGTTAGGTTTTGACGGAAGGCACTGCCTGAAAGCACATCTGCCAGAACATGGTACGTATCACCTAGTCGTCGATAGAGACTTGCCTTGAGCATGGTAGTGATATGCAGGCGTTTTGGAACTCTTCAACAATAGGTCGCACCAAACGCATTTTATTCTCTGTATGCTCATCAGTAAAAGCAGAGGAATCTACAAAATGAAGGTGACTGCGTAATTCACAGAATCTGTTCTGAGACGCTCGTCAATGAGAGATGCTCGTGTAGTGTGCGACCAGTAAAGGCATACTTGCGGCAGCTTCCTCTAGCCCCATCAAAGGGTGGATGCCAGCAAGCTTCCTACTTTCCAGGGTATCTGTTTTCATTGACCGATCACCACGCTTCTACATAAAATACAAGTTTGTCTGCTCCAACACTTCTTTTCAGAATTGCAGGGAAAAATATTTTGTAAAATATTCGTGAGGTGACAGTAGGTGCCGGTGAGACGAATCTTTTACCAGCCTCACTTCATTGGTGGTATTTGTTTGTGAACGTGCAAGGTGAATGCAAATCAGCACTTTTACCAGGCCAAAGTAAAACTTACGCGCCCTCCTTTAAAGAAAAAAACTATTTTTTTCTTTCCCGTCCTGCACCCCTCTTCAATTTCTTCTGTAGGTTCTTCATCCAGAGAAGAAATATTGACACTATCATCAAGAGGCAAAGCAGCTTCTTCTTCGTTCTCCAAGCCCTCTGAGAGCTCCACGTCACTTTCTTTAAGCATGGCAGCAATTTCTTCATTGGTCAGAAATTTTGCAGTAGGCCACAAGCAAAGCAAGCATGTCGCACGTTCACCACTTTTGTCAGCAATGCTGATTCTTGGGCTAGTTGGTACTGTTCACTCATAATGGCAAAGCCTTTAGCGCAAAAAAATCAAGGACGTGAGAGGAAGACGGCACAGTGCTAACTTTCAACTGGCGTTTATTGAAATACAGAGGCATATATATAGCGAAGCAAGCATGGAAATACACAAAGGATACAAAAGATCACACTCTATGCATGCGCCCACCACTGCAGTCTAGGAAAGCGATTTCCTTGTCAGAAAGATTAACAGAAGGCGTGCTAACGCAGTCCGCTCCCCTTTTCCTAATCAACCGGGCTTCGATTATTTCACGTGTGCAGTGGTCTATACTTCTCGCCTCTACTGTGCATGCGCCGAACATGGGCTCGCATGTTTTGCTAGGACAGTGATGACAATGTTCAGGCAGGTTACCGTCCCTTGGGTTTGCCACGTTCTGCTTGTGTTCAGCAAGCCTTAATGACTTGCTGAACACAAGCGGAACGTGGCAAACCCAAGGGACGGTAACCTGCCAGAACATTGTCATCACTGTCCTAGCAAAACATGCGAGCCCATGTTCGGCGCATGCACAGTAGAGGCGAGAAGTATAGACCGCTGCACACGTGAAATAATCGAAGCCCGGTTGATTAGGAAAAGGGGAGCGGACTGTGTTAGCACGCCTTCTGTTGATCTTTCTGACAAGGAAATCGCTTTCCTAGACTGCAGTGGTGGGCGCATGCATAGAGTGTGATCTTTTGTATCCTTTGTGTATTCCCATGCTTGCTTCGCTATATAGTTGCCTCTGTATTTCAATAAACGCCAGTTGAAAGTTAGCGCTGTCCCGTCTTCCTCTCACGTCCTCGTTTTTTGCGCTAAAGGCTTTGCCATTGTCAGCAAACGTGGCACGTTATGGAAAGTTCTGTTAATGGCCATGACTTCCATTATCGGAATGAAAACCTATTCGCAATAGTTCATAGGGCCATCAACTACACTTACAATTACGTTTTTAATGCAAAGGAATGTACAGCAACAAGAAAGTTTCAAAACCTTATTCCTCCTTGGTCGCTCCGCCTGGCGTGAACAGGAAGCGGCCATTTTGATTGTTTGCTTTCATGCGGTTTGAGTCCGCCGAGGCGTCATCCTTTGCATAGCAGGTAAACCACGCCTCTCTTACCAAGGTGTGATATTGAAACACTGATGAATGAATTCCCTCAATGGAAGGTGCTTCTAAATTAGTGTCCACAAATGTGGACGCTGGTAGCGAAGAGGTTAAGAGTCATGCGAAAGTGTCATGTGACAACGAACTTAGATAAGTTGCAGTGTCATTCAAAGTCACATGACAGTGCACAAACCAAGCACCTAGTAGCACGAACGAAGCACTTAATCACCCCAACAGCAGCAACAATGCAAAGGTTTTGCATTTCTCCAATGCAGCAGACTGCAGTGCTCTCAGTTTTTTTTCTTAATGTAATTGCATAAAAATTTTTGAGCACATCAGAAATAATTTTATGAATGCTCTCAAAATATTTCACTTACATCTTCCCAAAAATGTCTTCTAATACATATATTTTCCTCTACATCTTGTGAAAAAAACTGCAGAGTTAAGAAAACGGGGAAGAAGGCTGGTTCAGCATTCAGTGCATTTTTGTTTTCACGAAGCACAAGCTTTTCTTTTGAATTTTTCTAATGCAGCGTCCATCGACTAATCTCAAGTGAGAAAATTTCATACAAAAAACTTAAAATACAAAAATTTCAAAAATAGAGAATGTCCTGCCCTGTATTATAGCTCTATAGTCGGATACAACTAAGGGCTGGACTTTCCGATTTAAAATTAAAAAAAGATAAAAGTACGCCAAATCCACTTTTCAAAATTCGGCATTAACCAAAAAAAAGTCAGTGTTTTGGCTTGCAAAGCATAGCTAGCTGGCTGCTGAATGTGAGTTGCACTCACTGAAAGTTGAAAATTAACTAAAGGAAGTTGGGGCATGATGCGATAATGGTATTGTAGGATAAGCAGTGCAATTGTGCGATTTGAGCTATTGCCCCGCTAGCTTACAAGCCTCTGCGGACTGGGAAACATCATCTCCTGGCAATCTTCTAAGCCCTGTTTCTTCACTACCATCACTTGTTTTAGAGCAGTTGGTCTGTTAATTCAGTTGATCAAATGCTTGGACATTGACACGAAACTGCGAAAGGGAGCCACAAAAAAGCATGTTTTGGCTACCGTAACAATTGAGCTGTAGTTCCATTGCTGCCACCAACACGCAGGCCACACACGTGATGCCCCGCCCTTGCGCTGAATGCAGCGTGACAACGCAACGATAAAATATGAACGTAGTTCTCAGAATAAAAAAAAAAACTTGTCTTTACCTACCGACTCTCATTTAACTTCAGTTAGTCTTTTAATGATGGCAGCAATTTTATCTACCAGCACAGCTCCAAGTTTTACCATTTGCATGTTAATTGCTGGTAAATAAATTTTTGAGGATGATAAAAATACCAAGATAGACTTTAGACGACTTTTGACCCCAAAGAATTGCTACATCAGAAGAGAAGCGGGTCTTGAAATGATCAAAAAAGGAAAAAGTTTTGATTTTGCAAAAATAGTACATTTTTCAATGTCTAAAGTTGACCTGCAACTACTAAAACGTTTATATATTTCGTGCCTACAAAGCTTGGAAATGGCGATTTCGGAGCTAAATGCGGCAGGACTTCGCGCCCGTTGCTTCCCATGAACCATTCCTTTGTGGCCGCCATCTTGGGTTTGTTTGAAAGCTGGGCTCCTATCCTTCCCCACTACCTGGTATTAATGCTGTGAAATATTTTTGGAACGTCCACATTGCGCTGTTTTCTGAGGCCTCTACAACCATCTCTGATTTGCAGGCACGCACTTCAAATGCCGTTTTCTCAGCTTCGTGTTTTTTGTCAAAATGACTATCCTTACGAAAATTTTCATTATGTTTTTATAGTATTATTTCAATTAGTCTTATACCGTTGAATTCACAAAGTACACAACTGTGGAGCTTTGCTGTTTTTATTTGGCCGACTCAAACATTTCTAATTTTGTCAACCATAATGTCACCTAACTATAAATCAAAATTACAGTGCTTGGACAAAATTTAACATTTTATATGAGCATGTACTTCAACAACAATAAAACTAGCATGGTTCCAGATGGCAGGTCTTTGTCTGAAATCCCATTGAATAGCAAAAAAAAATATAAGCTCATGAATTTTGATACCTGGCTTGTTTAATGAAGTCAAACATTAAAAAGCTGATTTATTTACTGTTATTGGCTAGCGGAATACTACTGAGCATCGCGGACTGTGGCCAAAGCCATCTAGAATACTCAGGGCCTCTCAGCTTGCGTGACGTCACGCTAGTTGTCCGTCCTTCGCTCGCGACGACGAGAGTTCGCCGGCAGTTTTCAGTGCTTTATTTTACTATCTGAGGTACACTGGCTGAAGTAATAAGTAAACAAACGTGAGTTAGCAACAAAAGAACAGCTTTTTGACTGCATGCATAATTTCGCTATATATCTTCCGCGTTAATAATTTCTATTTACTTTCGTGGCCCTCGCGATGCGCTTCATATTGCAGCTAAGAACTTCGTTTTTATATTTTCATGTTAATATTTGTGACAAAGCACTGCATTGCTATAGTTCCTGCTCTTCATCACAATTAGTTGACATTAACACCAAAACATTATCTCCTCGGCAGCATAGCAGTAGAATGCATGAGATGCAGTATCTAGCTGCATCTCAAGCATTCTAGTGCTTTTTAAAGAAACGGACGTTTTTCTTTTTTGTCATTTTCGAAAGCGGATGGCAGTTAAACATCGAAATAAACAAAATGAATCAAGTCGTGCAAAACAGTAACATCAAGACTTTATGAACATTTTATTGCTCTCGGTGCTTAAATTTTCATAAAGTATTTCAATTCATCAATTTTTTCAGCTTCCTGGCAGCTGTCTTCTGATTGCTGTCCTCCTTGATGCTTGAAGTCGCTTCAGTTGGCAATGTCAGAAACTTTTGTAGCCTCAACTTTTTTTCCGACTCATACAACTGACGCACAGAATTATGGTAGTTCCTGCCTGCCAACCTGCGATAGCTACCAAAACGGTCTGCCAAAGCGCCTGTTTGGAATTTCCCAAGCAAAATGTCTTTAACTCCAGCTCTTCCAAACAGTATCGTGACACTTCCACAAGAGAATAGCAGGTCAGCTGCAGTGCAGTGTGAAGATTTTTGTTGTGTGTCAGGTTTTGTCGTACATAAGCTAAGGCTATCAAAAAGGGTTAAACTTCAGTTAACTTGGAATGTACGGGTGGCGTAAAGTCCTTGCGGGAAACTGCTCTCATCCAAGCTTTTCTGCGAGTTTCATCCTTGGGAAAACCAAACACCCTAACTTTTGGGCCACTGTCGTCCAGGCACACAGCGTCGGCCCATGTTGCGGCGGTTGTAAAATGAGTGTGCATTTCTTCAGCGCCACATCGCAGTTTCAACACGCACAAGCTAAGAGAAAACAGTTTGACGTCCTGCAGCTCGAAAACCGAGAAGCCAGAAAAGAGAAATATCAGCAAGTTCCTTGCCTAACCTAACCACTGGGAGAGAGAGTGGAAAGATCCACCTGCGTTGCCTCCCTTGCAGGTGGGGTGCACCTGCATTGCTTTCCCTTGCGTCGCACAGAATTCTCCCCATCGTTGGTCGGGCAACTAGTGTGACGTAGGTCCGTGTGGAAAGGAGGAGCCAGCAGGCCTTGTGCAGTCTACGTGGCTTTGCTGTGGCTCAGTGTTACCAACTGCTGCTTTTTTTTTTTAAGTTGTAACCTACTATAGGATTGCTACCCAACAAATCGAGTCAAAATAGATAAACCAGTCATGAAGAAATCTGCTCCACAAGGTGAGAATCTAGGCAGAAGACCACAGCAGAAAAAAAATGCCCATTATTAGAGCATTTCCTCCCCACTGCAATGCACAGCCGTCGTGGTTCACAAAACAATTTTTTCAGAGTACTTCCCAGTCAATTCAGCAATGCAACTTTGGAACAGCACAAAAATGAAGGCGTGCAAGCGAATACAACAATTTTCAAAGGGTCAGCTGTTCTGGCCATTTTTTTTACTTAAAAGCCGCTTGTCTTCCCACTGCACCACATGTCCATTTTCTCTTCGCATTTTGATTAGGGATGTCAAAAACTCCCTGCCCCTTTCATCCTTTCCATAGCTGGCTGTGCTGCCTTTCTGTCCCACAGGTGAGCACTGGTGGTTTTCCCCACCCACTAGCACAACACGAGAGCTGAGCACAGCTGTAGCAGCTTATGGTCGAGGTCCCCTGGTGACCACAGGGCAGCTCAACTAGCAGCCAAGAGCAAATTGTGCAAAAAGTAGACAGATTTGCACGGCTAAGCATGGAATGTCCTGCCGTAGCCTTAAGTCAAATGCATTTAGGGTGAAGGCCTTCAGTGCAAACTCCTTCTGGGCACCCAGATGTACCTTAACCAAGGCAGGTGAAGGCCACAACCTGCTGGGCAGGTGGGCCGCCTGCCACAAAGCAAGCTTCATGGGATGTACTTACGCACGCATGCCTGAAATCAGAAAATGTGCCTAGCAGTGCTATCGCACTAACAAAAAGAACATCCCTCATGATTGCGCCATGCGTTCTGCGATGCGTGCCCACCCATTCTGGAACCCCCAGGAATGCAAGGATGCCAAAAATAATTTCCAAGCGATCAATGCTCATTCATTTCTTACTACTGAAGCCTAAAACTAATTACGGTACACTCACTGCTAACTTTCCTGCCCCATTTCTGTGCAATTCAAAACCATTTCGTACGGAGCAATCATCCAGCATTCATGCTTTCAAACGTGGTCTTTACGTGCAAAGGCAGCGTGCGGGTTACGAGGCATGTCGCAGTGGAGAGCTGTGGGGCCAACTAGCCTGCCTCAACAACACACTGTAGCAGACTTGTTTTTGCCTCTTTAGCATGCAAATAATTTCAGTGTGTTCACGCGTCGTCTCCATAGAAACGTGGACACTGCAGCAAGAATCAAACCCATTAAACGAAGGACAAGTTTTGTTCTTAGTACATGTAATTTCTGCAGCTCTCCCTGACTAAGGTGATGTTTGTCTGACATCAACAGATACATTCATTGCTGGGAAAGACTGAGTAAAAATTTCCTAGCCACTTGGTTCAAACCCATAATATCAATACTAAAAAAAGGAATATGAAGCAATATCTTAGGGAGCTTGCCAGTTTGTCAAGTTGATGTGCGCCGTAATGCTTGGTCTGGCAACACATACAGCTATGCCAAAGTGCCAACACTAAATTTAGCGGGTGCAGTACCACCCTCTAGCGATAGCTTAAAGAGATCATCAGCTCGCCAAGTTGAGGCCTCAGACCATCCCTATCAATAAAGATATATGAACGAATGAATTTGCACCATGAAGCCTGTTTCACATGCAAGCAAAAATGCTAGCGATTCCTGCAGCGGCCACGCAAAAACCTGTTTTGATTCGCTGCAGCGGCTTGAGCAGCCAGAGCAACAAGGTTCTAGCAAAGTTGGAAATTTTCACCGTGACGCGCCACTCAATCGCTCAGTCGCTTGCATGTGAACCAGCCTGAATGCTTGAACTAGAGTCTTGATTTGGGCATAATAATAATGCTTGCTGCTGTTTTAGTTTTCGTTGTTTCCTTCAGTGTTTTCTTCCTTCCATCTGTTCATTGGCTCTGGTTATGTTTGGCTGTGCGACGATTCCTAGTTAGTGCTTTTCGAGCACTCGATGGAAGACACTTTGTTTGATAATTTTTGTTATGTTACTCCTGGTCTTGTGATGTCACGTGGGTTGTGGTTTGTGTATAGAACTGCTCCCTGTTTTCAATAATGTGTTGGTAGTTCTGCGCCAGTCCTGTTGTTTTGTGTTCGTCCTTGTCTAATCGCGCTGCTTCTTATTATTATACTTAATGCTTGGTCCAGTGCCACTAGTCTGGCAACATGTACAGGCATACACCAGAGTTCCACCACTAAATCTGGTGGGCATGGTGGCCTCATAGGCAGCCCCCGAACTAACAGCACGTGCCGAACTCAAACGACCAGACATGAAACATCATGACTAATCAATTTCGATTTGTGTGTGCAGCACGTGTGGTCGTAATAGGTTGTCATTGGTGAGCCCAGCGAGATCCTTGTGCTAGCCAAGCCCCAGGCTGGGCATTGCCTAGGTGGCTGCTAATTTTTGTTTGGCAGTGCAGCCCAGCCTCAAAAAAAGCTGTCCTGAAATAAGCCCACAGTCCGCTGCTGGTGAGAACAGCCAGTGGTGACAACACCCGCGCTTCATTTCATTCTTACCCTCCTCTACCCAGTTCAGTGAGAATGTGGTGGTAGTCTATCCAACTTCAGTTTGCACCCCTAAAAGCTACACGATACAACAGCACTCAGTTTGTGCACAGCAGGTGGCATGGACAGACCTGTGGGCGTCCATGCGCATGTCGAGGGGTCCCACACGAGCCAGCCCAAACCCCCGGCGGGGGTCATCCATCTGCATGGAGGAGCAGCCGCAGTCCAGCAGTGCACCGTCCAGGGAGCCAGGGGTGAGACCATGCCGTTCCAGCAGAGGCTCCAGCTCACTGAAACGGCCCAGCAGGGGCACCAGGCGGCCCGGCCTGGACACACACCCGCCACCACTTTACACCACCTCCAGTGGCACTCCAAAGAGGGCATTCTAGCCCCAACAGTGCTGCTGCCCATCGTTTTGTCATTCTGGGGGTAGGCGTATGCACTGCTGGCTGCCTTGTGTGAGCTACTTAACCTTATGTGTTTTTTCCAATAAACTTCAGTTGATAGTAGCTTCGTTTTCTTTCTCTTGGTGCCCCCGTAGCAGCGCTTTCGAAAGTGTTAAAACCATCTCATTAAACATCATCGTGGTTATACCGAAACAAAGAGGTACAGAGGAATTATTGGCCCTCGTCCTTCCCTCCTTAAAAGTTAAACAAAAATGGCATGCAGACACATGGCCTTTCAAAAAATGGCCAAACCCAATAAGTAATCACTGCTTGTGCAGTGAAGCAGTCTACTAGAAAATGTGTGCGGGGAGCAGTTGAGGTCCCATGCACCAAAGAAATGGGGGCCAACCCACAGCACTTACAAACAGCAGGGAGCACAAAAGGAAGGGAACGCACAAGAGGTTGGTTTGGTTTTATGGGGTTTAACCTCCGAAAGCAACTTGGGCTTTAAGGAACGCTGTAGTGGAGGGCTCCAGATAAATCAGACCACCTGGTGTTTTTAACACGCACAGACGGCGCAGAGTACACAAGTCTCTTGCATTCCACTTCCATCAAAATGTGACCACCACAGCAGGGATCAAAGCCGCGTTTTTCAAGTCAGCAGCCGAGCACTGTTACCACAGAGCCACTGCGGCAACTAAAACGCACACATGAGTACCACACTCTATCGGATACAAGAGTCTACACGATGCGTGAGCAGCAACCAGATCCAATATCTCTGTTATTAGTCGGGAAACTCATTACACCCAGTGACACGGGCAAGGGCATTTTATTTTTCAATCCATTTACAGTTCCATCATGCCCTTTGTCCGTTATCAGGGGACTACATATTTACAAAGTGCAAGTAGGATGTGTGTCCTCGTGTAGTGGTGAAACCAGGTATCGCATTTCATAGTTTATAAGTCGTATCCTCCCCCTGCTGCGCCACCCCTGCAACCAGCAGTTCCCCCCCCCCCCCCAAAAAAAATAACACATATCGCATCGGTGTACAAGATGCATGTGCACAAAATGCACCTGTTCATTTGGCATGCAATACAAAAATGCCCTGAGGATATCTTCGTTAGAGGGAGAGGTGAAAATACATGCTTGCAGCAGCTTTCGTGGGCAGACAATCCTCGAGCTCTGACTGACATACCTTCAATCTGCAGCCTGCCTCTTATACTCAATCTCACAAGTGCTGTGAAGGCTGCAGTGGCCCGAGTCAATTAGAACGGCGTACGCTGCAAAAGTGTGACGCTCCGTGCCCGCCCCTCACCCCCACGACTGGTGGCTCCATCCCTGGGAAGGAAAGAGCACCAGTGCCCAGCTGCTGCAGGCGGCAGACTCAGCTGACACAGCATATGACACGTGGCGGTGCACCAAGTTGTGGTAGGCCTTTTCAGTGCTGTGTTTGTGTGGATTTTCTCTGCTAATTTAATTAGTGAGTGAAGTCATATTTGCTATGCTTTCAATACACATCCTGAACTACTTTATGAGTTACTGCACTAATTGTTTGAAAGATAGTCACAACACTACTCAACTATTTAATTGAGGGGCTGCTTGTTGTCTTGAGCCCTAACTGGATAAGAGGGCTCTACTTATAACAGTGCTGCTAACGACTTGTAAGATGAAGGACGAAGTGTTAGCTGTTCCTAGCGCGTTCCTCAGTTTTGTGCCGTTGTTGGGGCCATTCGCAGCACAGACCTTGGCAGCACATCAAGATGGTGCAGCGTGGGTAGCGGCACAGTGTGTTTATGCTTTGGCAAGAGCCGCTGTAGTGGTTGACTCGTCCGGCCAATTCCCATTCTCCAGCACATATTCAACAGCACGCAACTTTAGTTTTGCATTGTAGCTCCTTTGGATGCCCTGGTTATCTGAAGGTTCATTTACAAATGCCCTAAGCCACAGAAAAAAAAAATTAAATAAATTTGAAAATCCGGAAATGCAATGAAGCCTTATAAGGAGTATCCACTGCACAAACACTGAAAAGTCCATGACAAGCATGCAGTTTCAGCATGGTGGTCGAAAAACACAGGCGTATGCAAGGGGAATCCACAATTGGTGTCGGAAAGGCAAGACTGCTTCTAAATAAGAAGAACAAATGACCAGCGACGTGCCAGTCAGCATCCGAAAGCGGCATGGAGTTGAGCTCGGATGACTGGCAAATGCGTGGGCAAACAGCAGCCCTCGCTGCAGGTGACTGGCGAAGTTCAGAAACTAAAACTCTGCGGCCAGGCTATTTTCTGGCCTAGCAACAGGGGCCCCCAGTCGCAGCCATACCCGCTGTTACGCAGACTAAAGAGGTCCACGGATAACAATGCACCATGCAATAGAAGGGATTTTTACATGATCGCTTGCCCTCTTGTGACACCTCGACTTGCCCCTTTGGGAGCCTCATGCAAAATATCACAAGTGGGCTTTCCAGCATGCCACTATTGATGAAAACGCTGTGGCGAAGCTCACACTACAAGAGTTGTGAAGGCGACAGGCTGAATGCCATGGATGTGTGCTTTAGGTATGCAACACATTATAGAAGGTCAGAAAAAAAATAGCACTCCTTGTAATTGTTTTAACCGCACTAACAGCCATCTTGTTTTCATAGGTTTCGTATGTGGAAAAGCCCACTTGTTGAATTTTGCAGGAGTTGACATCCCTACCAGCGTCCGAATGTGGTCAGTCCATGCAACAAAATGGCAGAGAAGAAAGCCAACAGGACCTTTGTATCATTTTCCTAGCACTTTGAACTCGATCGCTGGATGGTTTGCACAGATATTGTGGCCTTGCCACGGTCAAATTTATCAAAGTCGGCACGGTATGCATACAATTCTGGTATACAAAGGAATTTTCGAATATTTGCAAATTCTCAAACATGAATATGAGCCGAATATCAAACATGCCTGATCCATATCCGAAATTTCGAATATTCGCACACCCCAAACTTTTCAGGGATTATTACAATAGTCATTGCCATCAGTTTAGGGCCTCAAGGAAAGGATGACACAAAAAAATAAGCAATCAAAGCAAACAAAAATGGCACTCACGTCCTCTGTCAAGTAAACCGCGAGGAACACCATATACAGTCAAACCACGATATAACCAACTTCAGTGTAATGAAATCCTCGATGTAAACAAGTATTTTGGTTTTCACAACTTAATGTCCATATATCACTATGTGGTTTTAGCTTCAATATACTGAAGTAAATTTTAGCGTGTTTTCAGTGTAACGAGATTTCATCGCTGGCTTGAAACAAATCTGAGGAAAAATTGTACCGTGAGCTCGCATAGTTGAGTGGACATGTGAGAGTGATGATGATGATGCATTTTTCTGGCAAAGAGGCATCTGCAGCCAAAGAGCACCATGGCACAAGGTATTTTCATCTACTTGAGGTGGGGTAAAGACCCATTTCCCAAGCATTTCACCCCAGATAAAGCAGCACCGGGGATTGAACCCTGCACCACCCAGATGTGAAGTGGTCACTCAAACGACTAGGCCACTGCAGCAGTCATACATGAACGTGGACGCCGCCCGGCTAGCAGATGCTGCTACACGATTTGGGCAAACAGGGGGCAAAGTTCATGAATACGGTGTCAGGCAAATCGACGAGCGTCTACACAACACCGACGCCAGCCACAGATCTTGCAATCATGCCCGAAATCGGTGCCGAATGCCTGTACTCAAAGGAAGCGAGCTGCGATTACCATGTTTATCTGTTCCCAAAGCTTGGTAAAAGGACCGGGACATCCATCAGCTATGAGGCCAGTTCTTCACATCTCACTGCCCACCAAGACGTGCTTACTCTTGCAGCAGGAGAGGCCCAACTTTATTTGATCTGGTGCCTACTGCAGGATTCTGCCATGCCAGGGGACGCTCTTCTCACTGTTGCCGACAAGGAGAAAGCGAGGGTTGACCTTCCTTTGTTTCCCTGGCTCTATTGCAATGAGGCTGCAGGGGTGGCAGCTATGTGATTGGGGACTCACAGTTTACTACAGTTGTAAACCCGATAGTTCGAACTCAAGTATCAAAATCCCGGATAATTCAAAGAATTTCTGGGGCCTCGTAATATCTAGTGCAAATTTGACTGGATAATGCAAAGCAGCGCTTTGCACCGTCCCGGTTAATTCGAAGATCTGGAGTGCTATGCGAGAATGCCTGATCCCAATTTCGCCACAAACCGGTGAAGCGACAGGCCCTCTGAGCCATGAAGCAGCACTGAAGCTTGATATGCAAAGCGCTCTAGCCTCAGTACTGTCAGCACAAAAACCCTTCTATAATGGGGATTGTGGACCGGTGAAAAGCACACAGGCGCTTTCTTGCTCCGTGCCTGCGACGGGATGACTGCGTGCAGCATTGGCGTACCTGATTACTAAGTACAAATGCATCCAAGTCAATCTTTTGGCAAGTAGTTTTGGATGAGTGGTGGGTAGTACACGACCGGTGTCGGCGCCCATTCCTGGCAGGACATATTTTATTTTATTTATTTCATTATTTATTTCAAGATACCGCTAAAGGCTCTCATCACAAGAGCATTACATAGGGGGCGGTAAAAATTCGAACATGAAGATACGAGAAGCAACATCTAACATGAGGAACTGAACAAAAAACAAAACTAGAAAAGTGCAAAAACTGATAGTTAGCAATTATTAAAATATGGCAGAACAGCAAAATGCAAAATGGACATAATGGAAATAAAATAAAACAACGTAATAAACAGAACGAAAAAAACAAAACTCAAACACATTACGATGAGCAGGACAGAACTAGAAGAAAACTACACATCGCTTTGATTTTTTAAAAGTTCATGAAATGATGTCGTATTCATTTCAGTTGCAATTGTGGAAAGCAGCCAGTTACAATCAGTAACAGCTTTGGGTATGAACGATTTAGCAAAACTTGAAGTGTGACATGTGATGCGTTTGATCTTGAAAGGATGGTCACGGCGTGGAACCACTGCTGAAGGTGAGTGAAACAAGTCATCATGAAGCAACGGATGATGGTATATTTTGTGGAATAGAGTTTTAAACGAGCGAGTCTGTGACGATGGGAAAGGTTGTCAAGTCCAGCACCAGCTTTTAATGCCGTGACGCTAGGAAAATGTGAGTAGTCAGAATAAATGAAACGAGCAGCACAGTTTTGTAGGGATTCGATGTTATCTTTGATATAGGCTTGATGTGGGTCACATATGGCTTAAGCGTACTCGATTTTAGGTCGAATTAATGTAATATAATCAAGTTTATTCACACGCGCCGGATGACGAAGGTTACATTTTAAGAGTCCAAAAGAAAGGTTAGCAGCTGCTGAATCAAGTTAATATGATAGTTCCAGGTTAAGGGGGGCACGGGTCTGACTGAAGGTAAACTCCTAGATACCTGTAAGTGGAAGTTGTCTCAACTGCTATATCATTAAGAGAGTATGTGGTTGGGATGCGATAAGAATTTCTAATAAAGGAGACGAGCTTTGTCTTAGAGGGATTTAGGGTCATAAGCCAGAACTGGCACCAAGTATTAATAGGATCGAAGTCAGTTTGTAAAGATTGTCGGTCAGAGTGATTTGTAATGGTTCAGTACACAACACAGTCGTCAGCAAACAGTCTAATTTGGGAAGAAATGCAATTTGGTAACTCATTAATAAATATTAGGAAGAGCAGGGGACCAAGCATACTCCCCTGGGGATGTGACATGAGCCATTGCAGAGTTAGAACCATTAACATAAGTGAACTTAATGCAAGATGAATTCTTCAATCCATGCTAAGACCTGAGGGTCAATATTAAGATGAGATAGCTTGAGAAGTAGTCTACTGGTGGGGAACCTGATCAAATGCCTCGGAAAAATGCCAAAACAAAGCATCGACTTGAATTCCGGCATCCAAAGAAGCAAATAAGTAGTTAGTAAATCCGGCGAGCTGGGTGTCGCAAGAAAATCCCTTGCGAAAACCGTGCTGATATTTAAATATGATATATTATGATCTTCAAGATAATGATCTGAGTGTGTATAACGAGTTCAAGGAGCTTGGAGAAAGAGCAAGTCAATGCAATGGGTCTATAGTTTAGAGGATCAGAGCCGATGCCAGATCTGAAAATACGTATTACTTTGGCTACACGCCAGTCGTGAGGGATGGAGCCAGATGATAAAGACTGAGAGAAATGTCCAGACAAGACTTGAAAAATACTCTGAGATATGTTTTTAGTAGTTTGTTTCAAAGCCCAGCGGATCCGCGCTTGTGGTAGCTTTAAGATTACTTAACAACGAAAGAATATCATCTTCACTATTGACTATTGGGGGCATAGAAAAATCATGAAATGAGTAGAGAACTGGAGAGGTGGTGATGACTTCTTGAGTGAAAACAGATGGGAAAGCGTTGTTAAAGAGCTGAGCAGAATGCATATCGTCCAGCTGGTCACCATTAGAACTTGTCAAGAAAGAAGCATGGTGCGAATGAGGGTTAATTACGCGCCAAAACCTACGGGGGTTATAGACAGCATGGTGGGCAAAACGTCACTATAAAACTGGAGACGGGTAGCTTTAAGCATTTTCTAGTAATATTTATAACTTTTTGCATTTTTTTATGTGTTTAATAGGTTGTTAGCAAACGCCTGCTGATACAAGCATTTTTTCTTATTATTAGCTCTTCGCAGCTGCCCGTTGGACCAGGGTGCACTTTTGCTGCACTTAATTTTGATAACCGGTATGTATTTTATAATGAGATTAATTAGGGTATATTTAAACAGTATCCAGTTCTGTTCAATGGAATGAAATGTAGATTCAACCAAGAACTGCCCAGAAAAAGAGGTTAATTCATGATTCATTTGGTCAAAATTAGCTCTGCTATAACACTTGATCAGCTTGGTGGCCGTTTTTCTTTCGATAATTCTGCAATTTATGCACCCAGTAATAATGTAATGGTCAGAAAGACCATTAAGGTGTAATATTTTAGAATAAGCATCCGGATTATTAGTTAGAATCAAGTCGAGAATGTTTGCAGTGGTACATGAGGATTGCATGGGCTTTGTAATGAGCTGAGTTAGGTGAAAAATGTAGAGAAGTCCGTAGGAAAGCGTGCACATCTTTATCCCTTGCAGAAACACACAGTGTTTCCGAATTGATACCCGGGAAATTAAAGTCACCAAACATAATTCAGAAACAATTTGGAAAACACGCACACACATTGGTCAGTAAGCGACAAAATTCATCAGCAAAGCCATCACACAGGTCGGGTGGACACACCACACCAGCAATAATGTCTGTAGTAGTACATTTCAAGGAGATGAGTAAACACTCGAGAAAAGTAGAAGCAACAATTGGTATAGAAATCAGCTCTTGCTTAATCGCAATAAGCACACCACCTCCTCTTCTGTTCTTTCTGTCGCACCGAAGAAATTTAAAACATGATTTGCATGAAAGGATGTCATTGTCCGAGATATAATCGGTTAGCCACGTTTCCGTTCATGCTATTAACAAGGTTCCAGAGGAGTCAATAAGGGAGGAGAGGGCATCAGTTTTCGTGTAACGCTTCTAGGAAGCAAATGTTATCTAAACATTTCGGTCCTGGCAAGATTGGCGGTGCACAATCGGAAGCACCATGATGATTTGAATGTTGTCAATCGGTAGAAGGCTCAGGTAGATGCACAGCCCAATTGCCAGTAATGCCCCAGAGATAAACGTAGTCGTTTACATGAAGTTTATTAAAATACAGACGAATGCGGTCCCCATCCATCTTTATCATCTGGGGCTACAGCAGTCAAAAAACCTTGTAATTTGTATGCAAATCAGCTTAGCTAAAGAAAATTCATTGCGCGTCATTTGCCCGGCTCGTCTGCACTCGTGGACAAGCAGACAAGCGGTAAGAAGCTTGAAAGCAAACTTAGAATAATCTCCCAAGGCATGTGTCGCACCATAATCTGAAACTTAAGGAGCATTTGCAGTTTGGTTTACCGCTAGTCTGTTGGGCCACACATGAGTGTGGAAGGTAGGGTAGACAGGGTTTTTTTGTTTTTGATCTGCCCTAGCTTCGTGATCCCATAATTATGCGTTTGTTGTTCGTTGCATCAAGATGCGCATGCACTACAATGCCATCCAGCGGGAAACTACAGAATAAAAATAAAATCAGGAGGCGGGACAGAGCGGGGGGAGGTGCAGGGAGAGGGGGGTGTACGCGTCCACTTATATTTGCAGTCAACTCGTTTCTAGCCAGCAAGAGCTACCATTTAGATGACAGAAACAGGGATTTTTGCCTGGTTCCTATTCTTTTTTTTTTGCTGCGTCAGTTAATTAGAAAACCTGGTTAATACGAATACTTTTTGCGGTCCCAATGACTTTGAGTTACCGAGGTTTTACCACACAACGACACGTTACCTCCATGTGGTCCTCGACATGTGTTGAGGAAGTTCATGAGCACGCACGCAACTGCAATCCTTTAGGGCATACAAATCACCCAACACCATCTTTGATGGACCTCTTTCACCACAAATGAAGGCTCTTCCCGCGAGTGGTCCACAAAACATTGTATAGGAGTCTCTGCGAGTTAGGAGACAAATTTCAATGTTGGAAAATTTCCATTTCACCCAAGTTAACTGAAGACTTTAATGACTTTGTTATATCGGCGTTTAACTGTATGAGCAAATTACCTTTCATAATCATGGGGTAAACACCTGTTTTTTGTGGATCTTCAATCTTAATTTTGTTTTAAGAAACTGTTCGACTTGCTATGCTTTGTCGCACATATTTACTGCAGAACTCAATTCGCAAAGCAGGAAATTTTTGCAATCAGATCAGAAAAAGTTGCTAAAAACGTGCTTACATCTCAAGCTAAAGAAAAAAAAAAGAGAGCACATACAGTCGACGACCGACAATTCAGACCCCTGACTTTTCGGACGTGCTTGATTATTCAGGCTTTTTCGCGGCACGGCGATATGGCCCATATGGTCAACGCATAACAGCGCCTGAAATTTCGGATGCAGCGCAACTGAGTGCTCATTTTTCGAACCTCGTTTGCACTCGTCGCCAATGCTTAAGCCGCCATGTAATGGATGCAGTGGAACCTTGTTAACTTAAACTGCAAGGAAGGCCGAGAACGATCAAACAAAACGAAATTCAAGCTAGAAGGGAGCCTCTTAAATGGCGGGGCTGATAATCTCCGCGAGTCAGCACACTGCGCCTGCGTGGTTCGAATTCGCACCGAGGCGAAAGCGCCGTCCATGTCACCTCATCGCTGTCCATCTGTTTCCTGCGCTGTCTTTCTTCAATCATATACAAATATGGCCAGTTTGCCGCCTTAATCAGCTGTTAGTATGTCGTCTGCCGTGCAAGCCTGATCAGTAGCTGCAGTTCGCAGAAATCATCTGCGCCATGCCTTTCGTCCTGAATGCGGGAAGAGGCAGCAACAAAACGCGTGAGGCGTACAACTTCATGAAGACGGCAAGCTCGGAAGAAAATGGTGGTGCATTTCAAAGCGAGGTGCACATACCCGCGACAAAACGCACCGCAACCCTGACTTATATCGTAAAACTGCTAACAACTGCCGTTCTTACTTATTTATATTTTTATTTATTTGGAGACAGTGTCAATCCCGTTCGGAATTTTTACAGGAGTGGGTTACAAGGGCCCATATACATACAGGCATTCACACATATGTACACAGGGATAACTAAAGACTTTTACAACAAAAAGTAGGCAAGCACATGAAAAAAAAAAACAATACCGTCATTCACAGGTTAACATTATCACAGATTTACATTATACATAGAAAGTAAAAGAAAAGCACATTACTGATGACATCACTTCCTTCTTGCTGATAGTACAGATTTGCCAGCAAGTTGGTGCGAGTCAAGGCACCTCGCATTATGCGCAATCCACCACAGCGTACATACCGCAGGTTTCATTAGGCCTGATTACGGAGGATCAACACAGAAAGAGCACTTGCTTCGGCCGTTTGTAGGTTCTTCGTTTTGCCATCTTCACCTTCTTGTTCCGGGCCTTTTGTACTGTGGGCACTGCGGAGTTCCCGCAGCAGCGGGTTTGCTTTCAAGTCTGAACTTTCTCACTACCCATGCATTCATCAGTGACAGCCATCGTACGCAGAGCTCGTGAAAGCGCTTGCCACCCGTCATCAATGCACTTATCACGCGGCGAGATTTCGTCACGACGAGCTTCAGAATGTGCACAAAACTACAACTACTGGCCCCTCCCTCCGGCATATTGGCAATGAGCTATTAACGAGATATTTTTGGTGAAATTTAATATAATTTTTTCGGACCTAGAGAGTCCGAAAAATCGGTTGTCGACTGTATTACATAATGCTCCTATTAAAACTATAAAACGCTTCAAAAACTAACATTGTACCTCTGCAACTCTTGAGCTGTAAAAATTCGAGTCAACTCTTATGTGCCATGCAGTAAAGCACCACTAAAAAATGAATGACTGGTCTTCTTTTGAGTTTGAAGCTGCACTCTGTCCCAAGCAAGCATGAAACCATCTCAGCCAAGTGATACAGACGACATATTCAAAAAACTATTTGAAGTGGTGCTGTAGTGGAGGGCTGCGGAATAATTTCGACCACCTGGGGATCTTTAACTTGCACTGACATCACACAGCACACGGATGCCTTTTGCATTTTGCCTCAATCGAAATGCAAAGGCTCTTGTGTGCTGTGCGATGTTAGTGCACCTTAAATCCCCAGGTGGTCGAAGTAATTTCCGGGGACCTCCACTACGGCACCTCTTTCTCTCTTTCTTCTCTCACTCCCTCCTTTATCCCTTCCCTTACCATCCAACACGGTTCAGGTGTCCACCGAGATGTGAGACAGTTACTACGCCATTTCTGTTCCTCAAAAACCAATTTTCAAAAACCAAATTTTCTGAGTGCGAAAACGAAAACCAAAATTCCATGCGAACTGCTGTCATGTTGCGGGCTCATTTCATTGATCCTCACTATCAGAACTACTGAATTCTGACGACCCAAACCATCACCAGACCTGCTGCTGCTGCTCCTTTCTAACTCAGGATCATCCACTGACGACGTGCCAAGATACCGCACTTGGCGATGGACACACCTGGGCAGCTATGGCTTTCAGCAATCGTGCAGTGGCATTGGTTTCATGACAGGGCTTACAAACCACATCATGGCGGGCAGAGATCAAGCTGCATAGAAGCCGAAACTTCGGCCACTAATCTATTTAGGAGAACGTGCAATGTGCTCGGTGCCACCGCAAAAGCTGTGACGATACAGGTGCTTACATTCATCAATCATGGGTGGTTTACTAAGAGTTAAAGGACTAGAAGCACCAAATTTTATTTGTGCTCTCTCTTTAGAATGATGTGCAGCACATTACAAAACACAGACAGCCACGTGGAAAACATAGACAGTCAACAAGTGGCAAATAATTCATAATTTAATTTTTTATCTCTCATGCTGCTTCAGTTTTGATTTTAACAGCCAAACGACGGCTGTGATGAACAAGATGCGTTCAGGTCACGTGAGGCATACAAGAACTCCAGCATGGTTGCTGCTCTCTTCGTTTTAATTCATATCAACTCTTACGCAAGCCTCCTCAAGAGTTGGAATGATAAAAAATGAACAAGCAGCAATTATATCGCAGTTTCTGCACAACTCACGTGACCTGAACGCATCTTGCATGTCACAGCCGCCGTTTGGCTTTTGAAACTAAAAACAAAATGACACGAGAAAAAAATTCCATTATAAATTATTTAGCTGCTCCACGTAAATTCCATATTGTGACTCATGCATATCGTTGTCGAGCGCATCACTCCAAAGAAAAAAAAAATGCTTCCAAAAATTTTGTGTCTCTACACCTTTATAATGCTGTCATGCTGGAACAAATGTGACAGCAGATTTCCCAGCGAGTCTGATATAATTGTCAACACTTGGTTCCGCAGTAACTGATGGGTGCAATGAGTTCTAGTCTAGAAAAAAACAAATAAATGTCAAATTGAAATATTGCTGTCACCAGCCCTGGCAGCAGTGACTCATGCATTGCCTCCCTCTATACAGCTCCTTTCGATCTCACAGCAATCAGAGATAAGGCCCAAGACGCTACTCACGGGTGCTGTTTTGACATGTCCAGTGCCCGCTGGTGTGCCGAGGGGTCCCGGTCCAGAGCAAACACCCGCACGTGCTGGGCGGCTGCCAGAACATGGCTTGTGTGGCCACCAGCGCCAAAGGTCAGGTCCACAAAGGTCTGCAGGGGATGCAGGGCCAAATGTCACCTACATGCCCCAACACAATCTGGCAGGTGCCACGAAGGAAGTCTGCTCTTTATTCATTTGGCCCTTCAATCATCATCACCAGCGGACTGCGCCCACTGCATGTCGCTCCAATTAACCTGGTCCTTTGCCAGCTGCACCCACCATATGCCCGCAAACTTCTTAATCTCGTCCTCCCACCTCACTTTCTGCTACACTTTCTGCCCCTGCTCCACTTGCCTTCTCTTGAAATCCACTCCGTTACCCTTAAGGACCAGTGGTTGTCTTGCCTTCGCATTACATGCCCTGCTCAAGCCCAATTCTTTCTCTTGATTCCTACTAGGATGTTATTAACACACGTTTGTTCCCTCACTCACGCTGCCCACACCAGGGGCCAGATTGTAGAAATAAACGTACACTCGCCAAAAGTTTCGACGAAAAAAGGAAACACGACATTTCAGGGCCTGTACGGGTCCCTTGATCACATAGAGCGCCGCATGGAAGGACAATGGCTTAAGTACGGTTAAAATTGCGCAATGTCCGATTGTAGATCTCTGGAAGATTTCCACGTGTCCTGTTAAGAGCATGCTTCGTGTTATGTATATGAAAATATTCTAAAAGAAGGCGCGAAGATAACTTTTTCTCTGTGGCAATGACTGATGCTTCGTCCCAATCGATGGTGTGTCCCGTTGATACGCTGTGTTCCGCCAAAGCATTAGATGCAGAGCAGCCGTTCGTGACGTCATTATGCTCTCTCAGCCTGCATCTGAATTTTCTGGTTTCGCCAATGTCAGTGGTGTTACAGGCTTGACACGGTATCTTGTATAACACGCCCAGGTACCTTGAGAGATCTAGACGATCCTTTACCCGGACCAGCTGCTGTTTTAACTTGCTGGTAGGCAGATGAGAAATGTGCACGTCATAGCCTTTGAAAATGCGTGAAAGTGCTTCGCTTACCCCGGAAGCATAAGGAATGCTTGCTCGCTTGGCTTCTGCGTTTTTCTGCTCTTGGCCAGGACGGAAGGCGTGAGCGGAGTGCTCTTGGCTTTTCATTAGCTGCTGAGGATATCCCTTGTTTTCAAGTCTTGCTTCACTTTGTCGATTTCACAGCAGAGTTTTTCTTGGCTCGAGCATAGGGTGAAAGCGCGATTAAAAAGCTATTTGGCAACTGACCGCTTGTGACCAATTGGATGTGCGGACTCAAAGTTGACGTACTTCCCGGTGTGCGTCGGTTTTCGATATACTCAGTGTTTATTGTTCGTTAAGCGGCGTCTGAAGTCAAGCTACAGTGCGGTTGACCTAAGTGCACATAAAAATTTGAACGAATGCAGTGAAGGCTACGTGCCTGCCAAGCGAACTTGCAAGGAGCGCTTGGTACGAAATCAACGAAGACAACTTGTTGAAGTCTGTGTTTTTTGCCTCTTTCGATCGATGACAAAAATGCCAAAAGGTGAGGTGTTGCAGCATGTGATGTGTGGTTACCTGTTTCTTTTCCCTTGTGAAACAGAAGACGACCACGAAGTGCGATTTGCTGGGAAAAATAAAGCGCTTTGCCAGCATAAGCGTATTTTATTTATATATCTGTGGCACAGAGGTGACCGCAGGAACTCACCCCTTCTGCGCGCTAAGTTAGCAGATTGCCTGCAATACCTGCCGCACGCATTTGCTCACCGTAAGTTCTGTGATGCCGACATGCGCCTCGCCACCAATGGCAGCCTGAAAGCTGCCCATGGCAAATAACCGCAGTGCACAAAGCACCTGCCGCCACACCGACAGCGCGCTCGCACGCAAACCTCCCAGTTCATCGGCGAGTTCGTCGCACAGCCACTCCACAGTCTGCTTCTCCAGTCGAAAAAGGCGTCGAAACAGCTCATCTGGCAAGTCAAACGCGTCTTTGTGTGCCCTCCTTCGCCGTTGCTAGCGCCAGCGCAGCCGCCTCAGTCGTATGGCCGCATACACCGCCGCCATTTTCTGTCACAAAGGCAACGGTCAAATTGACGGCCTCGAAACTGTGACAAAAAACTGTCAATTAGCGCCTGCATAATTAGGTGTGCAACGTCACCACTTCTGTCACATCCATGACGTAAACTGAAGCCACCCATGACGCAAAAAAGCAAAATGGCCACCGGCCACGACCGACCAATAGGAGCGAGGCTTACTGACACCTTTGTGACAAGTTTTTGACAATTTTACTAATTGACGGTTGCGTAATCTGGCCCCAGGTCTCTTAATGTTGCGCCTATCATTTTTCTTTCCATAGCTCACTGCGTTGTCCTCAACATAAGCTGAACCCTTTTCGTTAGAATCCGTTTCTGCCCCATAGGTGAGTACAGGTAAGATGAAAGTTTTGGGTACTTTTCTCTTGATGGATATTGGTAAAATGCCATTCATGATCTGAGAGAACCTGCCATATACCCTCCACCCCTTTCCTATTCCTCTAGTTATTGCCCTCTCATGATTCGGATCAGCAGTGATACCTGCCCTAAGCAGACGTATTTCCTTACCTCTTCCAGCACCTCTTTACCAATTGTGAGCTGCTGTTGTCTTGCTAGACTGTTCAACATTACTTAGCTTTTCTGCATGTTAATTTTAGACCCACCGTTGTGCTCTGTCTGTCTAACTCATTGATCATGATTTGCAGTTCGCCTCCTGAGTGACTCAGCAAGGCAATTTCATTATCGAATAGCAAATTACTTAACGCAAACATTATCATAATTCATAAGAAACGATATGCCAAAGACTTGAAAAATTACAGACCGACCAGCTTACTGTCCGTTGCCTACAAGGTATTTACTAAGGTAATCGCTAATAGAGTCTGGACAACCTTAGACTTCAATCAACCAAATGATCAGGCAGGCTTTCACAGAAGATATCCCACAGTAGATCATGTTCACACTATCAAGCAGCTGATAGAGAAATGCGCAGAATACAAACAACCCCTACATATAGTCTTCATTGATTACGAGAAAGCATTTGGCGCAGTGGAAACCTCAGCACTCATGCAGGCATTGCAGAATCAGGGTGTGGAACAGTGTTGTGCCAAAATACTGAAAAATATGTATAGGAACTGCACAGCTACCATAGTCCTCCATAAAGTCATCAATAAAATTCCAATAAGAAAAGGCGTCAGGCAAGGGGACACGATCTCGCCAATGCTATTGACCACCTGTTTACAGGAGGTATTCCGAGGCCTGAATGGGGACCAGTTGGGGATAAGAGTTAATAGAGAATACCTAAATAATCTGCGATTCACTGATGACATTGCCCTTCTGAGTCACTCAGGAGGTGAACTGCAAAGCATGATCAATGAGTTAGACAGGCAGAGCAAACTTGGGGGTCTAAAAATTAACATGCAGAAAAGCTAAGTAATGTTGAACAGTCTAGCAAGGGAACAGCAGTTCACAATTGGTAGTGAGGTGCTGGAAGAGTTAAGGAAATACGTCTGCTTAGGGCAGGTATAACCACTGATACAAATCATGAGAGGGAAATAATCAGAGGAATAGGAATGGGGTGGAGCGCATATGGCAGGCTCTCGCAAATCATGAATGGCAGTTTACCAGTATCCCTCAAGAGAAAACTGTATGACAGCTGTATCTTACCAGTACTCACCTATGAGGCAGAAACGGGGAGGCTAACAAAAAGTGTTCAGCTTAAAGTGGCCATGACGCCTATTTTCACACATACCCTGCTTATCGCATTTAATTCTCAACACGTTAAATTAAAATTCCCCCAAGTTTCGGTTGATTCTGTGCGGTAAATATTTTAAAAAAGAGTTTTTTCCGCTTCTTCTGCGAGCTGCTTGCTGGTCTGGCAACCTCTGATCGTTGACGTCACAGGGGCATACCCGCCCCACATTGTCTAATGCGCGCTTATGAGGTGCTCGCATGCCCACCATAGACGGCAGTCGCTCGAAAAGTTTTCGTTTTTTAGCTTATCGAAATAAAATGCATTTTCCGTGTTTTCTTTACAGAAGCCTTCAGCTTAGTAGGCGAGCTGAGTGATCCTTGGGAAAGCGGACTTGATCGTGACGCCCATTTAGTGATTGTTGAGGAAACAGAAATCGATGGACCCCTGCTTTATTATTTATATTTAAGCTCAGAAACATGTTATTTTTATGTTATGAGTGTGGTCTCTTTTGAGCAGTCAAGTGCTCCCGTATGTGAAAAGCGGCACGTGCCGTGCATGCGTTCGCCGATCTGCGCTGTGAAACCGCGGCGTTTTGTAGCTGGCTACCAATTTCTTGTCCGCTATTCATCAGCTCAATAATTAAACTCAAATTATCACAAGGTGGCACTAGATTAACCTTGAAGCACGAAAGGAGGAGGGAAAGGTGCCGAATGAGAAGACGTCCCCACTGCATGTGTGCATTTGTAAGTCGAACATACATTCCCTTCGGCTCGTAGAACCCTTTTGCAAAAACCAAGTCGCTTGCAAAACACTAGGCGACTCGAATGCTTTCACTGCCCGCACCGATGAATAGTCGCCGCCGTCTAAATGAGTGCTTGAAAACAATAGTACATCATTTAGCGTTTACTCTGCGTGTGCATTGTTGCTCAGGAATGCGACAATTATGACAACTGCAGCACCGCGCTGGGTTTGTTTTTACATAGCTGTGCACAAACAGTACCGCTCGTTTGCGTGGCATAAAACTTAAGGTGGGCTCTCCTTATCTTAAATATTATGTAGTATTGCTCACAATTTGCAGTTTTACTCAATTAAACACTATGATAACACAGCAATAATTAAGCGCTGCTGATGCTATATCGCCTGCTTGAGAAACGCTTCGCTTAGGTCCGGCACTTCCAGCTTAATTGTATCTGCTTCCTCTTATGTCGACAATATTTGATTTCAAATCACTTTAGCTAAAAATACGTTCGGACATTACATGAATTAATGAAAACAACCAAATTTGTTCTCCACAGTCGACGCTGACGGCTGCTGCCGGCTGCCTTCAGCATATGCTGTGAAAAACGGGTCACATATCGACACTTCCCCCTTATTGTACTTGTGCCCTGCAATGTAGGCAGTCGTCGCTTTGAGGGCACTGTAGCCAAAACTAGGCTCTACAACTTGCGAATTCGCTCTCCACAATAACCAAAATCGCACACACGAATCCTACGTACTCGCTAGGCCTCGTCACGAAAGGGGCCGGCGGTCCACCATCGACCGAAATTCAGGAATATGGCAAGAGTTCCCTGCTGATTAGTAAGAAAGTGTGAAGATATGAAATGCAGCCACTCGTTTCGCTTTTTTTCGATACGGATAAGATACACAAGCACAGTTTTTCGGGCCGTCTATTCACCAGACACGAACCGCACAAGCCCAGGCGACAGCGGCGAGTGACGAGCGGCACCGTGATGCGGCGTTTTCTGCCCGTGTCGCTCAATTGCCTCGCCGATAGGTTCTATGCGCAGGTACTGAATAAAAGCACATCCTCGCTGGTGCACGCACATCGCGTATGTCACCGTGGCTAGTATGATCACGCCCAATAAGTTTTAAAGTTCTTAAGTTTATAGAATGTAATACCAACTAGTCCCCCACCACACTTTGCCAGTTCCCATTAAGTTCACTCTTTACACTACTACGATACAGGGCAGTTGGTCGTGCTGGCATCGTCGTCGGTCTAGCGTGGCAGACCAGTGCGTCAGCGACGGCATTTGCATACCGACCAGCCAACCGAAAGCCGATCGCTGTCGCATCGGCCTAGTGTGACCGGACCCTACCTATACCGAAGAATAACTGCGTTACTATTACTAACGCTTTTGCGGCACCAGTCACTCATATATGGGGGACGACTGCTACTTCGATCGCCCGCAAATGTACAGGGGGGAATGGGACCTCACTGCACACATTGCAGCAACGAGAGCAGACAACGTTGCTCCGCGTAGGCCCTAGTGACATCATGAGAGCATTCAATATGGCGGTCGCGGCCGGTTGGAGGAGTTCCCTGTTCTCAATTTCGATCGCATTTTTTGGAATATACAGCACATCCAGGGCAGCCCAATTTCGGAAACTGAATCATAAGCTCTAGTATTAGTTACTGAACCACAAAACTGCAATATGAAGAACGTCCATGTCTTGGCCCCTTTAAAGTTAAGGACGGCGCAGCAAGCTATGGAAGGAAAAGTGATAGGTGTAACGTTAAGAGACCTGAAGCGGGCAGGGGGGGTTTGGCAACAAATGTGGGTCAGTGACACCCTAGTAGAAATCAAGAGGAAGAAATGAGCTTGGGCAGGGCATGTAATGCAAAGGCAAGATAATCAATGGTTTTTAGGGTAACGGAGTGGACTTCGAGAGAAGGCAAGCATGGCAGGGGACAGCAAAAAGTTAGGTGGGCAGATGAGATTAAGAAGTTTGAGGAGATATAGTGGGCACTGATGCGTCGTCGGCAAACCTTGGCTTGACCACGTGATCACAACGTCACCTCACCGGCGGGCTATAAAAGGGGCTGCCTGAATAAATCGTTTCTTCTTGTTGTGTCATTCCTGCGTGATGCTATATTGCAGTGGCGACGAGATAGCGCGCCGGCGCTAGGCGAACTTACGTGCGCAAGAATGAGTGCCGGGCGGCCACCGGAATTCACGGATGCAGAAGGTACGTGGCCTACGTATCGTGTTCGGCTGGAGGCTTACTTCGAAGCCCATAGCATCGCGGAACCAACGAAGAAGCGAGCGCTGCTCATAGCTTCGCTCACAGACAGTGCGGTGCGAGTGGTGCAGGGGCGGTGTCATCCAAAACAAGTGAATGAGCTGAGTTACCAAGAAGTCGTCCAGCATTTGGAAGACCACTATGCTCCGCAAGTTAACGAGATCGCTGCAAGTTATGCTTTCTTCAGGCGCTCGCAAAAAGACGGGGAGTCTGCCCAGGACTTCATTGCGGAAATTAGGCGGCTAGCGGAGAAGTGCAACTTCGGAACGTCACTGGAGCGCATGTTACGGGACAGAATTGTGTGCGGTGTGCAAGATGAAGACGTCCGGCGACACTTACTGACTCAACGGAAGCTTACACTAGAAGAGGCGGAAGACTTTGTTATCTCGGCACAGAAAGCCTCCCAGAACGCCAAAAGCATGCACTCTTCAGAGCCAGGAGAGGTACATTTTGCCCGTCAAAAGATTCGTTCATCGAAGCCGCGCCCAAGGCTGGAGAAGTGCGATACATGTGGCAGGTGTGGTGGCGAGCCGCACACCGAGGCGGAATGCAAACACCTTCACGCGGTGTGCTACCGGTGCGGCAAACGAGGACATCTGCGCCGAATGTGCCAGTCCAGCACAAGTTTCCTTCGGCACGCATCGCACCCGGGAGGCCAACGACGCCAGGGCTCCTACGCAATGGCAGCAGCAGGGGACACGAGCTCGGACGACAGCGAAGCCCTGTACACTATTGCAGCGGTTCTCCACCAAGAAGCCAGCATCCGCAAGGTTCGGCCAATTTACAAGGACATTAATTGGAATAACGTCCCTCTTACTATGCTGGTGGACACAGGATCACCCGTGAGTGTCACCTCCGTAGCGACGTTCCGGAAGTACGAGGCGCTGTGGCCGCCGTTGCGCAAATCACAGCTTAAGCTATCCTGCCTCTTGGGCGAACTTCCACTTGTCGGACAGCTCAGTATGACGGCTACATGCGACGGGAAAGGCATTCCGGGTACGGTCGTAGTGGTCGACAGCGTCGGACCATCTTTGTGCGGCAGAGACACAATCAAGGCATTCAACGAGGCTGGGGTGGCAATGCTGTCGCGTGTGGTTGCGAGTGTGCAACCAGTCGAGATAAAAGCTGACAGCACGGAACTGCAAGAGCTGCTCAACGAATATGCTGACGTGTTTGCTCCAGGACTCGGCGTATGCAAGGGACCACCGGTCACATTGCAGCTGAAAGAGAATGCGCGTCCAAAGTTTTTTAAGGCCCGTACGGTTCCCTACGCTTTGAGGGACAAGATGTCTGAAGCGCTGGACCAACTGGTTGCGCAAGATGTCCTGGCGCCTGTGAAAACCGCCGAATGGGCAACACCAGTGCTACCCGTTTTAAAGGGTGATGGGTCTCTCCGAGTGTGCGGAGACTTTCGTATGACAGTGAATGCAGCCACAGTGATGGAACAGTACCCGTTGCCTCGAGTGGACGACATTTTTGCTAAGCTGAATGGCGGAGAAGTATTTACGACGTTGGACTTACGCCAAGCCTACAACCAGCTACCTTTAGACGCGGATGCCAAAAAGATAGCAGTGCTGAACACTCAGAAAGGCCTCTTCTGTTTCAACCGATTACCTTTTGGCATAAGTTCTGCTCCAGCTATATTCCAGAGGCGGATGGACGCGCTGCTGGGCGATATTCCAGGAGTTCAGGTGTACCTGGATGATATTATCATCGCTGAAAAAAAGGACGATGTATCAAGGCTGAAGAGGGTGCTGCAACGCCTGCGGGAGTACTGTCTCCGACTGCACAAGGATAAGTGCAAATTCCGGCAAGACGAAGTCACTTTTCTCGGCCATCGGATCGACGCTAAGGGTCTGCGACCAAAGGACGATAACATCAAGGCTGTTATCGAAGCCCCAGAACCTACTTCAGTGAGTGAGCTGAAAGCTTTTCTCGGACTTGTAAATTATTACGGCAAGTTCTTGCCCAATCTGGCCACTGTGCTGGCTCCGCTGTACGCCCTCCTAGCTAAAGGGGCCAAGTGGGAGTGGAACAAGGAACAAGAAAAAGCTGTTCAGAAAGTTAAGCAGGCAATTGTGGCTTCCAAGTTCCTTGCTCATTACGACCCGGATAAGCCACTGCGGCTTGAGTGCGATGCGTCATCAGTAGGCATTGGGGCCGTTTTGTCCCACCGTGTGAACGGTGTTGACTACCCCATCGGATTCCGGTCCAGGACACTCACAAAGGCAGAGCGTAACTACTCTCAGTTAGAAAAAGAAGCACTAGCACTGGTGTTCGGCGTCGCACGGTTCAAGGACTACTTTTATGGACATCGGTTCGTGTTAGTAACCGACCACAAGCCTCTTACTGGTTTATTCAATCCAGGCAAACCAATACCACCGATGGCGGCTGCGAGAATCCAGCGCTGGGCCTTGTTCCTTGGCAACTACAGCTACACATTGCAGTACCGCAAGGGCAGCGAGAATTCCAATGCAGACGCCCTCAGTCGCTTGCCATTGCCGGTTACGGAGCCGCGGGATGTCGCTCCCGACGAGTACGTTTTGTATGCCCCGTGTCTTGAGGAAACGGCGGTCGGCGCCCGGGAGGTTGAACAAATGACAAACCGAGACGCCACTCTTCAACAGGTCAAAAGGTGGATTGCCGACGGATGGCCTCCGTATCTACCGCAGGATCTTGAGCATCTCCGGGCGTACTTCAACAGAAGAACAGAGCTAACCGTGAGCCACAATTTGGTGTACTGGGGACATCGCATTGTTCTACCTATGGCGGCGGCAAAGCGTTTGTTGGGGCTGCTCCATGAGACGCACCCTGGTATGACGTCCATGAAAAGCACGGCGAGAACGCTGTTTTGGTACCCAAGTCTGGATTCTGACATAAAGCGACTGGTGAAATCATGCTCTATTTGTGCACAGGCCGCTGCGATGCCACCGGCACAGATACCTTTGGCGTGGCCAGCAACCGGGGAAAGATGGAGCAGACTACACGCAGATTTCGCAGGCCCAATGGACGGACATATGGTATTGGTCGTCGTAGACTCTGAAACAAAATGGATAGAAGCAATTCCAATGAAAATTGCCACATCGCAAACAACGGTGGACGCACTACGGTCAATATTTGCACGCTTCGGCCTTCCAAAAACCTTCGTTTCAGATAACGGTCCACAATTTGTGGGCGCCGTTTTTCGCGAGTTTCTGGCACGAAACAACGTAAAGCAACTCACAACAGCCCCTTATCACCCACAATCGAATGGTTTAGCTGAAAGAGCTGTGCGCACGCTCAAGGAAGGGCTAAAGAAAAACCCTGGAAAAGACCTGGAAATGTGTATAGCTCGGTTTTTGTTCCGATATCGCCGAACGCCTGTTAAGCATGGCAAGTCGCCCGCGGAACACTTATTCGGCTACCAGATAAGAACAAAGATGGATTGCATCACGCCCGGTGAGAAGTCGGCAGAAAGCCAGCGAAGAGTAGGTGCGACTAAATTGGATGTGGGAGAACCGGTCTGGATGCGCAGTTTCGGAGCAGGTCGCAGGTGGATTCCAGGAGTAGTGCATGGTCAACAGGGCTCCAGGATGGTCTCCGTTGACTCGGAGCAAGGTCTTCAGCGGCGGCACTTGGACCAACTGAGACGTCGGACTGAATCAGAAGACAGAGCCCCTGGAGAAGTTGGCAAGCGGGAACCTGCGGACGACGCTCCGACCACGTCGCAAGATAGCCCAGAAGCATCCGGGACGGAAACTGGCCCGCCTGGTTTGCGAAGATCAACCAGACAGCGACGGCCACCTGTACGCTTTCCTCTTTAAGGGGGGAGAGATGATGCGTCGTCGGCAAACCTTGGCTTGACCACGTGATCACAACGTCACCTCACCGGCGGGCTATAAAAGGGGCTGCCTGAATAAATCGTTTCTTCTTGTTGTGTCATTCCTGCGTGATGCTATATTGCAGGCACAGCTGGCAAAGGACAGGGTTAATTGGAGAGACATGGGAGAGGCCTTTGCCCTGCAGTGGGCGCAGTCAGGCTGATGATGATGATGATGATGAAGAAGGCCAAAAGCAACTGGCACTTATTCAGGTAAAACATACAAATATCTCAAGGTGTATACACAAGGAGGTCCCCTACTCCACACTCTGCACCGAGACTTCATTAAAACAGGGACCTCCTTGAGGGGGTTACAAATGACAACAAACAAGTGCAGTAAATGTCACGATATAAAAACTCTCATTGTCCCGTTTAGGCATTGTGTGAAATATCACTGAAGTCGATCATTTCTTCTGAGCCAAGTGTTCTTCCCTATCTAGGCAGCAGCAGAGCTTCACCTGATCATCCTGAATGTTGAGCGAGTCGACCACCTCGTGCACCATGACTGGCGTGTGCGAGTATCCACCTTCCCCGGCTGGCTCTGACATTGACAAGGCCAGCATTCGGCAGTGTGAAAAGCTGCCGCCATCAAGCCACCTGCGCACCTGGCGAAGAAAGGACACTTCAATGAGGCACTCACAAACTTAAATTTTGATCCCGTGTTACTGATGGTGACGGCGATTGTATGATGTAAATGCTTCTCCTTGAAATATAGGAAAAGAGCTCATAAAGGCATAGCCTGACAGGCAGTCAGAGCAAACAGAATGTGCACATACCAAATGTTTAATCTGAGATGTTCTCCAGTTTTTAAGAATAGGGTTTTTAAGTTATAAGAGTGCTTTTTTAGGCATAGCACTGACAGCGGTGTAGTACATCAAATTACAACTGAGATGTACTAACTGGCAAGCTAATATTGCATACTTAAATTTTTAACTATTACTGTTAGTCTCTTCATTTATTAAAATGTGTGTAGACCATCGTAAGTAATATCCATATCTGTTTATTGAATTTCAAAAACTTAGTAGCCCAACAAATTTTGCCTACATCGTGCCAAAATACATGCGCTTTAGAGAAACTTGCAAGCTAAGCCACCCCTATAGTGCTCGTGACTCATCGAAATAGGCAATATTTGCAGGGCCACAGCACTGAGGGTAACTGCGTTTTCGAAATTATAAAAACTGATATGAATGTTACTTACAGTGAGCTACATGCCTCTCAGTAAACAAAATGACTAACAGTAATACGTAGTTAAAAAACTAACTTCTCAATATTAACCAGTCTACTAGTTAGCACATCTTACTTTATTCTGATGCACTACACCGCTGATAATGCTATGCTGAAAAAAGCAATCTTCTAAGTCAAAAAGCCGATTTTAAAAACTGCATGACATTTTAGGCAAGGCATGCCCAACATATACCTGTGCTTATGCATAAAAGGTGCAGCAACACTGTACGTATGCAGTAAACAAACCAGGATTAAACCACACAGCCAAGGAGTGGCCAGTGTTGCTTTTGCTAGAGACATTTCGCCCACTTGCACAGTCAGCTAAGGTCACCAGTGAAATTCAAGGTGAAAAGACACAAATGTGGAGCGATGATTTCAGATCTCTAGCCGCTGCGGTGGCCCAGTGGTTATGGCGCTCGGCTGGTGACCCAAAAGACGCAGGTTCGATCCCAGCCGTGGCTGTCACATTTCGATGGAGGCTAAATTCTAGAGGACCATGCACTATGCCATGTCAGTGCAGACGGTCGAAATTTCTGGAGCCTTTCATTACGGTGTCCCTCATAACCTGCGTTGCTTTGGCACTTTACACCCTCATAAACGATAAAAAATTTCCAATCTTTCGAGCATTAGGTGCCAAACAAACCTGGTGTCTGCTCTGTCCCATTAGCCCGTCATTTGATTGATGTTGCGGTTCTTACACAGTGAACAGTAAGGAACAAAAGTTTACAGGATGCAAATTTGCGAAAAAAAGTTATTTCTGCGTCGCACAACTAGCCAATCAGTTGGTATTTGTTTCAGTGGAAGGAACGCGCATGTTCCTTCATTTTTCCATGCTTTTTTGTTGACCTCCTTTGCTTGTCTACATAGAAATAAATTTGTTTTCCGTGGCAGAGCATCTCGTAAACTTTTGACCATGACTGGACACCGGAGCAGTCGCTCTACCAACTGAGCTAACCGGGACGGCAAGCTTATGGTAGGGCGAGAGCGAATTGGTCAATAACTTGAAGTGGGAACTGTGTTAGTCAAATGTTTAGGATGTCAATGAGTAATTACTCCCTTATTACAAATCTACTCCCCCTTGGAGGATTCCCCTAAACATTTGAGTAACACAGTTCCCACTTCGAGTTATTGATCGATTCGTTCTCACCCTACCATAAGATTGCCGTCCCGATCAGCTCGGTTCATAGAGCGACTGCTCCTGTGTAGCAGTGGTCCCGGGTTCGAACCTCGGACCAGGACAAATTTTTTTTAACTACGAAGTTTCTCAGAAAGCTGTATAGCTTTCCTTCGTAGCCATATGGCTGTACTCGGGTGGATGCCAATGAGTAATTGCTCCCTTATTACACTGCATTCTAGAATAAGCATCAAAAAAAGTCTACTCAATTTTGAGAACATTAAAACCAAAAAGTACAACCCCACTTATAACAATCTCAAATGATGCTGCAGGCATGCAAGCATTGCCTAGCTTACTGCAGCTGATATGGGCACGCAAGACGAGAAAACATGCTTGAAAACCGTATTGGGCTGGAGAAAAATGCAGAGACTTCGTTCACAGTGCTGACGACATATTTATAATGACTAAGCTAGAAGGTGGACTGGGTAAAACTGATCTCTCTACATGCTCCTTTGACGATGAAGGAAGCACAGGCACACAAGCAGACAGGAGACCACCGCCCTGTGAATGGTGCACCTAACAAAGACTGAATGAATAGTTGCTTTTTATCCCGGGACGTGATGTCGCAGATGCCAGCTGTCACATGTTGTTCCTCGCTATAGCACTTTTCTCAGTGTTAAATATAGTTTGTTGATAATTGGATAAGTGACGCTGTGGAAGTTGCTCAGCCCTAAGACAAAATTAGAGATGGTGCAGAGCACATGTGTGTAACTTCACTGCAGGCACATGTGCATCTGCCACTCTACCAGAATTTTGACTGCTTCATATCAGCTAATAAAAAATGCTTGCACGGAGCAAAGTACGAGAACCACTGATGCGAGCAAGCCTCTCCTAAAATATGTGCTGCTGCCAGTTCAAGTGAAATGGACGGTATGTCCTCATACTTGGCTCTTTAATTAACATCGTGTTGCACAAATCAGGAGACCGGGATACATTTACATTATATTAATATCTAGGCATATTCAGCTAGACAGCTTATGCCACCAAGCACACAGTGAAAATCTCCCCCATCCTGTTATGCCGAACCTCACCTTTCACATAGCCTGAGGCATTTTGCTTGGGATATAAAACCGTTCGAAGTAAATACAACACAATTGCCCCAATCCATATTGATCAAAAGCAAGTCCACTGAAAGTTTATGCTACAACACTGAGCAGTGCAGTGTATGGAATGGCACCACTCCTTGCAAAGTGTTTACATCACTCAAACCACGTTTACAGAGACAGTTGACAGGCTCTGTGCTCTTGTTTCTATCATCCTCTCTTGCAACCTCCTGTCTGAAGGAAACTCAAGTCCTAAAGCACTCTATTGTGGCAGCACAAGGAAAGTGATTTTTAAGGCAAGGAAGCAAGCACACTGGAATGACCCCGACGCATGGAGAGTGATGCATAAACTACAGACCGGGTCGCATTCGCAGCTTCACCAACATGTATAACCTTTCATCAGAACACACCATCTGACCCATATTAAAATTTCTCTTGCCGAGACAGTGCATATTGAAGACTTGTATTCTGCATTTGTTATAACAGCTGAAGGTGAAAGTAAGGGCATTTTTCATGACATGAGTCACAGAAAACAATGAAGCGAGCCCTAGGGAATGCCATTAAACTATACAAAATGAGGATGAAAGAAGAAAGGTGAAAATGGAGGCCCACCTTTACAAATAGTAACATGCAAGTTGTCCCATCAGTATTTGTCATGTGTCTTGCTGCCTGGCACTGTACACAGACACGTCAAACAACAAGAGCTTTCTTGTGGAGTCATCTCACGTTACCTTAACTAGCCAATCAGAGGCGAGTGCCGGGAGAGTTCTGGGCCCGATAAAGTTTTCCATCCATCCCCGGCCACTACCAATGACTGCCTTTTTTGTGAGTCTCCGTGGCACCAACAGCTGATCCATAAATTAAGGAAAAGGACTGATTGGTTTATTTGGGTTTAACGTCCCAAAGCGACTCATGCTATGAGAGACGTCGTAGTGAAGGGCTCTGAAAATTTTGACCACCTGGGGTTCTTTAGCGTGCACTGACATCGCACTGTACACGGGCCTCTAGAATTTCGCCTCCATCAAAATTTGACCGCCGCGGCTGGGATCGAACCCGCGTCTTTCGGGTCAGCAGCTGAGTGCCATAACCACTGAGCCAACATGGCAGCCAGGAAAAGGTTAGAGGCATAAAGAAAAAACATGCAAGTGAATATCTTGCTGGCGGCAAAATACCTTGAGAAAAAGAATGCTGGCAGTGCTGCTGGCAATCATGTGACCCACAGGCACTGCACTCATGGAAATGAGCACCGTCATCAGTGTGCTCAAGTACCAATTGGTGAGGTTCTGTTGCTTTTCGTCTTGTTAGGTTAGGTCAAGCTAGACTGCCAACTGCCGGCAGTATGCCAATGAGAGTACTGTGACGGCTGCCGGCAAAATAGCCCGGAATAAAATTTGGCAGCAGGTTAGGTTAGAATAGATTGCTGGCTGCAGTTTTCATGTGTTGGTTACAAGGTGCTCCTGCAAGTTCTAGCCTGAGATTTAATTCCTCTAGGTTAGGCTAGGTCAGATTGCTTGCTGCCAGCATAGTATATATAGTCTGCGGGAGAATATGCTGGCAGTATAAAGCCGTGATCGTAGGCTGTCTGCAGGGGACAAACTGCTGGCAACAGTTTGCCGACAGAGTTACTGGAGAAATAGAATGCCGGCTGCGTGTCGTCATATGTGATTTCCTGAGTCGCCAGTACAGTCGTGTGGCCATAGTAAGCCAGTGGGGTCAAACAGCCGCAAATTTCAGTGTGGGCTATTTTGCCAGCTACCGGCACAGTAGCCTCATCGTAAGGAAAATGTACACAGAAGCATGGGTGGAAAAGCACACTGATGTGAACAGGGTAGCTGTTTGGGCGAATTCCAAGCAGACAATCTCTATCAAAACAGTAACTGGATTTTCTTGGTGTTGTGAACAGCGGAAAAAGGATCCTGCTCCGCAGATATGACCAATTTCCTTCATTTTTTTTTTATACGCACATTACAAAGTCTGCACGCACTACAAATGCAGTCCGCTGGAACTCGGCACCTTTTTACATTCTTGCATGGGTGCAGGAATTCCTAAAAAATAGACGTTTCTTCTGTTCTGACGGTTCCTTTACTTCCGAAACTTTTTCACAGACTAGGGGTGTGCCTCAGGGTTTGGTACTGTCTCCCTTACTTTTTAACTTACATATGCGGGACATTCCAATCCAGGGTGACATCGAAGTGCATGTGTATGCAGACAAAATCGCCTTTTTTGCTTCTGCTAGAGACATTCATTCACTTTACCATCTATTGCAGGCCTACCACAATGCCCTGGAAGTATGGCCTGGGCAAGTTACATTTAATTTTCAACATGAACAAATCTTCCGTTCTTGTTTTTCCTCCAGCGTCCCCTCTTTATATCTGTCTACTGTATTGTGGCGCCCAAATCCCGCAAGTTGAGTCCTTAAAGTACCTAGGTGTAATATACGACCCTCATCTAGCGACCTCATATCAGAAGTATAGTCCTCAAAGGTGAGCGAGCGCTCGGCCGCCTGATGCGAATCAGCAATAAGAAATTCGGTACGCGCAGACACACTCTCTTATTTCTCTATAAGACTTACGTAAGACCAATTTTGGAGTTCAGTTGTGTTCTGTTCTCCGGTTGTCCTAGATACAAAATTCAACCTCTGGTTCTTTTGGAGAGGTGCGCTCTACAGCTTTGCCTGGGTTTACCAAAATCAGTGGCAAATTGTGCCCTCTTTCTGGAAGCTCACATACGGGACTTGAGCTCTCGCTTTCAGCTTCTCACAGTGCGCACATTCTTACGGGGACTTGAGCCAATGCATGGAGTGGCTCCTCCAATTTTTTTTTACTAACCCAGCTTTGTTTCTAGACAAACATTGGCCACTTTACAAACTGCCTCAATTTGTGTTTACTGAGCACCTCTTGTCTAGAATTGCAGTCTCGCTTAGGTCCGTGCAATGCGTTAGCAATTTGCAGGCTGCACCAGCTGTTTGCTTCGACCATAAGCTGCCTGCCGCTATATGCAAAGCACTTATCTGTCATTGTGCTAAACGGCCTCCTGGAGGAATATCTGTTCCAGTATTCGAGCCATGCTGCAATTTTCACAGATGCCTCTCAACAAAGAAAAAAGGCAGCAGTAGGTGTTTATTCCCACACGCTAGATTGGAGTTATTCTATCTGGGTCCCGATTATACACCAATTTTCGCTGCTGAATTTCTCGCTATTGGTTTGGCCCTTCAAAAAGTTGCCCGCAATATTTCTCAAGTTATCATTCTCTCGGACTGCCTCTCAGTCTTGGCAGCACTAGAAAGTTCAGCAACTAGTCTCTTGTACCGATCCCTAATGCCCGATTTCTGAGCGAAACCAGCCATCAATGAGCCTGTTGCCCATGTCGTTCCGAACCTCACCCTGCTGACCATGTCTCGTTATGAACATTACCAAATACACCATTACCTGAGCCATGAGCCCATCCTTGGTACAGCGGATTTCAAACATATAAAATTCCCATGGAACATACGCTGTTGCGCATCAAGACAATGTGAGGTTTCCATGACGCTGTTGCGCTGCGGGATTCCTCACCTTAATCTATATTTATGCCGTTCTGGGTTCACGCCGTCGTATCTATGTGCGTCATGCGGGGACATTGAAATGATAGATCATTTCATCCTCTACTGCCGGCGGTTTGCACGGCAGAGACTTCAGTTTTTTAAAAATCCTCTCGCTCAATTAGGGCTGCCGTTTAGTTTGCCCGTCCTCCTCTCCTTCGGTGCAACCGTCAAAGGGCATGCCTTAGGCTGGTGTGTCAGCTTCTTCACAAGTATATTACTGAAGCCGGGAGATTTTTGTGTTAACTTCTCAATGCCTTTACTTTCCTCTCAAAATTATTTTCTTGCTGATTAATGCTTTAAAATTTAGTTATTCCACCCAGACTGCTTTATTTCCTCAATTTTCATTCCGAGTTCCTCAAGATCTCTCAAAATTCGCGATTTTCTTTTCCTCTCAGATTCCTCATATTTATGAGCCGCTTGAGATAAACCTGGATGAGTTTTTTCCTGTTCGGATATGCACCAAATCCTGGCCAATCCTCCATCGCATTTGAGGCGACAACAACCCGGCGCATGAATTGTATACCTTTCGTATTCGTCCTTCTTTCTAAGCGGCCACACTCTTTCCGTCGACTGGTGTTAGAAAACACCAGTGCTCCAAGTGATGAAAAAGTTCGTGCAGAACGTACAGACCTCCACACACTTGTCCATAGAGCGCTAGGACAGCGCACGTGGAAACTGGCATCAATTACGAGTGAACCAGAGTTCGCAACGACTCACAAGGCCACAGATCATGTTGAACGTCTCTGAAAGGTATATCGGGCCGCATGGCAAAGGCTACTTTCACAAATGCACAACCGAGAGCGCCATCCGAGCTCTATGCACAGGTGCATGGACGTCTGCGATGGCATGACAGGAGCGCGACATTAGCGGCTATCTTGGTTTAGTACCTGAAGAACAGAGGGCTTTCGCAGCATTGTCAGCATTGCTCAGCAGCCGCGTTGAAACTAAGATGCAGAAATAACGAAACACTGCACCCAGTCGACCAAAGCACTACACCGCATGTGTTACACCGCGAACACGACCGCAGAACTGGTTCTCGCGGTGCTGCACTTCGCCATTCGTTTCAGCGGTGCAAGATGGCGCTGTCTGCACGACGTCATTCGTTTCAAAAAAAATGTGCAGACATTGTGCAAGTCTAGTTCAGGAAAGTGCAGGAAAACTGTGCACCTTAAGAGGTCCGTTCGATTCGCCTACACTACGTGAACTGGTTCTAGTTCAGAAAAGTTCCAGCAGTTAAGTGCTACAGAACGAATGGTCGAGTGCAGGCCTGGTCGTCTGCTAGCCTTGGCGTCGCCACCAAAACCCGCCGCGGTGGCTCAGTGGTTAGGGCGCTCGACTGCTGATCCGGAGTACCCGGGTTCGAACCTGACCGCGGCGGCTGCGTTTTTATGGAGGAAAAACGCTAAGGCGCCCGTGTGCTGTGCGATGTCAGTGCACGTTAAAGATCCCCAGGTGGTCGAAATTATTCCGGAGCCCTCCGCCACTACGGCACCTATAGCTCTTTCTTCCTTTCACTCACTCCCTCCTTTATCCCTTCCCTTACGGCGCTGTTCAGGTGTCCAACGATATATGAGACAGATACTGCGCCATTTGATTTCCCCAAAAACCAATTATTATTATTATTATTCACCAAATTGCAGCCAGCAGCGTGGCGCCCAAATCAACGGCCGCCAACATCTCGAACCGCGTGAACAATTTTCAAACAGCACATCGCAGCGAAGTGTTGCCATGAATCAGACTCGATGCAACCTCGCGGCAGCTCAGCGAAACGCACGTGTGTTCTTTACATTTATTGAACACAACTGAGGTGTGCGCGCGCCGACTTGCATGCTAAGTAGTTATATTGCAACAGCGTGCATCATGCGCTGTATGCACGTGTTTACTTTTTAGTTAACATAACCGGCTTCGAGTACTAATATAACTTTATCAGTAGAAAGGAAAGACGCCGGTTACGGGTCCGTCGATAGCACGATGGTCGAGAGATCGAAGGTGCCGGCGGGGCCGCGGCTTCTCGGGTGGCCACTCACATTCCATGAGAGTCGGCGGGCCCATGCGAGGGACTGTTATCATCAACGAGTGGAATAATTTGAGTATATCCGCCGTTTATCGCCAAGCGCAAGTCATCGTCGCGTAAGCCGTCGTCTGCTTCCATGGCGGCTGCAGCTGCACCGTTTCGGCACCGACCATTGAGGAGGTGCACAGCTTTCCTGCACTTTCCTGAACTAGACCTAACGTCTGTACTTTTTTTGGAACGAATGGCGTCGTGCAGACGGCGCCATCATGCACCGCTGTAACGAATGGCGAAGTGCATGTATGGACCCCTCCTCGATGTGGCTGCACTTTCTGCACCTGTTCAGGAAGTGCGGCACTCTCGCACTCGATTTGACAGGATTTGACAGTGCAGCTAGTGCCACCTGCACTTCGGCACTCGATTTGGCCTCGTGCTGCACGAGTTCTTCTGCACTGCTGCACTAGCCTCCCTCAGGTCTCCTCGATTTGGCTGCACTTTCCGCAGTTCTCTTCTCGTGCAAGTAGTGCAATGTGCTTGGCGCGCTCCGTAGCAGACGGCTCCGCGGCCATGCTTGTTTTGTGAGCGGCGTTGAGACCATTTTTTGAGACGGCCGTGTGCCCGTGAAAGACGCGGCATCTGCGCCGGGCCATCACCAAACAGCTGAAATGACAGTGCGCGTATACGTGTGTATGCGCGCGCGTGTGTGCGTGTCTGTGTACGTGCGTAAACGACTGGCTGGCATGGCGCACGTACGGAAGTACGTACTGCGTACGGGTTCGCATCTTTCTGTCCAGCCTCGCACGTTGCTTACACCATTTCTCTTTTGTGTGCAATTATTATTATAGACGCAGCACGATGGAGCGCTTCCATAAGAGGCAGATTGTGAGATGTTTTATAATACGTGGGCGATCGCAACGTTTGTGGCTCGCTGCGACATCAGTACCTCCGCTTACGACAGCGACTGGGCTTGAGGTCGCCGCCAGCCCACGCCTTCGCCTGCCACTTAGCCTCTGACAGTCACGTCGCCGTCACCGTCCGCCAAAAGTGAACACGATTGAGTTCAAATATATATATATATATATATATATATATATATATATATATATATATATATATATATATATATATATATATATATATATATATATATATATATATATATATATATATATATATATATAGATCAGGCAAGTACTCTTGGCGGACAACCGTAGTCACTTTTCGATAGGACGGAAGCAGCCTGAATCACGCGTATGGACTGTAAAAGATCGTCTCGAGCGGTAGTCTGAATAACCTGTCTAATTAATTGTTGCCTCTTCCAAGTACCCGTTGAATCAGCGACGGATCGACCGGCCAGCTGCGCCCCTTTAAACAACGCAACGGAATGAACGGTGTCAAATTCTTCACCACTTTTGGAATTAACAAAGTTCATAGCCGCTCCACAAGATGTGCCACTTGGAGCAAATACACAGCGTGCAATGCAGCTAGCACAATCTCGCGCATATGTGAAAACACGCGACAAACACCAACACCTACATGGCCGCAGCAGACGAAAGTTTCTGCACTTTTGCACTCGATTTGGCCGCTGCACCGACAGCACTAGTGTCGGGCTACACTCGTGCCGCAAGAACTGGCACTACACTGACACGGCACTTTTGTGAACTAGTGCGGAAAGTGCAGCCAAATCGAGGAGACCTGCAGCACCACGAGAACCAGTTCACGTAGTGCAGGCGAATCGAACGGACCTCAGGTGAATCGAACGGACCTATGGAAGCAGAACCGGCTTGCGCGACAATGGCTTGCGCTTTGCGATAAAGGCGGATATACTCAAATTATTCCACTCGTCGATGATAACAGTGCCTCACAAGGGCCTGCCGACTCTCAGGGAACGTGAGTGGCCACCCGAGAAGGCGGCGACGGAGATCGGGACGGCGGCCCTCGCCGGCACCTTGCATCTCTCGACCATCGTAGTCTCGATCGACGGACCCGTAACCGGCGTCTTTCCTTTCTACTAATAAAGTTATATTAGTACTCGAAGCCGGTTATGCTAACTAAAAAGTAAAAACGTGCATACAGCGCATGATGCACGCTGTTGCAATTGATATACTACTTAGCATGCAAGTCGGCGCGCGCACACCTCAGTCGTGTTCAGTAAAAGTACACACGTGCGTTTCGCTTAGCTGCCGCGAGGTTGCATCGAGGCTGATTCATGGCAACACTTCGCTGCGATGTGCTGTTTGAAAATTCTTCACGCGGTTTGGGATGTTGGCGGCGTGAAGAATTTTCAAACAGCACATCGCAGCGAAGTGTTGCCATGAATCAGCCTGTTGGCGGTCGCGGCGGCTGCGTCTTTATGGAGGAAAAACGCTAAGGCGCCCGTGTGCTGTGCGATGTCAGTGCACGTTAAAGATCCCCAGGTGGTCGAAATTATTCCGGAGCCCTCCACTACGGCACCTCTCTCTTCCTTTCTTCTTTCACTCCCTCCTTTACCCTTCCCTTACGGCGCGGTTCAGGTGTCCAACGATATATGAGACAGATACTGCGCCATTTCCTTCCCCCCCCCCCCAAAAAAAAAAACAATTATTATTATTATTATTATTATGTTGGCGGTCGTTGATTTGGGCTCCACGCTGCTGGCGGCAATTTGGTGTCGACGCCAAGGCTTGCAGACGACCAGGCCTGCACCCGACCATTCGTTTTGGAAGTAAGCAGCACTTGAACTGCTGGAACTGGCGCTGCACCGCTGCGAGCTCCAACTTTCGTTAACTTTTTGGCCGTTGAGAACGCTCAGTTGACCTGTTCGTCTGCCACGCTACCGATCTCCATTAGGTGGCTGGATGCCGTATTCCCGCTTTCCGAAGCGGGCGCAAGTGAAGTCATCGGAAGTTGGGTAGCATGTCGGAAGTTCGCTGTCTGCTGTGTATTTCAGTGCAAAAAGTCGCGACTTTCGCCTTTCCGTTCTAAGTTTTTCGCGTTGTTTTTGTGTAACGTCTACTGCAATATCAAAGGAATAAGGAAGCTCAACGCGAGAAATGTGTGCATTGTTTGGGGAACCCTGTAATTTCAGAGAAACCGAATAAAACAGACATGCAGGTCTCACCATGCAGCGGCAAAGGGGTACGTGCATGAAACACTATTTTCTTATCTGTTTCTTGTCTGCCCAGCGTAATTAGGAAAATGAGTGGAGTGGGTGAGTCTAGGTCATCTTAAAAACAAATTTTCCAGCAGTGAAGCGAAAAAAAACGGCGCGGAAATCTTGACACTCGAAAAGCTACTCGATATACAGCTGCCGCTGTTTCAGTTTCGGGTTTGTGGCGGACGATGTCTCTTCTCATCGATGGCAGGTGATGTTCATCACTTTAGTGTGCCATTTACCTTCCCGTGCTTTTAATTTAACTATAGCACAGCCACGCACGTTTCATCTACACAGCGCGAGAGAAAAGACTGACGAGAAAGATGAATGCTGCAGCGCACGTGACAATTAAGCGCTGTTAGAAGTCAACTGCACCAAGCATCACGAATAAAAGCCCATTCAGGCATAATTTGCTAGAGTACGAAACAGTACTTGATATACTCCGTCGAAAAAGCAGTACCATATACCTTTTGGACGCACTAATGTGAACCAGCAGAACATCGGCGGCACCTCACCAGATTGTGGCCTCGCCCTCGCTCCGGTTCTGTCTAAACATAATTCGGTAAAATGGTCACTGCAAAGTCGGCTGCCTAATGAAGGTTTCCACCTACTCTTTCTTAAATTTATCCCCCATTGATGGCATAACTTGGGCTTAGAGCGCGACAGCGTGCATTACAGCAAAGAGCAGAGTTGGCGACGCTAGCGCAACGGGACGACACAGAGCTGAGCAGACGAGGCTCCGTACGTACTGTGTGTAACAAAGTTCTGTCATCTGCTAGTGTAGTCCCATAGCGATGCAATGGACCCTTATTTTTGAAACGTCCTTCCCGAGGACTTTGCTGCTCTCCTCATGCAGTTGACGGCGCAACAGGTAGGCATTGTCATGAAAAAAGACGAGAATGTCGAAAAGACAAAATGCTTAGTGGAAAACGAAAACTGAAACTGAAAAACCGTGCTGAGGTCCGATTTCGTGCACAGCCAAAGCTGACTTCCGGGACATGCCGACCAACTTCCGGTGGCTTCACTTTCGGGCGCTTGATGCGGCATCCAGCCCCCCTAGTGGAGATCAGTGGTCTGCCATGTTGGTAGTAGTAGCGTGTTGATAGTAGTAGTATAGCATTCTAGTTCAGTGTAAGCTCTATGGACTTTCTGGCACCAACAATAACTGATGGGCACGTTGGTCTGACATGATTTCCAGTGAAACAGCGCAACGGCACAAGGCCAGAGGACAAGAAAGGACGATACACAGCGCTGACTAACAACAGAATGTTTATTCAGTAAGCCATGCTTATAAAGGCGCCAGGGACACTGATTTCCTCCTCGCCTTGTGCCGTTGCGCTGTTTCACTGGAAATCTTTCTGGCACCTTTGCTAGGTAATGGATGAATGATGAATACTCAAAGCGTAGACAAATGACAAAACAATCACATCCTTGAAGTAAAATAACCAAGGCGTCTTGCTCAACAGGTTAATTGCGAAGCGCGTAAAACCCGCTACAACCCAGTCTTCTTTTTTTTTTGTTTGTGCGCGGTTAAACTCATCCGAGTCCCCCCCACCCGAAGCGCCTAAAACCCGCGACAACCCAGTCCTCTTTTTTGTCTGCCGGTAGGGTGTCTACCACCCGGTGGGAGAGCACATGTTTGACTTCATGCGTACGAACTTGCGCCGTAAACAAGAAAACCATCAAAACTTCGTTCACGAAGGCTGACGTTACTTCGTTCGTTTTAAGTTGGGCGCTGCCAACAATTTTGTTGGTTTTCTTCTGCACGAATTTTGCAAAATCAAATTAGTTTTACTGTTGTTAGCCATGATTGACAGCAAGAGCAGCAACAGCGTGCTTTATGGCGCCGGCCATGGGTATTGAGTTTGTAGTCGTGGTCCGCCGATATTGTTGGCTGTAAATCTATTCTGAAATGATTTTCTCCGAGCAAGCAAAAGACGGGTCGAGGTGTTTCCAGCTGTGATACTGAGGTGTTGACAGGTAAGCGCGTGGCCGTGTTCGAAGCTGCTAGAATTTACTAGTCACGTGAAAAAAATCCGTGGCCCGTGGCATAGTGACACAGGTGAGCACGCAAACTGGAATCCCTGCGATGGACGCGGAAGCACATTAACCGTGGTTGCCCTTCGCCGGGAGAGCCGCCGGTTCAGTCCTGTCCTGTTCGTTGTGGGTCTTCTCGAGGCCCAGGCGGAACCCCGTCACGGAGCACACGCTGAGCGATCAACCGGAGTCGTGCAGGGATCGCTGTCTTGGTGCACTGTGAAACACGGTTCTGTTCTCATAGAGAGGGTCATCAACACGAGACTGAGTAGATACTTAGAAGAAAACAACCTCCTACCTAATACTCAATTCGGCTTTCGCCCTCACCTATCGACACAGGACGCCCTCTTGTACCTGTACAAAGACCTCCTTGAGACACCTCCCAAGTCACAGACAAGGGCCATCCTGGCACTTGATTTGAAAGGAGCGTTCGATAACGTTCTACATAAAAACATCCTGCAAAGCCTCGCCGATACCAACTGTGGCGCAAGAACCTACAACTATATCAAAAACTTCTTATCAGTCAGGCAAGCCACTATAAACTTCGGTGGAATAAAATCAGATCCCATCACTCTAGGCCCGAGGGGAACTCCGCAAGGGGCGGTACTGTCACCCCTCTTGTTCAACACACATTATATGCGGATGATATCACTGTCTGGTGCAACTCGGGGAGTGACGCCGAGATCGAGGAGCGTCTTCAAGCAGCAGCCGACACGGTGGACCGGTACGCCAGGGAGAGAGGTCTCCAGTGTGCGCCGGAAAAGTCCGAGTTGCTAATCCTGAAGAACCCGAGGACACCCCTAGCGCAGAACATCTCGGTGTATATAGAGAACCACCCAGTACAGAAACCCACGGAGATCAAGATACTAGGGCAGTATATCCCGCAGGGGCGACAGAACACCACCACTATGAAGAAGCTTACAACATCCACCGAGCAAATCCTCCGCATGATACATCGTATCCGAAATAAACACCATGGCATGAAGGAAAGGGACACCATCCGCTTAGTGCAAGCTTTCGTGATCTCTCGGATAATGTACGGGACGGCATTCCTTAACCTCTCCAGGTCGGAAATTGAAAAGTTGGAGGTACTCATCAGGAAAGCCTACAAGACGGCACTGGGGCTACCAAACTCCACGCCAACAGCAAAGCTCATGGCTCTAGGAGTACATAATACCCTCAAAGAGATGTGGGAAGCACAATGGTTCTCACAACTGAATCGGCTCGCACTCACAAAACCCGGCAGAGAACTGCTCGATAAAATCCATGTTAATCTGCCCTATACAATTGACCAAAGGGAAGAGGTCCCACGCGATGTGAGAAGACGCATAAACGTGCACCCCATTCCGCGGAATATGCATCCCGCATATAACACCGAGAGGAGGAAAGCAAGAGGTGAATCCCTGCAGACGAAATGGGACAAGCAAATTAACACCCTTTACGTGGACGCAGCAGGACCAAATAATGGAGTCATGACTATTGTGGTCTCAACGCCTTCAGGGTCGATGGTGAACTGCGCCTCGGTGAAAACATCTAACCCCACTCACGCAGAGGAGGCAGCTATTGCATTAGCTGTAGCATCTAACCCCAACGCCGTTGTGCTCACTGATTCCCAGAACGCCTGTCGAAACTTCAATAACGGATTAATTCACAAGTCAGGGTTGTCATTGCTGACTAAGCATCCACCCAACCAGGTCTCAGTAATCTGGTTCCCCGGTCACCTGGAACTACCAGGAGGAAACGAAGCCGCCCACAGGCATGCCCGAGCTCTTCTATACCGGACGTCTCTCCCTGATGACCATGAAGGGTGCCGCGACCTAATAGGCTTAGCAGTGTATGCTGACAATCTTGCGCCATACAGAACAGCCAGAAAGGAGTACCCAACACCACACAAATCCCTCAACAAGTTAGAAGAGAACACCCTTAGGAGACTACAAACCAACACCTACCCAACACCAGCTAAATTACACCAGTGGTACCCTACACTATACTCTCCACAGTGTCCACATTGTGGAGCGGTAGCTAACCTCTACCATATGGTGTGGGCATGCCAATATAATCCCTTAGTTGACCCCATTCCCAACCCCTCGGAGGAGCGGTGGGAGGCTATTCTGCTCAGCGATGATCCTGACCGTCAGCACTGGCTGGTGGGGAGGGCCAGCGCAGCAGCAGCAGCCAGTGGACTACCGGACTAGGCGGTCCACCCACATGTTCGGAGAACATTGAAGAAATAAAGACGTTTGTAATCAATCAATCAATCCCATGCTTCACATGCGCGATGTGAGCCTCAGCCAAGTGCAATAAAGTGAGCGCAATGGGAATACGTGCAAACGTTGAATCCAGATCGTGACCAACCAAGTTGTTGGCTGTGCTCACAGATAGTTTTAATTCTTGACCGGAGAAAACAATGTGTTTTGCCTGCATGAAGAGATTATTATTGCTTATCAAACGAACAAAAAGGAATTCTGGCTGAACGCTCGTTACACATCAAGGATATGGAAAAATCAGCAAGAATATCCCATCTACAGCACCAGAACTCCAGAACGATGGAAAGTTCCAAAATGTCGTACTGCCTATGGACAACAAACACTCCGGTATAACCTTCCGCGATTATTGAATGCTGCAGAAAAAGAAGGCGCTGATGTATCCAATATGTCTCTTCCAAATATGTACAAATATTTTGCTACTCGTACTCTTTTTTGTGAATGAACGCACAGGTCTATCTTTATGTTCAATTACATTGCATTGTTTACTTTTCAAAAAAAAAAATTTTTTCCAGGAGTCCAAACCCAGTGTTCTATTGAAACTCTTATTTAGGCTTATTTTATTTTGTGATGCGATGTAGTGCTGTTTATTTTTTTATTTTTTTTCCTCTTTGCAACAAAAAAAAAATGTGACTGTCTATTGTCCCGCTCTGCTGCTGTATGCACTGTAAGGGGGCGGAGGATTTTTCAAGCCACAAATGTACGGCTTTTCCCTCCGCCTCCTTCCACTTCTTTGTGGAGAATAAAACTTGTATGTATGTATGTATGCAAGTTTCTGGGCAGTGCATTCAAACATTAAGTATCAGCGATTATATTGCAGTTTTTTTATGCCTCACCAGACCTAAAGTCACATTTGACGTTACAGCCATCGTTCAGTTGATGAAACAAACACCATGCAAGCAGCAGCAAAAAATGAAATTATAAATTATTTTGCGGCCTAAGGCAAATACCATGTAGAGATCCATGTATTCTAGTGTCTATACTGCTTTTAATCCGTGTTAAACAACCAAAAAATCGAGATTTGTGAAGAAATATTATATAACGTGTGAGAGTAAGGCAGTAGTCTACTATAGAAGGATACACTTTAAAAAACAGTGGTTGGTAACAGTGAGCCATGGTCTGCGGCGTTAGGGTGGCCAGAAGGGAAGGTGTGAAAAGCTTGGCACGCTCCCCATGGAGCGGATGACACATGTACAGTGCGTCCACTGTTAAAGGGAACCTCGCACAGCGTGGCCGCCGCACTCCGCGAAGCGCCCCTTTTGAGAATCGGCGATACCAGGCGCATGCGCAGTAACCGCGGAAGGTGGATCCAGCCCCGCGTCGTCTGCTACGGCGCTCTTTTGGTGCTTTGCTTGCTGAGGTAGAAACTCTGGAAAGTGACGGGAGAATAAACTTAAAAACCAGATTTCCCTCCCTGTTACATAAAGGGCGTGTGCTTCTGTAATATATTTTTTAAATTTTCGAATCTTCGTAGGCAATTTTACCGCGATGCAATAGTTGTGCAGGAGAGATCTCTAGTTCTCTTCCACTTTTTGTTCTGAACCCACGAAAACCACCTGCTCTAGCTGCGGTGGAGCTATTAGTGCATTTGGTCCGTCGCCCAGCATCAACGGCCGACATGGTTGCGGTATTCGTACTCCAGAATGACGAACGGTGCAGCTGTAGGCAACGAGACAGGTTAATGATGCAGAAATACACAAAAACCTTGGTAATTCGACCCCCGTTAATTCGGATAATTCGGACTGCCTTCGAGGTCCCGCCAAACGCCTATGCAAGTGTAAGGCATCAAATGCTTGTTTATCCGGATGCCCCGCGGCTGGATTCTGTTTAATAGACGGACTCCCGATGTGGTGACGTGCCGAGGTATGACCAGGTGGGCTCAAATATTAGTACTCTGCCCTGAACTGCATGTTGCATCATTTCCTGCGTCCCTATCACTTCGTGCAGCTGCAGGTGTGTTGGAAAATTTTCAGACCACCGTTGATAGGCCGAGAAAGAATTTGCACAATTTCGTTTTCGGAGCATCGCTGTCATGCAGCACGCGGCGGCGGCGACTACCGCCCGCGCATATCGGACACCAAGCGAAGCGTGTAGCTGCACGCCGTTTAGAACAATGATTGCCCGGTCACTGATCCTTCTTCATCAAGTTTTTCGAAGGCGTCTTGCCCCTTCACAGCCAATGCGCACTTCCCTTCCTTCTGTCAGTGCTGCATTTCCGTTCTTCTGACAAGTCGAAACTTGACGCTTTCTACGTGCTGTTCGCCATTTGAGCGATAATGCCGCCTCCAGTGCGAAACCACTTGCAAAAAAGCTCCAGCGGGAGCACCTACCATATAGTGAAAGTAGCCGCAGAAACCTTTACCATGATGGATCAGTTCTGCTTCCGACTCTTTGGATAGTGTGCACAAATTGAAGAATTCGAAAAAATTGCATAAAATTGTCATTGTCGCCCAGTTTTTGTCCTCAAAGGAAATGGCCATTGTGCAGTTCTTCACGAAATAAATTTATTTTTCATGCGAACTGTTTCCGGCAATATTTCGCAACCTTTCGATAATCCTGCATTCGGATAATTCAGCGCTTTTCCACTCCCTTACATTTGGAATTAAGGAGGTTTTACTTTAATCACGATTGTATGCAAGAAATATTTTTCGTTTTCTCCACCTTGAACAGGTGTAGCAATTTCGAAAACGAGAAGCCTTCGAAAGTGAAGTGCGTATATCGTGAATATTGCAATGTGCTTGAAGTATAAGATAACATTACTTCGTAAATTGTGGTTGTGAGGGACTTTCCTCTAATTTATTCACAACAATTAAGGCAACTTAACGAGCCCTTCATCCACTTAGTAGCGTGTAACGTCGCCTTCAGATTCGATGACTGCACTCATACGCGCGGGCAATGATCAGTACAACGCCTCCGTTAATGTTGTGTAGCACTTCAGCCGCTCCCATTCGGACTCCACTGCAGTCGACAAGTTGTCTGCAGACAATCACACGTTGCCAGTATCCTCACAGGCATAGCCGCACGATATTCCATCTTTCGCTCTTTGGTACTCTAGCCATCTCGAACTGCCAGACAGATGAAGCCCCTGGGAACCGAACAGTGTTTTATGACCGCCGTCCACTCCCTCGGAAATACGAAATGCCACATCATCCCTTTTGCTACCGGGCTGCTTTCGAAATCAACCGCCCAGTTTTCGTATGCTCTGCCTTTATTTTAGTCTTTGATGCGAAAGTAGTTCGAAGAACGACATCCTTGGCGGCTGGCGGCGGGGCTGCGCCGCGCTGTGGCAGACCACAAGCGGCCGGCTGCTCTTTCCACGATTTGTGCCCGTGTGCCTGGTGCCGCTGATCGTGCACTCGGACGTTGCATTACGCGCGATTCTAAATATCGAAAATTTGTACCCTCATTGCTAAAGCAAAATGAACCGGAAAAATTTTTTGCATGAAATTGTGGGTATCTCTGCATCATTAACCTGTCTCGTTGCCTACAGCTGCACCGTTTGTCGTTCTGGAGTATGAATACCGCAACCATGTCGGCTGTTGATGCTGGGCGACAGACCAAATGCACTAATGGTCCCGCCGCGGCTAGAGGAGGTGGTTTTCGTGGGTTCAGAACAGAAAGTGGACGAGAACTTGAGTTGTCTCTCCTGCATAACTATTGCTTCACAGAAAAAGCGCCTAACAAAGAATCGGAAATTAAAAAATATATTGCAGAAACGCATGCCCATATGTAGGTGCAAGGAAAATCTTGTTTTTATGTTTAGTTCTCCTGTCACGTTCCGGAGTTTCTACCTCAGTAAGCCAGGCGCCGTAGCAGACGACGCGGGGCTAGCTCCACCTTCCGCGGTTACTGCGCATGCGCCTGGTGTCGCCGATTCTTGCCGTCTCTCAAAAGGGGCGCTTTGCGGAGCGTGGCAGCCATGCTGCGCGAGGTTCCCTTTAACAGTGCACCGTACTGTACAGTGTGTGGTGAATATGTAGAAACAATGGGAAACAATGAGCATATTTTACTAGAATGTGGATCCATCCACATGTTGATACAGGTGCAGTCGCTCTCCCTGAGGCCCTAGGGTTTAGAGATAACAAAGGAAATAAGAATGAATCTGTGGTAGACATTACCAAAAAGCAAAGGAAGCTTTGCGGCTGTAAAGCAGGGCAGTGATATAAGAATACAAGTTCAGGATTGAAAATTGGCCAGATTTTGTTTTTATAGAAAAACAGCACATTTATTGATAATATAGTCTAGTTAAATTTGACATCGGTTAGAAATATATACTACTATATTTTAGGAATTTTTATCAAGTGTTCTTTCCAGCATCCAGTCGGCATAAATCTTGTTGCTCTTTTGTCATTTTGAATATCTTGGTCTCAGACGTATGTGCCTGGCTGTATGTCCAGTGCAAGAATTTGCCACATGTGTATGCATGTATTTCAGTTTGAAGTAATGGAGTGTCTTGGTGTCGCATATTTGAGGTCTTTTTTCTCGCGGAGTAAATCCAGAAATTTGCTTCAAGTGTAAATGTTTTGTGCGAAGTCTCCCACCACCACTATGGAATCCTTCTTGATTCTGGAAGAACTTTTCGTGAAGAATATGTTGGCAGTAGCTGATGATGGCAGATGAGGTAAGGAACTTTTGAGGTGATAGGGTGGCCACAGCTGGCACTGGACAGGGTCATTCGGAGAGATATTTGAGAGGCCTTTGTCCTGCAATGGTGCTAGTTATGTGTCTGCTCACTGTCTCTGGCCCATGCGGGCAGTACAATTTTCTTTTTAGTTCTTCTTAAGTGCCCCTTCTACTCTTTGTCTCTGGCCCAGTGTGACAAGGCGGCTCGCAGGTGGATGCGCTGCGACACACCGCCTAGGATGGAGGACGTCAACGACCGTGACAGCAGCGATGATGATGCGCCCGCGGACATGGATGACATTGAGATTGTCGAGGTTTATGAGGACGGCGCCAGTGACCTCAGTGATGAGGAGGAAGAGGAGGCGGCCGGCGGCGACCTCCCGGAAGAAGACAACGATGTGCCTCTGGACGAGGCTGCCGTCTCCTTCGCCGCCCACCAGGGATCGGCGTTTGTGTGCGCCGTGTCCGGCGACGGCCAGTACCTGGTGACGGGTGGAGAAGACGACCGCGGCTGTGTCTGGCTCCTCGACTCCGGGGAGCTGGTGTTTGCATGCAGCGGCCACACGGACTCGGTGACGGGCGCTGCCTTCAACCATGACTCCACCCTGGTGGCCACTGCCGACATGAGTGGGTCGGCGCACGTCTGGAGCATGGAGACACGGCAGTCAGTCTGCGACTTGGACACGAACACAGACCTCAATTGGATAGACTGGCATCGCCAGGCAAACGTTCTGCTTGCTGGAACGGCAGATGGCACAGTATGGATGTGGCAGGTAGGAGGACTGCCACTAACAGAACAAGAACAGGGCCTCTCTGTCTGCCCTTGTCATTCTGAAAATTGGTTGTTGGGGAATGGAAACGGTGATATGTCTCACATATCGGCAGACACCTGAACTGTCCTGTACCGTAAGGAAAGGGATAAAGGAGGGAGTGAAAGAAGAAAGGAAGAAAGAGGTATAATTTCTGGAGGAATAATTTCGACCACCTGGGGATCTTTAATGTGCACTGACATCGCACAGCACATGGTGCCTTGGCGTTTCGTCTCCATCGAAACGTGGCCGCCGCGGTCGGGTTCGAACCCGGGTACTCGTGATCAGTGGCTAAGCGCCCTAACCACTGAGCCACCACGGCGGGTAAATTCCCCTGCACAGGGATTTCTACTTTTTTCATACCTGACAGTGTGCAAAAGAAGAGCATGCAGACTTTCATCTGGAGGGGCACGACAGAGTCACTGTTCGGCGCATGCACTGGCCAGATCAACTTGCTCTGTCTTATTAACGATTCATATTGTGTAAAAAAAGCAGTTGATGCTGTAGATGGGAGCTGATGCCACAACCTAGGTAGCATCGAAATGTTATATGATGTTACCTTTTATTGCGTGGTCATACGTTATTAGTATGCAATGTTCATAATGTTTTTCGAACGTTTCTTGAATGACACAAACTTTCAATATTACATTTTCTAATCTTAATCAAGCAATGAAACACCATATATGCAACATGCAATAAAGTGGTAAAGTTAACTTACCTGCCAAATGTGAGAGTGCACAGCTGCAGTCAACGACCTACAAGGAGCAATGAGGGTGACACTTTAGCACAGCAATGCAGCATAGCAAATGCAACTTATACATTGGGCTCCCAGCGCATAGCATCGCTTCAAGCTTTTATAGCCACCCGAGAAGAAAGTCGCATGTGTGATAGTGGTGAATGAGTGGTAAGCAGTTTTCTAATGAAATATTGGATCTGTGCATGCTCTCTATGGCAGGCACCATCTCAGATATATAACTTCCAAGCTTTGCTAGTTGACAAATATCATTATTGATTACATCATCACAGTGCTTGTCCTGTGTTTCCTCTTCTTTTCGTCCCTGTCTTTCTCACTGTCGCTTCTTAAAATATGTATCCGACTTGCCTGTTTAGCTGTAGTGGTGATCATCACTAATGAATGGTGCAGAAATTCTGAGTCAGTGCTTGATATATATTGGTTATGTCATTTTATAGTTAAGATTTTGACATTTAATGGTATTTAGAGTGTTTAATATTTTGATATGAGCAATAAAATGGCATTTTTAAACACAACATTAAAAATAATGTTTAAATTTAACATTAAACTAACGATGCAAAGCAACACGTAACGTTTCTATACCATTCCAGTGTAACGCTACCTCATCTTACATACACAACAATTTTGTAGCATTATTCTATTGTTTGGTTATGCTGGGGCAGTGCTCGCACTTGTAGATTTGATGGGAAGGAAACCATCTAGATCAGCATAATGTTCATGTTAGGTGCCCTTTTATGAGTGCCGATGTGCAATTTCTGATTGCTGATAACTTCAGTGAAATGATAACTTCAGTCTTCCAAGATTTACTGCCATAGACGATTCAGAAATGGGTGACCCTTCTTTTCTTTGCATACTTTGTAACTTCGTAATTATGCCTTATGCAAAGGCCTCTAGTATTCCTTCATTCTGCGAGAAATAGCAGAACGCAGCACTTTTCGTGGAATTGTGTGTAAGCAACCATGTTCCCTTTTCTTGATGATATTGTGTTCGTGGGCATTGGCAGGAATGGTAGAATGATCGAAATTTATTTATTTTGTCGTCTGAATTCCAAAGTATAAAACCTGTTAATCAACCAAGTTCTGCCGGTGCCTTGACGCACTTGCACCCCCATAAGCTCAAGCAAGCTAGCAAGTCAAGCACTGCGGCTCTGGCAGCAGCGTGCATGCCCTGATGGAAATCTGAACCAGTTAACTAGTTTGTAATAAGGAGCAATTACTCAATGGCATCCACCCAAGTGCAGCCAACGGATTCAAAGGAAAGCTCTGTAAAGTTTATGGAACAATTCCCAGTAACCTACTGGGAATTGTTCCACAAACCGATTGAATTGGTGAATCTTTCCCATATGCTCTTAAAATGGCAACTTGATGAACACGTCCTGGGCGCACGTGCCGAGCGTCTGCGCGCCCAGCACCATGCCACGACGGATGTCTAAAAGGGGCATGCATCTCCATGTTCCTGGTGCTGGCTTGCTCCCCCTCCGGAGCCGACGCAAAGAATTTCAAGCCATGAAGAAAAGGGGCTGGGGGATACTGAAAGGACAACTTAATCCGTGAAGAAAAGTTCCGGGAACCTGAAAGAGCTTCAATCCGTAAAGAAAAGAGTCACTTAGAGCCCCGCGGTCCTCCGATTGTTGCAAACTGAACCCCGCTTTGGATTGGGGCAAAATCTAGACAGGAAAGCAAACATCCCGCTGCGGGAACTGCACAGCGCCTGCAATACGATTGGGCCCGGAAAAAGAACGCGAGGATGACTAAACAATAAGAACCGAGCAACAGCCAAAGCAAGTGCTCTGTCGGCGTTGGCCTTCGTCATTAGGCCTAGCAGCTAGAGCCAAAATCGGCATCGCATCCTGCGATATGCATTCTGCAGTGGCTTGCGTATAGTGATAGGTGTCTTGCCTGTCATCGAAACGCCAGTTATTTACGGTTTTACGATAGAGAATCCAGAGTTCGATTGCGGTGCGTTTTGTCACAAGTGCACTGACCGCACTTTGCAATGCACCTCCATTTCCTTCTGTGCCCGCCGTCTACGCGTGAAGCCGTACGCCTCCCACGCAATTCCCTTCCCTCTTCCCGTGTTCGGTACAAAAGACTCTGCTCAGGTGAGTTTAGCAAACTCTTCTTGCTGTTCAATTTCGTGCGGCAGTAGACATTCAAGAACAGTACGAATTCGAAACCACATGGGCGCAAAGTGCCGACTCGTGCAGAATTTCAGCATGGCAATTTAAGGGAGGAAGCTGGTCTTAAAAAAAAATTTTGCTAATGAAGTCACAATAACGAAATCTTCAAGAAACGTATTTTTGCGTGCTGCTTCTAAATAGGTGATTCAATTTTTATGTAAAACAAGTCCTTGTGCATTTCTATAAAAATGTTACATAACTTCTCGCCTAGATTTTTCAATAAATTTGGCTGCAGGAAACTTGCTAGAACACATGCCATTGGCTTGTCTTGACATCAAGCTGTGCATTAAAGTTAAAATTATTATCCTGCCTATCATAGAAGTTGAGTTACAGGGTTTTGAATTTGCCTCTTCACAAATGGGAAGAAAAACTTGTTTGTGATGATTTCAGAATCCTATAACTCACCTTCTACAACAGGCAGGGTGATAATTCTACCCTTATTACACAGCTTGATGTCAAGAGAAACCAATGGCATGCAGTCTAACAAGTTCCCTGCAGCAGAATTTCTTTCAAACTCTCAGCAAAATGAGGATCCATAGCGCACACAATTGAGGGGACACAACATGACTAAACTTCCACTGAATGAACTTTTTTTGGGGCTGACAGCCTTATAAAGATCACATAAGGTACAGGTATCACCTACTAACAATGTTATCTTGTCAAAGTCATGATGTGTCAAGGGAAAAGATAAAAAAAAACAATAAAAACCACCAGTCAGTGAGCAAGTTTCACACTATCGCCCACTCCTTGAATCTAAGAAAGCTATGTTTTTCCTTGATAATAACACTGAAGGATCGCTGATACAATTTTCCAATCCCTCTTTTTCCATTGCTACAGCTTCAATTATTTCCCTTGTTTTTGATGACTATTTTTTCCTAATACTGACCACTCCTCGAAGTTAGGCGTGCACTTGTGACTACGGCAGTGACGAGCCAAGTTACCCGGCCCCTGATCTCTAACATTTCTGTGGTGCTCGCTGAGTCGCTTATTCAGGCACCGGCCTGTCTGCTCTATATACAATTTGCCACATGAAAGCGGCAACCTGTATATAACGTTATTGGTGCAAGTTGCAAAGGGGTTCTGATGACGCACAGAGCAGGCCTTCCTATCCTGCTTGTCTGGTTACTGTCATGGTACAGATGTAGGATTTCTTTCAATAGATATTGTTACAAGTGGACGAATCATGAACGAAGAAGTGGCGGTGCGCTGAACGACGACGACGTTGACAGTTGGTAGCTGGGCGCTCGGTTCTGAGCTGAGTGCTGGCCATCTCAGAGCAGCCGCCAATATAGACTTACCGCCGTAACATCCCCGTAACATCTTTTGGTGGAGGTCGCGGGTTCGAGCCGACATGCCGACGACCCGACGAGCCGACGGGCCGAACCGGCGAGATGACTACCGACCCGGCCCCTCCGTCTGCGCCTGCCACGCCAACTGTCGTCGTAGCCCACCCTCGCGACCCGGGCACATTCTGCGGTACAGATGGCGTGGACGTCGAGGACTGGCTCTCGCTTTATGAGCGTGTTAGCCAGCACAACAGGTGGGACGCCACGCTGATGCTGGCCAATGTAATATTTTATCTCGCCGGCACCGCACGCGTCTGGTTCGAAACCCACGAAGAAGAGATTGCCACGTGGGATGCCTGCAAGCAAAAGCTCCGCGACCTGTTTGGGAAACCAGTTGGCCGTCAGCTTGCTGCCAAAAAAGAACTTGCAGCTCGCGCCCAAACGGCCACTGAATCATATATTACATACATTCAAGACGTCTTGGCACTGTGCCGAAAGGTCGATCCCAACTTGACCGAAGACGATAAGGTAGGCCACATTCTTAAAGGCATTGCCGACGATGCCTTCCACCTTCTTCTATGCCGGGACTGCTCTACGGTTGACTCCGTTCTGCAGGTGTGTCGACGCTTCGAGCAGGCCAAGCACCGGCGCATTGCACACCGCTTCGACCGCCTGCCTAACACAGCTGCCAGTTCCACGTGCGAGGATCTGCCGACACTAAGGCAGCCTTCCAACCCCGACAACATGACTCGCATCGTGCGCCGTGAACTGGAGGCGCTGGCTCCTGTTACGCCCAACACGCCCTTGTCGGACAACACCCTGGCCACAATATCCCTTATTCAAGCTGTCGTCCGCCAGGAGGTCGCCAACTTGGGCATGCCCTCCAGCCATCGTCCCGTCAAACCTCGGAGTGCGAGCCCCATCTCTCCCGTGGTCGCTACTGCTACGGCCCGCAACACCTTCGTCCCAAGTTACACAAGGTATCGCAATCCGGATGAGTAGCGTACCCCTGACGACCGGCCGATCTGCTTTACGTGCTCGCGCGTAGGCCACATTTCCCGCCACTGCCGCAGCCGTTGGTCCGCACCTCCCCGACCTTTGCCCTACGTCGACCGCCGTTATGACTATGGACCCCGTCGCTTCACGCCTCGGAATGACCCACCCAGCGCCGAGCCCACACCGCCTCCTCGTAGAACCAGCCGCTCTCCCTCCCCGACAGCCCACCGTTCCCGCTCACCTCTTCCGCACCGCAGTTACTCACCGTCCTCTGCAGGCCGCTTCGCGGGAAACTAGCCAGTGCAGCTCCCGGAGGTGATGCTGCATTGGTGCCCCGACCTGAAAATCCTCTACTGACCCAGCCTTCGCCCTGTAATCTGCTCGACGTTTTTGTGGACGGTGTTCCTGTTTCTGCCCTCATTGACACTGGTGCCCAAGTCTCGGTTCTTAGCTCATCCTTTTGCCGTCGCCTCAAAAAAGTTCAGACCCCTGCCACTTCGCCCACCGTTCGCGTTGCCGATGGCAGCTCTGCTGCCATCACTGGCCTGTGCACTGCCCGCGTCACTCTTGCCGATCGTCACATCCCAGTTTTGTTCACCGTCCTCGAACACTGCCCTCACAATGTGATCCTTGGTCTAGACTTTCTAACCACTCACTCTGCCCTTATCGACTGCTCCAGCGGCCTTCTACGATTGGACCTGCCTCTCAGCTCAGCCGACACACCCTCAAGCTCCACGCCCCGCCTTCGCTCCACCGAGTACGCTCGCCTGCCCCCCGACTCTGCCGTTTATCTGCCTATGTCCCCATTTCCTGCGGTTCCTGATGGGGATTATCTTGCCTGTCCACTCGCCGATGTCGTTCTCTCCCGCAATGTTGTTCTTCCGCACCTCATCGTGACCGTCACCAAGAATAGCACCTCCCTTCCTGTCCTCAACTTCAGCTTGTCACCACAAGTTCTTCCTGCAGGCATATCGCTTGCTACTTTGTCTTCTCTCACCGACTGTACCATCACTGCTCTCTCACCTGGACCGCCTTCTACTGTCTCTCCAGCGGCCGACATCCCGGCCAACGTTCCGCAATCCATTTCTGCGATGATTGCTTGTGACCTGAGCCCCGAGCATGCACAGGATCTTCACAACCTTTTGTTGTCCTACTCTGACATTTTTGACTTCGCTTCTGCTCCTCTGGGTCAAACATCGGTAGTGACTCACCGCATTGACACCGGCGATGCCAGACCTATACACCGGAGGCCTTATCGTGTGTCGCTATCAGAGCGCCAGATCATCCAGCGGGAGGTGGACAAGATGTTGGCCAACGATATCATCGAGCCTTCAAACAGCCCTTCGGCATCTCCTGTCGTGCTCGTGAAAAAGAAAGACCAAACTTGGCGGTTTTGCGTCGACTATCGTCATCTCAACAAGGTCACGAAGAAAGACGTCTATCCCCTTCCGCGCATAGATGATGCCCTGGACTGTTTACATGGCGCCCGCTACTTTTCTTCCATCGACCTTCGTAGCGGGTATTGGCAAATCTCTGTTGACGCAAGAGACCGCGAGAAAACAGCTTTCGTCACCCCTGATGGCCTTTACCATTTTAAGGTCAGGCAGGGGCCTTTGTAACGCCCCTGCCACATTTGAACGGATGATGGACTCGTTACTCCGGGGCTTCAAGTGGACGACCTGCCTTTGTTACTTAGATGATGTAATTGTTTTCTCGCCCTCTTTTGAAACCCACCTGCTTCGCCTTTCGTCCATCTTGGCACTTTTCCGCCGTGCAGGTCTTCAACTCAACTAAAAAAAATGTACTTTCGGCCGCCGCGAACTCAAAGTCCTCGGCCATTTGGTGAATGCGAGTGGCATACAACCTGACCCTGATAAAGTTCGTGCCGTCAGTGCTTTTCCCTGTCCCCGCTCGCCTAGTGATGTCCGCAGCTTCATCGGTCTCTGTTCCTACTTTCGCCGGTTCGTCCCGAACTTCGCAGCCGTCGCTCGCCCTCTCACCAATCTGTTGCAGAAAGGCGTTCCTTTTTCCCGGGGCCCAGAGCAGGCTACTGCATTCTCCAGCCTTATCGCCGTCCTCACCAACCCTCCTGTATTGGCCCATTTCAACCCGTCTGCCCCGACTGAACTTCGCACCGATGCCAGTGGTCACGGAATTGGCGCCATCCTTGCTCAGCGACAACGCGGCCAGCACTGCGTGATTGCGTACACCAGCCGTCTTCTTTCTTCCGCCGAGAAGAATTACTCCATCACAGAACGCGAGTGCCTGGCTCTTGTTTGGGCCATTGGAAAACTCCGCACATACTTGTTCGGCCGCCCATTCACTGTTATAACCGACCACCACGCCCTGTGTTGGCTCTCATCTATCAAGGACCCTACTGGCCGTCTTGGCCGGTGGGCATTGCGATTGCAAGAATACACCTTTTCCGTGGTTCACAAGTCCGGTCGCCTCCATCAAGATGCAGACTGCCTGTCCTCTGTCCTCTCCATCTCCGACCTCTCCCACATTGCCGACGAACAGCGCTTGGATCCCACCCTCACCTCTCTCATCGACCGCCTCAGCACCGACCGCCGCGACACTTCTCTGGCCCGGTTTTTGCTGGACGGGAACACGCTGTACCGCCGCAACATGCGACCTGATGGCGCTGAGCACTTGCTCGTTGTTCCCCGCCACCTACGGTCCACTATCCTCGAACAACTGCATGACGCACCTACGGCTGGTCATCTTGGTGTCTCCCGTACGTACGACCGCGTGCGCCGGCGTTTCTTCTGGCCTGGTCTGTACCGCTCCGTCCAACGCTACGTCGCCGCTTGCGACGTCTGTCAGCGCCGAAAGAAGCCCGCTGTCCTGTCGTCCGGACACCTGCAGCCGATCCCCATCCCGACCGACCCATTTTCTCGTGTTGGGCTAGATTTACTTGGGCCCTTCCCGGAGTCCTCCACGGGGAACAAGTGGATTGCCGTCGCCACCGATTATGCCACGCGGTACGTGATCACTCGCGCCATTCCAACCAGCTGCGCCACTGACGTCGCTGACTTCCTTCTGCACGACGTCATATTACACCATGGCGCTCCCCGTCAACTCCTTACCAACCGTGGCCGCTGCTTCCTTTCCCGAGTTGTTGACGAAATCCTTCGTTCGTGCTCCGTTCGTCACAAGTTCACCACTGCTTATCATCCTCAGACGAACGGCCTTACGGAGCGTCTCAACCGCACGCTGACAGACATGCTCGCCATGTACGTATCCGACGACCACCGGGACTGGGACATAAGCTTGCCTTTTGTCACCTTCGCCTACAACTCTTCGCGCCATGATACCGCTGGTTACTCGTCCTTCTATCTTCTCTTTGGACGAGACCCCTTACTGCCCTTCGACACTCTGCTGCCCACAGCTGGCCCTGTCACTACATATGCGCGTGACGCTATCGCCCGAGCAGACGCCGCCCGCCAGGTTGCTCGACACAAGCTCTCCGCCTCCCAAGAGGCTCAAAAACACCGCTACGATGGCCTGCACCGTGATGTGCGATACCCTGCCGGATCTCTCGTCTTGCTGTGGCTCCCATCCCGTCGTGTGGGGTTATGTGAAAAACTTCTGCCGCGCTACACAGGTCCTTATCGTGTATTACGGGCAGTGACCGACGTAACGTATGAAATCACGCCGCTGCACCCAAAGTCGACGTCCGCTCCACTGAAGTCCGAAGTCGTTCATGTAGCTCGCCTCAAGCCCTATCACCCACCATCGACATCGCACGCCTAACACGCACCGGGACGTTGCCTTCAGCCGAGGGGGATAGTGTTACAAGTGGACGAATCATGAACGAAGAAGTGGCGGTGCGCTGAACGACGACGACGTTGGCAGTTGGTAGCTGGGCGCTCGGTTCTGAGCTGAGTGCTGGCCATCTCAGAGCAGCCGCCAATATAGACTTACCGCCGTAACATCCCCGTAACAATATAAAGAACCTTTACTACTCCTTGCCGTATCAGCAGCTTTTTGAATGCATTGAAGACTGTATTCATAAATTTGGAGCCGTATTGTTTCAAAACGAGGCTGGTATTTCAGTTGATGGTTTCTTGAATTTAGTGTCCTTGTACCTATCATCAACCTTTGTTAAGTGGAATGGGGGAAGTCTATCTGCAAAAAAACGAAGTGTGTATAGGGTCGTGCATAGCGCCTGCTCTTAGTGACTTGTTTCTTGCGAGCGCAGATAGGAAGATCCAGAGTAATCTAGACAGTAAAGTGGTGATAAAAACGTTCCGATTTGTAGATGATTACTTGGTTGTTCTTCGGAAGAGCAATGGAAGCCTTCTTCAGGTAGCAGAAAGCACAATATCTACCTTTGCGAAGTGCCTTGAGCCACTGTCAATTACTCACGAGCTTCCTGTTGAGGGTATGATCTGGTTTCTTGATTTAAAATTAGTTTCTTCGAGTCGTGTTTGCTGGATGTATGAGCCTAGAGGCAATAAGGCTCTCTTACCGTTTACCTCGGCGCATACCAAGCTGGTTAAGAGAGGAGTAGTAAAAACATGCCTGTCTAATGCAGTCAATAAGTCGTGCACCTGCCTAATGACAACAAGTTTCAGTAATCAGGTTGATCGCCCTCAGGAAGCGGGTTACACGAGGTACCTTGTAGCATCAGTAACAGAAAGCATGCGCAGACAAAGAAAAAACACAAGGTTGACAGATAAAAAAGAAGGTCCCAGCAAAATTTAAGTAATGCCTTATATTCACAGGATTTCCCATGGCCTCAAAAAGATTGCAGAGAAAATTGGTGTTAAAATTTGCATGTAGCCCCAGAAAAATTATCCTGCATGTGTAAGAACACATGTCCAGACAAGCAGGATACGAAGGCCTGCTCCGTACGACATCAGAACCCCTTTGTAACTTGCACCGATAACGTTATATACAGGTTGCCGCTTTCATGTGGCAAGTTGTATATAGGGCAGACAGCCCGTTGCCTGAATAAGCGACTCAGCGAGCACCACAGAAATGTTAGAGATCAGGGGCCGGGTAATTTGGCTCGTCACTGCCGTAGTCACAAGTGCACGCCTAACTTCGAGGAGTGTTCAGTATTAGGAAAAAATAGCGATCAGAAAACAAGGGAAATAATTGAAGCTGTAGCAGTGGAAAAAGAGGGATTGGAAAATTGTATCAGTGATCCTTCAGTGTTATTATCAAGGAAAGACATAGCTTTCTTAGATTCAAGGAGTGGGCGATAGTGTGAAACTTGCTCACTGATTGGTGGTTTTTATTGTTCTTTTTTGATCTCTTCCCTTGACACATCATGACTTTGACAAGATAATCATTGTTAGTACGTGATGCCTGCACTTTATGGGATCTTTATAAGGCTATCAGCACCAAATAAAGTTCATTCAGTGGAAGTTTAGCGCTCGTGTTGTGTCCCCTCAATTGTGTGCGCTATGGATCCTCATGTTGGCTACCCACTAGCCCGAACCCTCACCCTTCTCAGCAAAAAGTTAAATAACATATTGCTAAGTACACAAGGACTTGTCGAACATACAATTAAAATACATACTTGGAATCAGCATGCAAAAGATACATGTTACCTGAAAATTTTATATTTGTGACTTCATTAATAGAAATTTATTTCTAAGACCCTCTTCCCCACTTAAGAGGCTCCCTTTAAGCTTGAATATTGATTTGTCTGATCAAGTTTTTGATCTCTCTTGCAGTTTCAATTAATTAAGTTCCACTGTACACTTTATATGGCGGCTTGGGTATTGGTGGCGAATGCTAACGAGGTCCGAAAAATCAAGAAACTCCGTTGCAGTGTGTCCGAAATTTCAGGCGCTCTTATACATTGGTTCCATGGGCCATGTCATGGTGCCGCAGAAAAATTCTGAATAATCAAGCTTGTCCAAAAAATCAGGCATCCGAATTTTCGGTCGTTGACTGTAGAACGTGTCTACAACAAAACAGCCTCTATAACGAAGGATTTCACATGTCCAGGCCGAATTCCTATCTTTCATATGTATTGTGAAAGTCTCTACAGTGAACACTGCTACAACGAATTCTTTTTTTTCCTTTATTTGTTTCTTAGAACATGTTTGAGGGGGGGGGGGGCTGGAGCTAATAGAGCCTGATGGGGCCTCGGCCCTCCGATACAAATTCAGCACAATTTGCCTGTAGAACAAAGGAATTTAGGCGCCTCCGACGCCTGATTTGTTGCTTTACAACGAACGCATGTAGTGGCACCACCAGTGCCCTCTGCAGCGGCCACTGAACTGCAGTGATCATAGGAAGCGCCGTTCAACACCACAGCAAAGACTGCATGGGAGAATCCGAACTACACAGTAGCCATGGTAACCGCCATGCCAGTGCAAAGAAAAAATGCACAGAGGGCCCAACAGCCGAGCATTTTGATGAGTGGCACTAGTGTTCCCTGCTGCCAAAAAAGCAAAACTGGGCATAACGATCTCCACACTATGGAGACCAAGACTGGCGAACTCTGTGAAGAACAAGCACCAACACGTCGACGAAGCCGCCGCTGCAGCGGGCCAGTGTACACCGATCTAATGGGCAGTTGATGAAATGACGAACTTTAGCTAGCACTTGTCTTGGTGCCTGATCATAGTGAAGGTCTCAGGGTTGCCGCGATGAATGTAAGCAGTGCAGGAACATCGAAGTGCCGACAGTTCTCTTTTGACGAAAAGTTGCAAATTGTCAATGCTGTCGCGAGTGCCCATAAAAAGGAAGACGTTGCATATGGAATGAGTGCATTGACGCTGTCAACATTCCTTAAAGACAAGGACAAGGTAGAAGTGCAAGTGTCATGTCAGACGGACCCGTCATGCAAGCAGATTCGAGCAGCGACTTTCCATGATGTTGATACTGCCGTCTACGCATGGTTCGCAGACGTACTCGCGAAAAGGATTCGTGTCGGCGCACCTTTGCCCTGTGAGAAAGCCAAGGGGTTTCCTTGGCCGTTCGGTGTTGAAGGGACGTTCAAGGTAATCAGTCGATGGCTGAAGAGTTTCAAACATTGCCATGGCATTGTTTTCAAAAGCATAGCAGGAAAAGAAGCCAATGCGCCACGTGATCTTGCCAACAAGTGGCGCAAGTCAGAGCTGTTCAATGTCCTTGAAGGAGCACAGACCAGAAGACATGTTTAACGCTGACGAAACTAACTTTCTTATGAGCTGTTTCCTTAGAAATTGCTCTGCAAGAAGGCAGATCGGTGCAAAAGTGGCAGGAAGTCGGAGCAACACTACACCGTGCTGTTGTGTTTAACGCTGCTAGTAAGGAGAAGCTTAAGTCACTGGTGGTCGGACGATCTGTGAAACATGGCACTTCAAAGGCATGCCTAGCTTTCTGGCTGACTATGTGCCTGAAAAAGAAGACTGGATGATGGCGGAGTTGTTCCAAGCCCGGCTTTTACAAGTGGAGAAAAAGCTGCGAGTGCGGAACCGAAAGATTACTCTCGTTGTCGACAACTGTACCACACATAACATGATGTCGATGCTGAGCACATGAATGTAGTTTTCTTGCTACGAAACTACATCTCCCTGTTGCAGTTGTTAGATTAAGGCACACTACTGCGCAAGGATGCTGTAAATAATTCTGCGAAACCTCTAGCACAAGGTAGGGCTGCCAACTAAGATAAACGTTTGCCAAGCCATTGAAATGATTGCGAGTCCTTGGTGGAGCGTGCCGGCAGAGGTCGTGCGTAATTGCTGGTAGAAGGCTGGATTTTCTAGAACTCGGGACAGCGCTAGCGATGCGCTTGACAAGCGTGCCAATGACAGCGACTGTTCCATTCCTGGTGCACAGCTCCAGGAATCACTCAACTCCTACTCCGCTTCTTGCAACACAGTAGCAGATGTGACAGCTTAGGAATACGTCGTGGTTGACGACAACGTGATGATGTGCTCAGAATTGATGGCTGATGACATCATCGAAGCCATCAAAGACGGGAACAACACGATGGCTGACAAAGATAGCAGTGCTAAAGAGCGCACATGCAAAACAATAATTTTGACAATAGAGACAATAGCGGCATTCGTCACCATTGGGATTCTCCACGGAGCATGGCGTGAACCGGTCAGCTGCAGTTGCACATTCCAACAGACAAGGTGTCCAGAAGAAAGGTAGCGACTTCTTTCCTATTAAATATCTCTCCAATCCACTTTAACGAGAGGTTTTATTTTGGTGAACATACGTAGCTTGCTTTATTTCATACGATATAGTGTGCGACCTTTATAATAAAGTTACCTGTATAATGAAAGATTTCGGAGTTCCTGACCGCTTCGTTATAAAGATGTTCCACCGTATTTCAAGTGGAGATGCCGGAGTATTCCCCATACTGTCACAAAATACAATGCGAAGCATCTGTGTGGGGCTTTGGTGTCTCCAAAGCAAACACCTCACAACGCTCGCTTTGTTTTCCCAAGACTGCAAATGCATCACATAACAGTAAGTTCCAGCAGCATGAAAAACGCATTCGAAGTATATATACAGCACTTTTATTTAGGCAATGGATTTAGAGCCATTTATATCAACACTGTTTGCATGAAAGGAGCTGATATGTGCAGTTCAGTTCTGCGTCCCACTCTATTCGAAACAATTTTGAATAAAACAAGGTTTTCAATTGAAATGTCACAAAAGAAAAAGTGCCATAAAAAATGGGGATAAAAAAGCCTGTCACAAGGCAGATTCGAACCTACGCATCCAAAGTTCACTGTTGCTTTCTCCAAAGTCATACCTTAGACCACTCTGTCACAAAAGTAGCGGAGAGTGTCACACGTTCCTTTATTTCTTCATGCAGACTACTTATGTAACTTTCACAGCATTGCACCTGATGTATGAAATGGTGTGTAGGTGCCTTGCCCATGTGTGTTTTGTTTCTCAGTGCATGCTTTTGTGTGCACAGCACTGAAACTCCCACTATGAATCGTCATTACGTGCAATACGTTTTTCTTTTATTAATTAAAATTGTGCTGTTTTACACTAATGTTTAAAGAACTCTTTGATGGAACCGGGAATTTGAGTTCACATATTCTTGCCAAAACAGATGCATTGAATGTAGCCATGTTCACAGAGGAGTGAATGTGGCTGGTTTGTGTCTGGTTTCATCCTTGTGTCAACCTCAAGTCTCTCACTTGAGCTGCTCGCACGAAGGAGAGTGTTTGTTGGCTGCCCATCCGAAAGGTTATTAGTGTGATAGCATTAGAGTTGTCGTCACACCACAACCTTGCCGATGTCCAAGATGAAATTCAGTGATTGGTCGAGAGAGATGATGTGACATTGTGACATCATCACAACCCGGCCAATGGATTGTGAGGAACCTGCCTGTCATGGTAGGTGCCAATTAAATTAAATTAAATTCCTTGATCACCATTTCCCAGCAAATGTCAGTGTAGCCTAGCTCCAGGAATTGATGTACCCTGGCCAAGCCACAGTGAAAATGGCTGGCCACTGGTGGCGATGCCTGTTTTCCCTAGCTCATCAAAGCAGTGAGAACAGCCGTGCCCATACCCTCACCTGCACCAACTTGGCAGTTATGCTGCTACGATAGCTGATTGAGGCTGCTCATGAGCTTCCCTCGGTTGCAGGTGCCCAGCGGCCAGTGCAAGACCATGCAGGGCCCTGGCGTGTCGTGTGGTGCAGGGCGCGTGCTGGCAGATGGCCGGCGTGCCGCTGCGGGCTACGACGATGGCTCGGTGCGCGTGTGGGACCTGAAGAGCTCTTCAGTGAACCATTCGCTGGCGGGGCCCAGCCAGACGCACTCAGCGGCTGTCACCTGCCTAGACGCCGGCGGCGAGCTGGTGGCCACGGCTGCCACGGATGTGCGCCTGCTTCACGCCGGCACGGGCCGGCTGCTCGCTGTGCTGGCACTGGGTGCAGGTGGTGAGTTCCGTCTCGATGGCAACAGTGCAAAGCATCATAGTGAAACACACTAAACTTTTTACAGACAAAAAAAATGGAATGGGGACACAACACAAGCACTTGTGTTGCCCATTTTTTGTCCATAAAAAGTTTAGCACGTTTCACCATGATGAATGACCAACTAGGCCCAATTCTCGCGCTTTTAGTGCAAAGTTGCAAGGGTTGCCCTAAACATGCATTTCCCTCCTTTTATCCCAGTAGCTAAGCCCATTGCGGCTCTGTGACACATGTTCCGACCCTCCAGTTCATGTAAATGCACAGTTGTCAAGTTGGGGGTTGGTGGTCCAGGGGATGGTAGAACGAAATTTGCCCTCCCTGCTTATGCTGTGTAGCGGATTACGCTGCTAATGCAACTCTTTTTTTTTCTTCATTTGGTCATTTCCTATTCTGCAGGTAATTCTTGCGCAGGGCATTGAAACCACTGAGACTTTGTGGCCCATTGCTTGGCTCGCGGTGTCTGGTGTGCATTGATTTTCTATACACAGGAAACGTTGTGCATCCTTCACAAGAATGTGCAGGAAAGATAAGGTATTGTCACACTCACTTTTCAAGAATAAATTGAACGGCTGGCTCGATGGAGTTGCCAGAATCGCTGCCATCTTCTTCATATCACAAGCAGTCATGAGTGTAACGCAGGAGCACCGTGTTGGTTTCCTCTGAGGGGCCTTTGAGCTCCATTACAAGGTTGCCACCGGGACTGACACGACTGCACACATGACGGTTGCTTTTGTCTGTCTGTTGCCTTTGAGGCCACCTGGGTTCCAGTGGTTGGCAACAAGCTCATTTGTGGTGAGCATGTTCTCTCGTTCAAGTGGTCATCCTTGGCCAGTGCAGCAGTGACTCTTGGGGGAACAGGAGCACTTGCGAACAGAGACATGCAGTCGAAATACAGGCATTCATTGGAGCTTGCTGGGACCAACATTGAATACGTGGGTAGACATTTTTTTTTTTTCAGCAAGCGGCAACAGGACTTAGTTTAGAAGGTTTGAGAGGTTGGGTAAATTAAATAAACTTCGACAAGTTGGCATATGTCTCAGAATCAGATATAACAGTGCAGCAGACAAAACAAGAAGTGGACGACGCCATGTTGTAGTCCAGTTCATTTCTTGCCTTGTGCGCTTCTCGTTCTGTCTGTGTCACTGTTATTTCTAATGCTGACATATGAAGTCCACTATGGGCAGAGGGAATGCCAAGCTTGTGGACTTTGGGACATCAGTAGAACCCCAGTGCAAAGCCATTCATTACAAGCTTGATCAGTTCTGTTTGCACCTGGGATCATCCTTGTTCAAAACAGGCTCATGGTACACCTGAGGGATGGAGTCGAACGACGGGTTACATAATGACACACAGCCTGACGTGGGTGAGGGTTGTAGCTCACAGCGTCAGTTCCTCGCCTCACAGCATGGCCGAAGCATGGCACTGCAAGTAACGGTAAAACCTAGAAATTGCTATCAGCAGCATCTACATAAGAAAAATATTTGTGAAGTATTTTGAGCATGATCCTTTCAAAGTACACTAGGCAAGGGATTCTCTTGAATCTGTTATGTGGTAGTCAGAATTTAATTTCTTGTCATTATAATTATGTTTCTAAAATTGGCAGCTTAATGAAGTAGCCATGTATAGAAATGAAGCACAGCTGCTGCAAACCGCTCCAAAATTACAATTCTGTTGCTTCAAATTACTCCAACAGAGCTCTATAACTGCTCCGGACTACTCCAAGATGCATTTTTTCGTGCTCGAAAAATTCGTGCTCATGTTTGGCGCTAGCAAGCTGTAAACTGCAACAAAGGGTGATTGTGTTGGTTGCATTTTGTTTATTAATTTGTTTATGCATTCTAGGTGACCTTGGTCTGGCAGTTGCAAGGGTTGAGGACTCTAGCGTTGGCACAAGCATCTTTATAGACATTTTATGCTTGTGATGAGCAAGGAGGACTCCAGGGGGGGAGGGGGAGGCTTGAGAGGACGCGGCCGACGGGGGAGACAATGGGGAGAACGGTTTGGGACACCATGCAGAGGGGCCACATACTGACGGCGAAGCTCTTATCGCAATTGTGAATAGTTGTCAGTAAATTCGGTGCCGTATAATCTTTATGGTCTGCCTGACTCAGGAGGAGAAGAAAAGAAAGGAGTAAAGGGCGGAAAGCAACCTGCCTGACTATCTTTTGGTCCATGTGTGTTTTTCTTTTTTTGGTGCTGTTTTTTCACAGTGATGTGTAGGCTGAACATGTGCACCGAAAGCGTGAAGTGTACCTCAAGAATGTATTTCTGCATCTAAAAAAAGAAAACAGCACAGCGCACAATAAACCGGCTCCTGTCAGAAATTCCTGAGCTAGTCAGCAAAACTTCCCGTTCTTTTTCTTATGCGTGACGTGACCTATGCTGAACTTTGATGTCGCAGTCAGCATTGAGCTGTTGAAACTGAAACTGCATGAACGGAGAAATTCATTTATAAATGATTTGGCGGTGGTAAGCAAATAGCAGGTCGTGATCTATGCACACTATACTTGCGGACAGCTTTCTGTGACATTGGAGTCCAGCTTGGAGATCCGAAGTGACAAGGCCTACATGTTTATGCAAAAGTCTACCTCTTTTTCACAGTCAGTAAGAGAAGGACCCTTAGCTGCAGTCCTCGCTGCAGTGCCGCAGACAGTTGGCTGTGAGTATAATGTCTTTCGCATTAGTGCTAAGAGGAAAACATGCAAGCAAAATTTAGTGTTTATACTCTTAATGCTATGGCACATACAGACTACACATGGAACATGGGAGCACTGCTTTGAACGAAAATATCTTCGACGGAAATCTGCCTGGTTGGGCTCTTGAAATAGTTGAGAGAAAACTGACGCCAACCAAAATTTTATGTTTGCCGAACGTTTCGGGACCAACTCGGTCCCTTCTTCAGGGGTGACTATACTCCATTTCATACATTGCAGGAAACGCTGCGAAGACTGCAGAAGTAGTGCATCAGCAAAACCATATTACTCCACCACATATCATTCATCGTTCTCGAAGCCTCGGTGACTGTTTGGACGAAAACAACAAGCGGTATAAAACGAAGCGGTAGTACTGAAAATTACAGCCGAAGCTGTGAGGCGTTCAGTACTCGGATGCTCTTGCTGTAATTTTCACTCGGTGCGAACTTTTTAGGTGCGGATGGAGTAAGGGCAATTCGCCCAACCAGCCACGTATCAGATCGCCAAAGTCATTCGTACTTCTCGAAGTCTCGATGAGTTGGAAAACAAAAATGTGGCAAGAGGTAAAACGAAGTGTATGAGATTGCCATTCGCGACACTAACACTAAATATCTGATTAAACAAACTATGCTTGTGTGTTCACTTTGCTCGTAGAGTGAACTATTTTTTGGGCGTGGACTTAGTCAGCGCGAACAGGCGTGCTAGGTTTGGCAGCATTGCCTGCTATGTATAAAACGGAGTAAAAGTGTCTGCCAGCAGCAGCGGGGGCCGTCTTTGCTCTCCCTTTGTTAGCTCGTGGCGCAGTCTACTAACATACGCAAAGTGGAGCGTTCCTGGAGTCCTATTCATCGCCGCCTTTGTTAGCCTGCTGTGCCATGACTCGACATGTCGCCTCTTGAATAGGTTGGGCTCCACGGCCAAGACGCCCACCTCCTCGAAGGCTGTTCCGTGGTCGGCGCATTCACGCGCTCGCCAAACACTGGAAATGCGCCTACCACGGAATAGCCTTCGAGGAGGTGAGCGTCTTGGCCGTGGAGCCCAACCTATTCAAGAGGCGACGTGTCGATTCATGGCACATCCGGCTCACAAAGGCTGCGGACTCCAGGAACGCTCCCCTCCGCGTACGTTATCAGTCTGCGCCACGTGCTAACAAAGGGAGAGCGAAGGCAGCCCCCCACTGCTGCTGGCACACATTTTAGTCACCCCTGAAGAACGTTGGACAAAAATAAAATTTTGGTTGGCGTCAGTTTTCTGTCAACTACGGCAGCACTGCCAGCTGCGTATACCTAAGCATATACCCACTCCTTCTGCATGGTTCAAGCGCAAACAGACGAAGACCAAGAAAGAAGGATGACACATGCGCTACTGCAGAACCAGTGCCAACAAGCTCAACTTTCCGTTTAACCGTATACCCACTGCTTATCCCCGAGCGATGTAAGGGAGCACCACACGTAAAATTCAGTATCCAAGTCATCCCTGGAGAAAAGACCGGATTAGTTACGAAACGTTAGGACTCGGTTGAGAATTTTTGCTTGAGTCGCTGTCATCCACACAGTTTTACTCTGTCCAAGCTCACTGCTTCCGAAGATGTTTTGCTCCTACAGTATGTGATAACTAGTGTCCCTAAGTAATCACCACAAAACACTTTGGCCATCCAGGGCAGCATAAAGTCCTTGGGGAAGCAGTCTTTCAGGGGTTTCAGGGGGGTATTGGCGCTGTTATTCTGGCTGTACTCTTGATGTCACCCCAGTATGCTCACAGTAACAAGCAGTGAATCTTGCCCTTTCAGGAAAAGGAGCCTCATTACATACAGACGTGGTGGTCGAATTTCGATGGAGGCGAATTTCTAGAGGTCCATGTACTGTACGATGTCAGTGCACGTTAAAGAACCCCAGGTGGTCGAAATTTCCGGAACCCTTCACTACGGCGTCCTTCATAGCCTGAGTCGCTTTGGGACGAAAAACCCTCATAAAACCGTACAATACAGGCCATCTGAATGCCTTGTCGTTAGTGTTACTGCGTTATTGTCATTCAGGGGTGGTCAATGCGCATATAGCAGGTTCCCTCAGACCATGAATGGCAGTTTACCAATATCCCCTAAGAGAAAAGTATACAACAGCTTCATCTTACTGGTACTGACCTATGGGGCAGAAACGTGGAGGCTAACGAAAAGGGTTCAACTTAAGTTACGAACCACAGTGAGCTATGGAAGAGACCGGAAGCGGGCGGAATGGGTGAGGGAACAAACGCGGGTTAATGACATCCTAGTCGAAATCAAGAGGAAGAAATGGGCTTGGGCAGGGCATGTAATGCAATGCAAAGGCAGAATAACCGCTGGACCTTAAGGGTAACGGAGTGGGTTCCAAGAGAAGGCAAGCGTAGCAGGGGGTAGCAGGAAGTTAGGTGGGTGGATGAGATTAAGAAGTTTGTGGGGATACGGTGGCCGCAGCTGGCAAAGGACAGGGCTAATTGAAGAGGCATGGGAGAGGCCTTTGCCCTGCAGTGGGCGTAGTCAGGCTGATGATGGTGATGATGATGCGCAGGCGGCGGCGACGGAGCGGGCGATGCGGACACGGTCGAGGCGCTCTCCCTGGATTGCCAGCAGCGCACCCTGGCGGCGGGCTTGCTGTCCGGCCGGTTGTCCCTCTGGGACCTGGGCGCCCTGGTCGAGAAGCAAAGCTGTCCGCACCCTGCGGGTGTTACGCGGGCACTCTGGCATGGACCGCACACGGTGATCACGGGGTGCCTGGACGGCACCGTCCGGGCGTGGGACGCACGAATGGGCCAACCCACGGTCTGTTGGAAGGCCCACCGGCACGATATCCTCGACCTGGCGTTATCGCCGGATGGACAGTGCGTGGTCAGCGTGTCCGACAGCGGAACTTGCACCGTCCACCGGTTCGCGTCACCGAACTGAGGGCGAACCAGACCGCGTGTGGCAGTTTAGAGGCAGGGCGTGCTCAAGGAGCATGGAGCGGTAACTTATTGGAGGAAGCATTGCCCTTGACGACCAAAAAATATGTCTTCATGAGAAGCATATCGCAGCTGGTGGCACAGTGGCCTCTTCCTGCTAACATGTGACTCATTTCGAGCTCATCTTGGCACTACTGCAACCTTTCACCATGCTCAAAGGGCTCTGATGCCTGCCCCATGGCACATACACAGAGTTTGGCTTAGCGTGTCTGACAGTGGAACAGGAAGCTGTTTTGCATTGCCAGTTTGATGTGACAATATGATTTGATTTCTGCTGCAAACAAGTTTTGGGCTACCAGGATAGGGCCCCTCAACACATGTACAATACCGCTATAAAGCATGCAGAATTGGATTGGTGTCGATAACAATATGTGTACTTTTTGTAGAGGTTGTTGTGGGCCCGGCGACAGAATGAATGCTGCTTGTGTGATTTTCATTCTGAACTTGGATCTGTGCTTACATGAAAATGAATCTTGGAATGGCTTAGAAGACATTCGTAACTCATTTGCCACTAATACATATAAACATTTAGTTGGCAAATTGTCACTACTTGGAGGAGCAATAAATTGCTTTGCAAAGCATTTTGTTTCCAGACTGGTTTTCTAGAGCACAGCTGTTTAGCGCTGGCCCGTTTGTGGGTTGAGCCGCGTCGCCGTTGGCGTAACTGAGCAAACGAGAGTACGGCCGCTCGCTCATAGATGGTGCCAGGGTGGTGGCGCGGGTAAAGCCCCTCAATGAACTAAATGTAACTACACCTCCTCCATCCTCCTCCTATGCCAACGCTCCTTCTCTCGGCTCTTCTTCCTGGGTGCCGACGGTAACTGCACCCACCTAGGCCGGGGGATGCTAGCAGACGCTCCCAACGCTAACCCTTTGGCGCGCAGTAGACAGTGCGTGCGTTTTCTGCCTTGAATGCGGCTCAAATCAGATCACGGCATAGGAGGTCAAAAAATTATGAAATGAGATCACGGCATAGGAGATTAAAAAATTATGTACTCAGATAACTGCCCCGAGCAAAGTTGCACTGCTTTATCGAATTTTTTGTGTACTGCGATCGCTTTGATTGCGGTGCACGCTGCGGAGGTGGCATGCAGGGCCAAGCTCTAGCCCATCCTCAGAGTGTTGTTTCCAACGCTCACGCTTTGGTGCGCTGTGCATCGCGCGCCCAAATCAATTGTTTGTAGCATCTCCTGTCTTCGGTTCAGCCACAGCAAGATCATGGCATGGGAGGTAAAAAATAATAGTTACCCAAACAACTGCCCAGACCCATGTTACATTGCTTTATTGGAACTTTATGTACTGTGATTGCTCTGATCACGGTGCACACTGGAAGTGGCATGCGGGAGCGAGCTTGTGGCACAGCAGTGAACATCCTTGGAGTGTTGTTTTTTGGACCGGCGTCTTTTGCCCAATCTTATTCAATGTTGAACTCCGCCAAGAGGAAGTGGACTGACATGCGACTAGACTTGTGGCCTAGGCTTTATTTGAATGTTAATATATATTGCCTCAAAGGCGCGTTTGCTCGTGCAGTCGGCTGTGCGTAGGCGCCTACTCATCTTAATTTTTTTTTAAGTGCAGGAAAGCTTAGCGGTTATTTTGGAGTTACTATACCTCGGACACCTTGCAGGCTGACGTTAAAAAGATCCGACTGACGGCAGTCCCTTATTGTTTGTTTGTAAATAGGCGAATACGGTGGCCTAGTTGCTCACTGTAACACGGTTGTGAGCACAATAATTTTGATGTAGGCTTAATCGTTTGTATTGAGTAGCAGCAATTAAAAAAGACTTTTAACCGCTGCTTCTCGTACAGCTACAGCTCTGCATGACTCACTAGAATGTTTTGTTTAGGTGATTGTCATCCTGGGTCAGCATATGCAATAATGGCTTATAAGAGGACGTCTTCCCTCGTGTAATTTCAATGCATAACGCTCAGCAATCTGAACTGCCGCAGTTAGTTAATCACTTTCGGTCGAACCAGCGTGAAAAAAAATATACAAGCGGTGAAAAACCAAACCTTGAATTTACTCAGTCCTGTTTGAAGCAAAACGTTCGTTTAGGAAGTTGTTTGACGCGAAAATTGAAAACGCAAGGAGAAAATGTATGCTACTATGCTTAGCGGAGGTCTTCGCTTGCATTCGCAAGTATTATCCACGCAGATATGGAGTATTCAAGCGATAGCTGCCGCTACTGTGCCTAAGCACAGTAACGACGGATTTTCGTATGAACCCTACCAGAACAAATGCAGTCAGCAATGTGCGCAACATGAAAGCTAGGCCTGCACCACGATATGCATGAACAGCGTCGCTCAAACAGCGAGAACTGCCTCTTTAGTTTCTTGTTCGTGAGTGAAGGAGTCCAACTGCAACAAAACAAATACGTCCAGCGATGCACGCAGCATGAAAGCTAGACCTGCACAGCGAGCAGCGTAAACGGCGGAGCTCAAACAATATGAAGAACAAGTTTTGAGTCTAGCCCGCAAACGAGTCCGACTACAACCAAACCAATACACCATGTAATGCCCGTGACATTAAGACTACACCTGCAGAGCCTAGTAGAGCCAGCAGCATGGAACGGGAGGGTCAAGACAATGAGAAGCAAGGTTTTCGTAGCCCGCGAGTGAACGAATCCATCTACAACCATGCTAAACGGCATTAAGACTGCAGTCGCTCGCGCTTCACACCATATCCTTCAAAAAAAAAAAAGCGAAAACTGAAGAACGGCCACTCATATCGTAAAGACACGCATCCAGCACATTATCAGTGTTTTCCTGGCCGATCTTACGAAGCCAAACCTTTCGGTGAGCGGCATTGTTTTTTCCGGATGGAATGATGAAAAACATTTTCTCGGTTGTTGCACCCGTAAGCGCGACAGAAGCGCGGCGTCACCGCAGCACGTAGACACCGTCAAAGCTCGAGAAACGCTTCCACCAAAACTCAGTCGCACAAAAAGAAAGTGAAGCGCGCTTGCTACCCCCGACAATGGCGCCAGCATCTGCTATGGAGCCAAAAGACGATGAAAGTGAAGCGTATGCTGATTCTGAAGAGAAAGTTTTAGGGGTCATTGCCGATAAACTAAACCTCAGCTTAACAAGTGAAAGCATTTTACGTGCGCACAGGATCGGTCGGTTTGTAGAAGGAAAAACAAGGCCGGTTATTGTCAAATTTGCTACCTATAATAAGCACAGAGAATCAGTTTTCGCAAAATGTTCCATGTTAAAAGACACTGGCTTTGCTCTCAGTGAGGACTTATGCGTTGCCACACGCAACATTCAAAAAAAGCTAAGAGAATACGGTAAAAGCCTGCATAAACCATATAAACTTGGGTATAAGAAACTGCATGTCAATGGAAAATGTTACAGTTATAATGAAGTAGATGACATTGTTTTTGAAATCGCATCCTCGAATACTGCACCGATGAATGCTTCTGCATCACCTAGATTTCTTCGTTCTGGACGCCAACTACTCCCCGATAAGGATAAGAAATAGGAATGCGCGAGGGGAAGAGATGCCACATCATTGAAATCAGAATTTTGTGTTTGTTATACTAACATTCGAAGTATTTTTCGTAAGAAGGATGAATTATGCACCTTGATTAACGACCTCAAAGCAAATGTTATTGCATTAACTGAAACGTGGCTCAGCAGCAAAATATCTAATTCAGAATTGTTTCATTGCGATAAAAAATATGTTGTCTACCGCAGTGACCGCACTCAAAGAACAGGTGGTGGTGTTTTGCTCGCAATTGACGAGCAGTTTGATTGTCACTGCATATCAATTGTTTCTGATATTGAATCTGTGTGGTGCTGCGTGAATTTAGGTTTCAGGAAAGTGATCATCGGCGTTTGCTATCGCTCCCCTTCCAGCGATATGTCATTCTGTGATAGCTTGCATGACAGCCTGAATCAAATCACTGTTCGATATCCCAGCGCACAAATTCTACTTTTGGGGGACTTCAACTATCCCAACATTATCTGGTCACACACGTTCCCTTTTTCTAACCCACCGAGCGCAGAAACTAACCATTTTATCACCATCTGCGCAGACTTTGGCTTGACACAAATCGTCACTTCACCCACACGTGTTACTCAAAATTCATCCTCTCTTCTAGATCTTGTATTAACGACTGCAGAAGATTGCACGTCACCTGTAATACATATGCCTGGCCTGAGCGACCACGATGTATTACATTTCACGTTAACTCATGAACACGTACCTTCATCAAACCGCTCCAAAAATATTAGGGACTACAACAAGGCTAATTTTCTTGCTATTAATGATGAACTGAGCTCTTTTCTAGACATATTCTTGCCTAATTACCTCAAGCGCTCGGTGGAAACTAACTGGTGCATGTTCCGAAATAAGGTATCTGAATTGATTAACCGACATATTCCTCTTCGGCGCGTCTACTCGAATAACCAAGCTCCATGGTATAATCGATATTTAAACCGCATTTCTAACAAAAAGAAAAGACTTTTTCGAACTGCTAGGAATTCATTAAAACCTGAGCGATGGACTGCATATAAATCAGCTGCCTTAGCCTATTCCCGTGCACTAAAGACTACTAAATTTTCTTTTTTTAATGTAACCCTCCCGAACATCTTAAAGTCTAATCCTAAACGCTTCTGGAGCATAATAAAAACTAGCACTAACGACAAAGTGTCATTACTTTCAGCAACTGGAAATCCCATTCCGGACCATCTTTGTGCCACTTCACTAAATGACTCTTTTCTCCAGTCATTTTCTTCCTCATCCGTTGATCGCCACCATCCCAAACTCCAATCGTGTAACTACTACTGTATGGATCCAATTGTGTTTGACTCTCATGGCATTATACCGATCATTAATAATTTAAAACAAACATCTTCTAGCGGAATCGATGGCATTAATAGCAAATTTCTTCGGAATACTGTTGAATATACCTCTATCATTTTGGAAAGCATATTCTCACAGTCGTACCATGATGGCGTACTACCCGAGGACTGGAAAACTGCTAAGGCCATACCTGTACATAAAGCCGGTGACAAACAAAACCCATCTAACTATCGACCCATCTCTCTCACATCAATACCCTGCAAAATAATGGAACATATAATTCTCACTCACCTTGTTAATTTTCTTGAAGATAATAGCTTCTTTTCTCTGACTCAGCATGGCTTTCGGAAAGGTTTCTCCTGTGAAACTCAATTACTTTCCTTTACTAATGATCTGCACTTCTACTTAGACTCCGCGTTTTCCACAGACTGCATATTTCTCGACTTCGCTAAGGCATTCGATAAAGTTAACCATTCATTACTTCTATATAAACTCAGCATTCTAAATATTGACCCTTCTGTTCTGAACTGGATTCGCGCGTTTCTTTTTTCTCGCCTTCAGTTTGTGCATGCTAATGACACTAATTCTTCTACCGTGCCAGTTGGTTCTGGGGTTCCTCAAGGATCTGTCCTTGGCCCTTTACTGTTCCTGATTTATATTAATGATCTGCCTGCTACTGTTAACTCTAGGATTTGTTTGTTTGCCGACGACTGCGTGATTTACCGTAAAATAACTAACGATTCCGATATTCGCTCTCTCCAGGTCGATCTTAATAACATACTAGACTGGTGTCATAATTGGAAAATGGAACTAAATATTAAAAAATGCAAATCTATGAGAGTTTCACGTTCAAATACTACTTGTCCTCCTTATTTTCTTCACAGTCATCCCCTTGAAAGCGCAAGATCGTACCGGTATCTTGGCATACATATAACTAACACCCTGTCCTGGAAACTTCATATAGAACATATAGCATCTAAAGCAAACAAAACGCTTGGTTATCTTCGAAGAAATTTTACACTTGCTCCATCTTCATTAAAATCATTATTATACATGACCTACGTACGACCGCAAATGGAATACGCTTCATCTATATGGGACCCTGGACAGGTCTCACTGACACAGGTTCTGGAAACTGTCCAGAATCGTGCAACTAGATTCATTTTAGGCAATTACCATCGTACATCTAGCGTCACCCAAATGAAAAAGTCTTTAAACCTCCTGCCCCTAGCTACCCGCCGTAAGCACTTCCGCATCTGCCTATTCCATAAGATTTTCTACTCCAATTTTCAACTTCGCTCTCGATGGATTCAACCAGCACCGTTCATTTCTCACCGTCGTGATCATCAACACAAGGTCACAGTGCCTCATTGTAACACAGTGACATGTGCGCAATCATATTTTCCGCTAACTTCTAAAGAATGGAATTCCCTACCCGCATCATTAACTAGCATCACTGATTCAACTCAATTTAGAAGAATACTTACCACTCTGATTACATAATGATCGCTTTTATATTTTATTGGAGTGTTGTGTTCTCCACGTATTAGTATTGTTCTTAAACTATTTTATTAATCTGTTCCGTGTTCATTTTGCTCACTTCTTTTTATCCTGCCTCCGTTGTTCTATAGTTTTGTATGAATTGTGCTTTGTTTATTTTTCTTGTTAACAACTGCCCTTCCCCTCTGAAATGTACTTTGTACCTTGAGGGTATCACAAATAAATAAATAAATAAAAGGCGTGCGCTAACACGTGACCACGGTGCATCGGCCAATGGGAGGCTCGGTTATCCAGCGGCGCGCTAGGAGAGGAGGGAAGCCAGAAAGTTCAAAGTTTTTCATTACTTTTGCTTTATTAAGCAGGATACTCTATGCCACCCCTTATCTCAAATTTACGAAAGCAGAAAAGGACAAATTGGATAGCATGATACAGCAGGCCTACAAAGTTGCCTTAGGACTCCCACTAAATGCCTCAACCGAAAGGCTTATGAGGTTAGGAATGCACAACACCTACAATGAACTGAAAGAAGCCCATTTTATGGTTCAAACAGCGAGATTGGCCATTTCCAGAACTGGCAGGAGTATTCTTACCAGGCTTGGAATTAACTTTCAACCTATGAACGAAGACGCCAAAGTAGACTTGCCCCGCGGCTACTATAGGACGACCGTACTAATCAATCCACTTCCCAAAAACTTGCGCCCCATACACCATCAGGGTAGAAGACAAGCACGTGCCAAAGCCTTACATAATAAATACGGACAGTGCGCTGGAACAGTTGATGTAGATGCGGCAGAATACAAACATACGAATGCCATTGCAATTGTGGCTGTGAACGAGAATGGTGACCACATCGTCGCGGCAAAAATCAAAACGAAATCCTCTGAAACGGCAGAAGAGGCTGTTGTAGCCCTCGCCCTAGCACATACCCAAGAGAGCATCATTCTCAGCGACTCCAAAATGGCTATCAATAATTTCGCAAACGGGCGAATTGCAAACACCTCCCATACAATCCTTAACTCCGCCAAATTCTCACCAAATTATTTCGAACTGATATGGGTTACAGCCCATTCGGGTAATGAGGCAGCCTGAATAAAGCCCGAGGTTTCGTCGACTGGGCAGTAGATGAGTCTGGCTCCCTGAATTTCACGAAGGACTCCATGATCACATATCATGATCTCACCAATCACTTTTAAACTAGAGAAGAGAACTTTCCCCACTCCTGACAAGAGCCTGACTAAAGAACAAAAGGTTACGTACGTGGCGTCGTCTACAGACGAGATCGATACGCACCCCTTCACTCCTCGCGCACATTTACCCGGATCTATACAACCCAAACTGTAAACACCGTGGCCAACGAGCCAACTACGATCACATCCTGTGGGATTGTAAAATAGAGCCACCTCCTGGTGATCTAGTTACCGCTCCTTCTCTTGAACTGTGGGAGGCCGTGCTGGCTAGCTCTGACCCCAGAACGCAAGTTGTGGTGGTGGAGTGGGCTGACAAAGTCGTCGAGGGCTATGTACTCTCGACCACTTAACGCAACCTCTTACCAAGCTTTTTCCGGCGAATAAAATGTTTTACACTCAATCACTAAGGGGCTGTAGGCGCGGGCGCGCCGTCGTCCATCACAGCTGCATCAGTGGAGAGAGGGTGGCTAGGGAAGGGGAGGTCTGTGGCGGCACACGCCCACGCGCACCCATGTGCTGCCTCCTCGTAGTCTCGCCATGCTTCGCGCCTCGAGAGGACCTTGCTGTTCATGCCGAAAAATTTCGCATTAGGGATTATCGTAATCATTCTTAGAATTTTTTTTTTTGCTACCTTAGCTTCATTTTGCAGTTTGACAGCGCCTAAGCGCCTGCTTCTGGATTTCGCGTCGTATAGTAGTAGCAGTATGCAGTCGGCGTAATCGGTGGGTGCGTTGCCATGGGAACCACTCGGAGGGTGGTTACTGTGGAAGCAGGAGGGTACGATGTGAGTGCAGGAATTCGTACAGGTGCAGGACCAACCGGAGGGTGTCCACGATGGCAGTAGTATTGAAGCAAGAGAGCGAAGGAATCTCCAAAGGCCGGGTGGTTACCGTGGGAGGAGGTCGGTATGCCGAGAGCGTAAAACGGCGAGACTGGTGGGTGGTTGCCATGGGAACCAGCGGGGGAGTAGTTAGCGTGAAAGGAGGAGGGTATGATGAGGGCATAAGAAGGCGTAACCAGAGGGTTGTTACCGCGGGAAACTTCCGGAAGGTGACTACCGTGGAAGGAGGAGGCTGTGGCGAGAGCGCAGGGATCTACAACTGATGGGTGGTTGCTGCGGGAACCACCCGGAGACTAGTTACCCTATAGATAGGGTATGGTGAGAACGTTGGAAAGCTTAACGAGAAGGTGGTTACTGTAGACGGAAAAGGATGTAGCGAGAGCAGAGGAAGTCCCAACCGAAGGATGGTTACCGCAGAAGGAGGAGGGCATGGCGAGCGCGCAAGCGGAGGATGGTGACCATGGAGACCACCCTAAGGGTGGTTACCTGGAAAAAGGAGGGAAAGGTTAAGGAGGAGGGTTTTACGAGAGCATAGAAATTCGTTGAGTCACTCTGGAGATGAACTGCAAAGCATGATCAATAAGTTAGACAGAACAGAATGGTGGGCCTAAAAATTAACATGCAGAAAACCAAAATAATGTTCAACAGTCTAGCAAGGGAACAACAGTTCACAATGGGGAGCGAGGTGCTGGAAGCAGGGACGCCGGAACGGGGGGAATGGGGGACCAGCGCCCCCCCCCCCCCCCCCCAAGTATTTTCATGAGGGGGCTCAGACCCTCCCCCACTTGAATTCCTGTTTTGTTTAAATTTTGTTGCAGTAACCTAACTTACGACCTCCGCGTTCCCATGACGTCCCAGTAGGAAACTACGCATTGAAGACATTCCCAAGTCTCTGGAACAGGCATGAATTAGAGTACTAGCCCTCATTTTGGATTTCATAGAACGGCAATTTTAACAATAAAAGCACTCTGGCGCAGGTACCAATTCGCAGTAGCAGCAGAAGCAGGGAGCTGGCTTCGCTTTTCCTTTGTTAAAAACTGGCGAAGTCCATTCACGTATCCGAAGGGAAGTTTTCCGGGAGTCCCAATCAGCGTCGTCTTTGTGAGTCGGATGTGTCATCGCTCAGCGTGGCGCACGAAAAGGGGGGAGACCGATCTTTGTCGTCGCGAAGTGGCTGGTGGGCTGTTCGGCTGTTCATTGTTTGGACTTTGGGTATACGGAGGGGTGAAGGGAAGAAGTTGGCGCGACGGTGAGGGGTCAGCCTGATTTGTTCAGCACAAAATTCTAAGAAAGTTTAGTATGAGCCCACTCCTACCGTCACGGAAGCAAAGCCCGTTTCCTTGCATTTCCTGCCTAACCTCTTCTGCGGTGCTACGGGAGGTTGACGGCGGTGCCCCCTCTCTCAGGGCCATCTTGAAGTCAAATGGCGATATTCCAGAAGTTACTCAGAAGGGGGAACCCGACTGCTCAAAGAATGCGAGAGAGTCATCTCGGAACGAGAACTTTTGGTTGGAAAACAAGCCTTGCGGAAAGCTGACTTAGATTTTTCCAGATGGTCCATTATTGTGCAGTAGTTTGTCGGATCGAGGGGACGTCGTGGAAAAGCACGTTCAGCGAACTCCTCTCCTGTTCAAAAATTCAGTCGTCAAAATTGGCGAACGAGGAGGCTTTGCGCATGCGCAGGACGTTACTGGAAAAAGGGTCCATTCCAGTGGCTATATATAAAGAAGCGCTTGGGAAGGGCCTGGGAAGTCGACCTTTAGGGAGCTTGGCGGAAGCTAGCTTGTACCGTGATCAAGAAAGGCCGGCGCCGTTTGTCAACCTCCATGGACAGTTCCAGCCTTTTTGGTGGCTTATTCGGTTATGTACCGCTCTATCTGCGCTTACATTACTTTTATAGCTGAGTATGCCTGCTTAGTCTTACTCCTTTTGAAATAGAAAATTCGTTAGAGATACAGGTTAAATGCAAGCACTGACAGCGCTGCAGGTCATTAACCACAGCGGTGGGCTGGTACAGAACAGAGCACCCATGGTGTTTGTTTTCTTTATTGCCTTGGCTCCGTCTTATTTTCAGCCAAATATATTCTTTGTCAAAATACAATTCATATTTCAGCAACATTGTTTTGCAGTGCGTGCAAATAACATAAGGTGTATTTATCCGCAACTCCCGTTTTAAACCCATGAAATCCCGTTTAAAAACCCATGAAATGGTTCGTGTTTGAGCCGTGTGGTGGGGGAATTGAAGCAATTTGAACGATGTGAAGAAGACCCTCGCCCTCACCATTTATTTTGGTCGTTGGAGATGTTGCGCTCTGAAATTGCGTTTGAAAGGCTGTGGCAGCACACGAGAACAACAGCAGTGCGCCTAGGCCTGAAGGAACCTCGTATGTCAAGGCCGACAAAACCTCTGGCGCGGTATGAGACGACTGATAGACCTGTCCAGCCAGTTGCACTTGACGTTTAGGCCGCGCTGCGCAAGGAGTATTTCGCTACTGCCAACCGAATCATAAGTGAAACAAAGCAGCGTTTTGAGCAGCCGGGCATGAAACAGTTCGTAAAACTATAAGACATCTTAACAGTGCCGCTGGAGGTAGTCGGTATACGGCAGATGAACTAGAGGCGGCTTTGGGAGTGCATGCAGTTGATTTTGACTTGTGCAGACTCTCGGCGCAGTTTATGCTATTATCAACTCTTCTAAATGGTGCTGATTCTACCACAACTCTGGGCATTTTGGAGATCCTACAAAGGGAATCGCAAAAAATTCGCGAGTTGATGGATCAGGTCGTGAGGTATGTTCAGCTTCTGTTTTCCATACCAGCGTCTGTCGCTTCTGGGGAACGCTCTTTTAGTGCTCTGAGCAGAATCAAAACGTATTTGCGCAACCGAACGACTCAAAAGAGGTCATCGCATCTTTTGATTTTGCATATACACAAAAAAAGAACGGTGCTCGATCTTAAGTTTAGACGACGTCATCAGGGAGTTTGTGAGCAGAACAGCGGGGCGAGCAGCAACCTTTGGCTTTTTCTAGGTGCCTAAGCACCTAAAAAGAGCAGCGCTGTCGGAAATGTCTGCTGCTTGCGTGCATAATTGGTAACTGTATACATGTACTGTAGCGCGTTTGCTTGTATTGTGGTACTTAAACTGTTTTATGTTATGGTTTTGTTCATGCGCGAATGCCTAAATATGTAAATTTGTCAAATGTCAATAAATATGCGTGCACTGAAAATTCATTTTATTATTTTTTTTCTTGTTAATGCTTGTATAATATGCATCATCTAGTGATCAAAGAAACACCGCATAAGGAAAACAATTTTTTCACGCAGTTAATTGTTCTCCCTCGAGCCAAACTTGGATTATAATGTCTGAAAAACCTAGGTACATAAACAAAAAAACTGTAATGGGACCGACTGGCAGAAGTTCAAGCAGCGCAGAGAAGAGGTCGACGAAGTGCAGCTGTGATTCTCGAGTGACGCCTGTGAGTGTGTCCGTCGTGCCGCCCTCCGACCAACGCCTACCGGCCTACGGTTCGAATAAACACCTTTACACTTGGTGGAGGTGCCTCGGTTCCCGTCCCGGTCCTCATCCTGGAACTTCGAAGCGGAACGCTTCTCGTTCCCGCAACCATGCCAGAAGGTCCGCGCGAAGCATCGCAGCCCATCCCTACCACCGTCCTCTGCTCCGGGGTGCAGCGCCAGCGTGACCCTTCTCCATTTAGTGGCACCGACGACCAGGCCGTCGACGATTGGCTGGCCTCCTACGAGCGAGTCAGCACTTACAATCGGTGGGACGTCGATTCCGTTAAACTTAGCAACGTCCTCTTCTACCTAACGGACGTTGCCAACCTCTGGTTTCGCAACCATGAGGCCAATCTTCCCACCTGGTCCTCCTTTAAAACGAGCTTCGCCGACGATTTTGGCCGTCCCGCCGTCCGGAAACTACGCGCCGAGCAACGCCTTCGAGCTCGAGCTCAGCTCCATGCCGAGACATTCACTATAGTTACATCGAAGATATCATTGACTTGTGCAAGTCATCGAAGTTATCGTTGACTTGTGCAAGCGTGTCAACCCGTCCATGACCGAAGCTGATAAGTCAACCACATCCTTAAAGGGATCGCCGATGACGCTTTTCAGATGCTCCTGGCGAAGAACCCCAGCTCCGTCGCTACCGTCATCCAGCTGTGCCAAAGTTACGACGAACTCTGGAAGCAACGTGCAACTACGTGGCAGTCCGGCGCGCCTGCAGAGGGTCTCGCTGGCTTGGCCCTTGGTGGCTCGTCTTCCGAGCAGTCCCTGTTCATGCAGCAGGTCAAAGACTTCGTCCGCGAAGAAGTCGCTCGCCAGCTTTCTCTGCTGCATCACATTCTCGACCCCGTCTGCCCCCCGCCCGACTTGGCGCCATCCCTCGATCGCGCCCACTATCCACTGGGCTATTCAAGAGCAAGTTGCTGAAGTTCTGTCACCCAGCTCCCCACCTCCCCCTGTGGCAGCCCCGCTCACCTATGCTGAAGCAGTCGCCAGTCCACGGCGCTCGCCCACCTCTGCCGCCTACCGTAGCAGCCCGGCCTTTTATGCTCCGTCGCCGTCCATGCCACCGCCGCCAGCCCCGTATCGTCGACTCTGCCGACACCCTACGAACCCTTGGCGTACCGACGACAATCGACCAATATGCTGTTCTTGCGGTCTTCCGGGCCACGTCGCACGTCTTTGCCGTCAGCGATCTCCTCGTTCTGGGGATGCCGTGCGCACGTTCCGCTACGATTCCGAGCCGCCCTTGCATAATCTCTCTTCTGGCTCATCTACGCTTCGCTCCCAGTACCCTACTCGCCGCTCGCCTTTACCTCGACGACGTTCCATCTCTCCGATGCTCCGCCGCCCGGACCCCCTCCCAGAGGAAAACTGAATGCCGCAGTTCCGGAGGCAAGAACTGCGTGTTTTGCGAACTCGACAAGTCCTCCGTTTCCTCCTGCTAACGTCATTGAGGTGTCTGTAGAAGGCGTCCCCGTTCTCGCACTCGTCGACACGGGTGCTGCCGTGTCAGTAATTCGTGATGCCCTTCGCCGCAAGCTTCGTAAGGTGACAACGCCGCTGTCTGACTTTTCACTGCGAACGGCCACATCTCAGCGCATCCATACCATCGCAGCCTGCACGGTCCGCGTTTCTATTAACGACGTCGCTTATACAAACGAGTTTGTTGTGCTTGGCGCCTGCTCTCACGATGTCATCCTCGGCTGCTACTTCCTCTCGACCCACCGCGCAGTGATTGATTGTGCCCGTGCTGAACTTGAGCTCTCTCCCGTGTGTAATGAGTCATTGTGTGACGTGCCTGTGCGCTCCACTAAGCTTCTAGTAGCCGCAGACACCGACATAGCTCCCTTCTGTTCCGCCCTCGTCCCGCTCCGCCCTGACTCTTCCCTCAGCAGCCCCGTTCTTTTCACACCCACCGCAACCGCCACCCGCGATCAGCTCCTTCCGATTCCATTCACCGTTCTCACGATTTCCGATGGCCGCTGCGCCATCTATGTCACCAACCCATTTTCTTGCCCGTCGTCTGTTCTTCGCGGCGAATGCCTAGGCTTTATTGAAGAACTGGATCCTGCTCTTGCGTCCCAGTTCTCCGATACACGTGCCTGTCCCCCAGTTACTGCCTTAGGCCGTTGTGCGACTGCGCCCAACCCGCTTCCCTCCGACGTCTTTCATCGTGCCATTGCTCCCGACCTTCCGTCCACTTACCGTGACCAGATCTTGGAACTTCTCTACCGCTTTCGGAACTCTTTCGACCTTTCCCAGTCCTCCTTGGGGCACGCGTTGGCCATCTCTCACGCAATTGACACTGGTACGCACGCCCCCTTGCGCCAGCGACCGTACCGCGTCTCGCCGAGTGAGCGCTGCATCATCCGTGAAAATGTTGACGACATGCTCCAGCACGGCATTATACAGCCCTCTCACAGCCCTTGGGCCTCTCCTGTTGTCTTAGTGACGAAAAAAGATGGGTCAAAGGTTCTGTGTGGACTACCACCGTCTCAACAAGATCACTCGTAAGGATGTTTATCCTCTACCCCGAATCGACGACGCACTGGATTGCTTGCAGGGAGCGGAATATTTTTCATCTCTCGACTTACGCTCCGGCTACTGGCAAGTTCCGATAGCTGCCGCTGACCGGCCGAAAACCGCTTTCGTCACCCCAGATGGCTTGTATGAATTCAATGTGATACCATTCGGCCTCTGCAATGCTCCAGCTACATTGGATAATATTCTCAGCGGCCTCAAATGGGAAACTTGTCTATGTTACCTGGATGACATTGTCGTTTTTTCCTAAGATTTTCCTTCCCATCTGCAGCGCCTCCAGCGCGTACTCACGTGCCTTACTGACGCCGGGCTACAGCTCAACTTGAAGAAATGTTACTTCGGTGCTGCGCAGCTGACAATATTAGGCCATCTCATCTCCAAGGACGGCGTTCTTCCTGACCCTGCCAAACTTCGCGCCGTCGCTGACTTCCCCAAACCGACCACCTTAAAAGAACTTCGCAGTTTTATAGGCTTATGCTCCTATTTTCGCCGCTTCATCCGCAATTTCGCCTGTATCATTGCCCCTTTAACGCAGCTTCTTGCCGGCAGCCCGAGCCTCTCGTCTTGGTCACCAGCCTGCGATACAGCGTTCAGCACTTTACGTCGGCTGCTGGTCTCTCCCCCCATCCATCGCCATTTTGATCCCGCCTGTCCGACAGAAATTCACACTGATGCGAGCGGTGTGGGCTTGGGCGCAGTTCTTGCCCAGCGAAAGCCTGGGTATCCAGAATATGTTGTCGCTTACGCCAGCCGCGCCCTCACCAAGGCGGAATGGAACTATTGTGTCACAGCAAAAGAACGTCTTGCCATCATATGGGCGATTGCCAAGTTCCAACCTTACATTTACGATTGCCCCTTCTATGTCGTCACAGACCATCATGCCCTCTGCTGGCTATATCGTCCCTCAAAGATCCTTCTGGCCGACTCGCCCGCTGGGCTTTACGTCTCCAAGAGTTTGATATTCACGTCATTTATCGCTCTGGCCGGAAGCACTCGGACGCCGACGCCCTTTCTCGTTCACCGCTCCCATGCGATTCAGCCTCTGCCCTCGTCTGTGCTTACTATTTCTCGCCGTTCGACGTCCATGATATACTCTACAAACAACTGAAGGATCCTTGGATCACCTCGCTGCTCACCTTCCTGAACAATTCCTCGCCGCATTCTTCGTCCCGGACCCTTCGCCGCCAAGCCCACCACTTCGCCGTTCGTGATGGCCTCCTATACCGCCGTAACTATCTCTTCGACAGGCGGACAGACAGACAGACAGAAAAACTTTATTCAGCAAGTGAGTTTTAGACCCAGCTGGGTCCCTGGGCCACTGCGCGGTCCCGCACTGCACAAGTAGGTCATGCCGGGACATGACGTCGGCAGCCCGAGTCACCGCAGCAAGCTGCGATGTCGGGTCTGCAGACATTTGCAGGACCTCCCAGTCCTCCCAGCTCGAGATGGCGTGCTGTCCCCGCGGGGGAGGGTCAGCAGGGCAGCCGAAAAGGATATGGGAGTGTGGCGTGGGGGTCACCGCATAGGGAGCATGCAGGGGATGTGCCGCAATAGTGGGATAAAAGCTGAGGGGATAGCAGAGAGCGGGTCTGGAGGCGTCTGAAGAGGATCTGTTGGGAGTGCGTAAGAGAGGGGTGGGGAGGAGGGTAAGTCCGACGGTCCAAACGGGGTATTTGAGTGAGCTCCGCAAAGGTGCACGCCCGCTCCCTCGAGAATCCTGGATCGAGACTGTCCTGAGCCCGGCAAATCAGACCTCGGGCCAATTTATCGGCAGCCTCGTTTCCAGGGTTCCCAGAGTGAGCCGGCACCCACTGAAGCTCTACCCTGCGCGGTAAATTTTGAGTAGGGGTGTTCAACAATTGCCAGGCAGGGGCGTGAATCCTGCCCCTGGCAAAATTGGACAAAGCCGTTTTGGAGTCGCTGAAGATGTATTGGGCGTCCGAATGTGCAAGGGCTAGGGCGATGGCGGTCTCCTCTGCCTCCTCAGGCGTAGAGCCCGAGGGAAGACGGTGAGTTAGGGGGTGAGGTAGGGTTGGATTGTAGGCAACTGCTACCGCTTCATGCGCTGTACATGCGGCATCTACCCAAACGGCATCGTGGGCTTGCCCATAATACTTATGGAGGGCATTAGCGCGAGCTACGTGGCGAGGGATGTGATATTGGGGATGGACGTTTCGAGGAAGGGGTTTCACAACGAGAGGTGTATGGATGTGTCGAGGGATGGCTATAAGGGCTGACTGGTTAGCGGGTATGTTGATGCGAAGGGGGGAGAGTATATGGCGGCCAGTGGCGCTCGTGGCAAGTCTAAGGTACTGTGTCTGAAGGTGCGCGTCAACTAGTTCCTGAATGGTGCATGCCTAGTGCAAGAAGTTTGGCTGTGCTAGTGCTACGAGGTAGGTTTAGGGCTGCCTTAGTCGCAAGGCGGATCATTGCGTTCACGCGATCGGTTTCCGTGCGGTTCAATTTGAGATATGAGGTTGCGTATAGAATGCGGCTAAGCGTAAATGCGTGCACTACTTTCATGTTGTCCGCTTCGTCTAAACCCTTGTTAAGGGAGGACACTCGGCGTAGAAGGTGCAACACGGATTGCGTGGAGGCCTTGAGCCTTTTAAGGGTATGTTCATTTCGTCCAGAATCCTGCAAGTGGAGGCCAAGGATGCGGAGGGCGGGTGTGATGGGGATAGGTGATCCTTTTAAATTGATTTGGATGGGCAAGTTAGCGCGAGATTTTGGCCTAATTAGGAAGAGCGCGGACTTAGATGGGGAACATTCGAGCCCGATGGATGACGCGTGAGAGGAGATGGTGTCTGCTGCTAACTGAAGAGTTTCCTCAATTTCCCCGTCAAAGCCATGAGTGGTCCATGTGGTAATATCATCAGCATACAGGGTATGCTTTAGGTGTGGGATTAGAGCCAGTTTGTGAGCTAGGGGGATGAGAGCAACGTTAAAGAAAAGGGGTGAAAGGACCGCCCCTTGAGGGGTTCCGAGCTCTCCGAGTGTATAAGGGGATGTGGTAATCTGATCTATGTGCAGGGAGGCAGTGCGGCCCGAGAGAAACGCGCGAGCGTAGTTGTAGGTTTTAGGGCCTACCTGTAGAGCCTGCAGTTCCCGTAAGATGGCATCGTGTCGAATTCTGTCAAATGCCTTGGTGAGGTCAACTGCCAGGATAGCTTTAGTGTGGTGGGGGATGGTATCATCGAGCACGTCATGCTCAATTTGAAGTAGGACGTCCTGCGCAGATAGATGCGCACGAAAGCCGAGCATACTGTGGGGGAAAAGGTGGTTGTCTTCCATGTACGTTGTTAGCCGAGCAAGAATTATGTGCTCGAAGACCTTGCCTAGACAGGACGTAAGAGAAATGGGGCGGTTGTTTTCTAGGGTGATAGGCTTGTGGGGTTTGGGAATAAAAATAATTTTTCCATGCTTCCACGAGGCAGGGAGAGTACCTGACTCCCAACATTCGTTAAAGTAGTCGACTAAGTCAGAGATGGAAGCATCGTCAAGATTTCTGATAGCTGCATTGGTAATTTGATCATCTCCGGGAGCGGTATTCCGTAATTTCAATAGGGCGGCGCGAAATTCTGATTCTGTAATAAGGGCGTCAAGCTCGGGCTGGGGTGGGCCTGCATAATCAGGCAAGGGAAACCGGGGGTTGTATAGGTGCATTTCACCTGGGCGAGGAAGGCGTCGGTGTCCTGTCGATGGTTGTGAGCGAGGCGGCGAATGCTAAGGCGCGTCTGAGATTTGGACTGCGTGGGGTCTAGCATGTGCCGTAACAGATGCCAAGCGCGGGTTGTGGAGAGATTGCCGCGGAGACCGTCACAAACCTGAGCACAGTTAGCTTTGCAAAGAGTGGCACTACATTGTTCTATTTGGGATTGAATCTGGGCAAGTTTGAATTTTAGTCTCCTATTGTGCTTCTGAGTCTTCCACCTTTGCGTTATGTTGTCCTGTGCTTGGAGGAGGTGGGCGAGCTTGCTGTCAATAACAGGGGTGTCTGGCGTAGAGTCGAGCGTTTGAGTTTGTTGGCGAATGTCTTTTTGCAACTGAATAATCCAGGTGTCTAGGTCGAAGGGGGCCTGTGTTGGCTGCGCTTGTCTAAATTTGCGGAGCGCGTCCCAATTAGTGTGCTTAACGGTAAATTTGCGCTGAGATCGGCCATAGTTTAGCGTTATTCGAATTAGGTGATGATCGCTGCCTAGTGTGGAAAGCATTCTTTCCCACTGCAGGTGGTCCAAGTTTCTACCAAGCGTGAGGTCTGGGCTAGTATCGGCAGTAACACTGTTACCAATCCGCGTAGGTAAGCTGAAATCATTAAAGATGGTCAGGTGGAGCGCCAGCGTCTCATTGTATAAAACTGTGCCTCTGTGGCTGGTGCGCCGATAGCCCCAGTCCACGTCAGCGCAATTAAAATCTCCGGCAATAAGTAGGGGGTTTGATCCGGCCAACTGGGTTGCGGATTTGAGAAGTGAGGGGAGTAAGTTAATTGGCTGACGTGGGAGAAGGCAGCAGTTAAGAAAGAACAGGCTTGATTTTGCAGGGGTGGGCGGTAATACTTCAATAAGGCTGTTAGCGATAGGGGAGGTAATTACGTGCTCCACGTAATGCAAGGATTTACTGACATATGTGACCACCCGAGGAAGCTCAGTGGGATCTGAGGGGATAAAAGCGTATCCTGGCAGCTGCCTGCAAACATTGGCGTCCTGAATGGCGATAATGTCTGGTGGGGATGGCGAACTTGCGATAAATTGCTGCAGAGGATCGCGCTTTCGCCGAAAACCCCTGCAATTCCACTGAATAATCTGTAAAGAATTAAAGCCCGTCGGAGGAGCCATGTTGTTGGGCGGTGAGGGGAAGGAGGGGTGTGGAGAGTGAAACTGTAGGAGGATAGTTCGTTGTGAGTCCAGGAGTGAGGCCAGTTAAGCGCTCCTCTACCTTGGTCATGATGCTACATATGACACTATCCATTAGACGGGTAATGGTAGATTCAATCAGAAGCTGGCACTGTCCAGTGAGCTGCGCAGTAATGCGCTCTATGAGCCTGGCTTCCAAGTTTTGGGCGAAAGCTTGAAATTTGGCGTCTAGGTCTATTGGTTCGACAGGGCTCTCATCAGGCCTTCTTTTTTTAGGGGGAGGTTGGGCGGGTTGGGTGGGTGAAGGGGAGGGGGTGGTGGATGGGGAGATACAGCAGAGGTGGCGGTAGAGAGGGCTGCCCTGAGCTGCTTTACCTCCTCTCGCAGAGCCCTCACGTCCGGGTCCTGGGAGGTCCTGGTGTTCGTCCCGGCAGCCTTGGAGGCCCATGTTGCAGTAGACGGGAGGGTCGTTTTCAGCGGAGGAAAGTCGTTCTTGTTAGTTTGCAGCGGAGGAAAGTCATCCTTGTTAGGGGGCATTGCCTTCTGGGGCGATGGGTTGCGTGGTTGGGCGGTGCGATTTCTAGCTATGCACGAGCCGGTGCCCGTGAGGTGCTGGTCTCCACAGAGAATGCAGGTCGGGATGCAGGAGGGCACATCTTGCGGTTCATGCTTGGCTGTTGGTGATCCCTCGACACCTCCGTGCTGCCATCTGCGCCTCTTTCCACGCCCCTCCACAATGCGGCCACGCTGGTGTACTGAAAACATATCCTCGCCTTCGTCTGCGATATTACTGGCGAGGTATATATATATACCGCTACATACGTCAGTACATTCGGTCGTGCACCGCCTGCCAACGTCGCAAGAAACCTCCTCACCCCACCGCCGCTCCTTTGCAGCCGTTACCTTGCCCTGGCCGTCCCTTTCACCGCGTCGGAATTGATCTTTATGGCCCGCTTCCAACTACATCGGCTAACAATCACTGGGTCATCGTGGCCGTTGACCACCTAACACGTTACGTTGAAACGTCTGCTCTAAAATCTGCTACCGCAAACGATGTCGCTCACTTCGTTCTACACAGTTTCGTTCTTCGTCACGGCGCCCCTAATGAACTGATAAGTGACCGCGGCCGTGTTTTTCTCTCGGACGCCGTCGAGGCCCTGCTAAAACATTGCCAAATCGTTCATCGCTGCACCAGCACCTATCACCACCAGACCAACGGCATGACTGAGCGGTTCAATCGCACACTCAGTGACATGCTCGCCATGTACGTTGACACCGCCCACTCCAACTGGGACCAAGTGCTCCCTTTCGTCACGTACGCGTACAGTACGGCTACGCAGACAACGACGGGGTTTTCTCCTTTCTTTTTCTTATATGGCCGGGAGCCTACGTCTACCATGGACACCATCCTTCCTTATCGCCCTGAGCCTTTCGAGACCACATCACTTTCCGAAGCTCACTTGTATGCCGAGAGAGAGAAAGAGAGAAAAACTTTATTGTTGGAGAGGAAGTCGGGGCACGCCCCTGGGTCTCCGCACGACCCCACTGCACTCTAGTGTTTATGTCCCTAAGGTCCATAACACTGGCAGCCCGGCCGGTGGCGATTGTCTGCACGGCCGGGTCTTCCGAGCGCAGCAGGGTCTCCCAGTCCTCCCAGGTCTTGAGGTCCTCCAGGCCGCGTGGGGGAGGGCCCGCCGGGCAGAGGGGGAGGATGTGGAGGGAAGAGGCGAATGGTTCTAGGCACAAGGTGCAGGCAGGAGTGGAGAAGGAGGGGTGATAGTGGGCTAGGGTCAGGGGTGATGGGAGTGTGTGTGTGTCTGTAGTTTGCGCCAGAGTGTTGCGTTTTTGTTATCTAGGGAGGGGTGGGGCGGGGGGTAGAGCTGGCGCTAGGCTCTGTAGGCCTGCGTCATCTCGCTGAACGAGTGCATTCGCTCCCTCGCGAATCCCCGATCCGAGGCCACCTGAACCCGGTTTAAAGAACCTCGGGCTTTGTATGCCGAAGAATGCCGGCAACTTGCCCGCTCTTTAACTACACAGCTTCAATGGCATCAGAAGCACCGTCGGGATCCCTCGGACCCTCCCGCGTCATACCTATCTGGCACCCTTGTTTGGCTCTGGGTGCCTTCCTCCACTCCCGACCTCGCCACAAAACTGCTTTCTCGCTATCACGGACCTTACCGCGTGGTGCAACAAACTTCTCCCGTGAATTACATCGTTGAGCCGCTCGCCCCCTCTGCAGACCACCGTCGCCGGGGGGCGCGAAACTGTGCACGTCGAGCACCTCAAGCCTTATTATGATCCGCCTATGCTTTCCTCCCCGTAAGTCGCCAGGATGGCTCCTCTTTTGGTGAGGAGGTAACTGTAATGAGACCGACTGGCAGGAGTTCAAGCAGCGCGGAGAAGAGGTAGACGAAGTGCAGCTGTGATTCTCGAGTGACGCCTGTGAGTGTGTCCGTTGTGCCGCCCTCCGACCAACGCCTACCAACCTGCGGTTCGAATAAACACCTTTACAGAACAAATAAAAAGAAACTTGTTCGAGCCCCCCACTTAAAATATACTTCCGGCGTCCCTGGCGGGAAGTGGTAAAAGAATACTTCTACTTAGGGCAGGTAGTGACAGCTGATCCGGTTCATGAGAGGGGAATAACTAGAAGTATAAAAATGGGGTGGAGCGCATATGGCAGGTTCTCTCAGATAACGAATAGCAGGTTGCCAATATCCCTCAAGAGAAGTGTACAACAGCTGTATCTTTCCGGTACTCACCTACGGGGCAGAAACGTGGAGGCTAACGAAAAGGGTTCAGCTTAAGTTAAGGACAACACAGCGAGCCATGGAAAGGAAAACGATAGGTGTAACGTGAAGAGACCAGAAGCAGGCAGAGTGGGTGAGAGAACCAACGTGTGTTAATGACATCCTAGTCGAAATCGGGAGGAGGAAATGGGCTCGGGCAGGGCATGTAATGCGAAGGCAAGATAACCGCAGGTCCTTATAATAACGGAGTGGATTCCAAGAGAAGGCGAGCGTAGCAGGGGGTGGCAGTAGGTTAGATGGGCAGATGAGATTAGGAAGTGGGAGAGGCCTTTGCCCTGAAGTGGGTGCAGTAAGGCTGATGATGGTGATGAGAAATGCGAACCGTAGGTGATTACCGTGGAAGGAGGAAAGTATGACGCGAGTGGAGGAATCCCCAACCGAAGGATGGTTACCGTGGGAAGATTAAGGTATGGCGGAAGCGTAACAAGGCGAAATGGGTGGGTGGTGGGTGGTTGCCGCGGGAACCACGCAGATGGTATTTTTTTATATAACGTTATTTATTGCCTCAGGGCATAAGGGGAGTTAGGAAGGTAAAAAGAGAAAAGAAAGAGTAGGTGGGTGTTTAATGAAGAAAAAAAATTAGCTGTGGCTTAAACCTTGGTTAACCCTGGTGAGAAGCAAAAGCTTCCTTTGCATGACTACGTTCACAAATGCCACACACACTGCCGAACGGATTGTCTGTACAGCGTCAATGAATGCCCGATGCCAGACTGGGGATTTTCCACCTGCCACAGTGGGCAGATTGTGATGACGTTAGTAAGTCACAGGACCTGCCATGGCACCACGTGACACCTGTCGCGTGACTGCACTGACGCTGCCCTCTTGAAAACCTAGTGTAGTGAAGCTTTTGCTTCAAAAGGTGGGTCGATCTAATGAAGGCGACGAGGGAGCGGTGATGTGGCCACTGCGTCCAAGCAATATATGAGGACGGGTTGTCCAACTAAAGACTCGCTGCTGCCAGGTGGCGAATTCTGGTTGACTTCAGCGCCGGGCAAGCCCACAAGTCATGAATATCAGCCTCACTATCTTGCAAGTTGCAGACAGGACACCCTGGGCGGAGATATAATTGGCAAAATTGAGGCCAAGTCCGAGTTACGACAGGAGTGAGGGCAACCTCGATCCAGATCCTCCAGAGCACAACCTCCTCTGCACGGGTAAGACCGCGGGGGAGGGTTATCGCACACGAGGGACGAGAGCACGTGGGCGGCGCCGGAGGTGTTCCTTTCTTGTGAGTAGGAGGGCAGCATCATCCATACTGAGGAATTGAGGCATTGATGTGGGTATACGGCCACCAAGCGGGTTGCAGTATCTGCAGAGCTTTGAGAACTCAGCACGTCACGTGGGACCCACTCAGTTTGAATGGCTTGCGGGATGCGAGCCGCCAGACGATGCATTTTCTGGCAGATATCTGGGCTGCGGCTGACGCGTCAGAGTATAGACGTGTTGCTTGAAGGACGTCAGTGCGGATAATAATATGGGCTGTCAGGTGCAATGTAAATGTGGCTACAGAACGAAGCTCGTCTTTTATAGCAACCAGCTCAGCACAGAAGGAAGAAGGGGGTTCCGCGAATCGAAACCTAGACACTTCTTGTTAAAGGGTCCCTGAAAAAGGTGTTTGAGGTTGCCTATAAAATGATCGCATTATGTAGAGTACAGGCCAACAAGCGTTCATGCTGCGTACAGTACCTCAAACGCGAGCCGATAATTTGCAATACAATTTTTATAACTCCCGCCGCTCCCGCTTCCGCGGCGACTGGTGCTGTGCTTTCGCCCGAATCCGCGCTCGTTATGTCAGCAGCGGATTGGTCTGTGCGCGTCAGCAGCCGGCGGAGGTGGCGAGTGCGAGGGGCCGGCGGAGGAGCGCCGACATTTCAGCGTGCGAAAAGTGACGAGAGAGGGAAAGGCGCAAAGACGCGGAAATTCAAATTCTGACTACTGATAACTCAGCTTCCACAAAACGCATCTAAAAAATTCTTGCTGGAGGATACTTGTGAACCGGCGTCCTTTAGCATCCTAGGCACATCGCATACATGTTGAGAACCCCTTTTACAGCCCCTTCAAGTGCAGACTTGCAGAGACAGTAAACTGCAATCGTTGTTTCACAGCCCTGGATGCTGGCATCTACATATATCACGATTGAGCCGCGGGGTAGGTGAATATCTTGTTCCCGGATTCGCTCGCGAAGGGATGATGCCGCATAAGATGACGTTGGTCGACGTAGATCGGTAGCTATAGGTTTGTTGTCGCTCAGCTACACAAACTCCTATGGAGAAATAACTGAGGGTGACAGCGACAGTATGGCGTGCGATAGAGCATATTAAGTCCGGAGTGCTCGCGGCGAGTGCAAAAGGGTGGCCTTATACGAGCATCACGGCGCTGCTGCACAATTAAGCTCATCAAGGGTATTAAGCTAAGCATTCTCTTGAAGTGCCACGATCCGTGTGATGCGTGGAAGGCAAGTGATAGTTTCACAGCCTCTCGTCGACGGCTTCCAGAAGATCCCACTCAGCTCTGGTTGAGTGTTGGAGCTGTGCTTAGTAAATGAGGAGCGGTTGCAAAACCGCTTTGACCAAATGTCGTGCGACATGGCAGCAAGCGCCGACGGTTTTGGGAGTAATATGCCTGATTAGGCCCAAAGTCTGCAACGCCTGCTTTTTAGCCTGAGAAAGCCAGGCAGTTCCGGACTGATGTATTGACAAACCCAGAATTTTCAATGTCGAAGATTCTTGAAGTAGAGTTCCAGATAGTTGGAGACGGAATAGCGTGGCAGCGACTTAATTTACAGCATTGTGCCACTGACGTAAACGTAGTTTTGCTCACGGAAATCTGTGAACCGATCGACGGACGTCGCATAATTGGCGGTAATATCTAAGGCTGACTGTAGGGCCGCCGCTTGAGTTAGCAGGTCATGGTGAGTGCTCCACATTGTGATATCATCGGCGTCCATCACAAACCGTCTCAACGCCGACCGCCCAACCCTTCCCCTGCCAATATGTTCATCATCGACGGGAGCACAGTACCCTACCGCCGTAATGTGTGCCCTGATGGCGCTGAGCTAGCTCTTGCTTGTCATCCCTCAAAACCTGCGTTCTACCAAGCACCCTCGAACAATTCCATGATGCCCCGACGGCTGGTCAGCTTGTTGTCGCTCGCATGTACGCCCGCGTTCGTCGGCGTTTCTCTGGCCTCGCCTCTACCGCTGTGTCCAAAGCTATGTGGCCACTGCGAGCGCTGTCAACGCCGAAAGAAGCCTTCAGCTCTGCCTCCCGGACACTTGCAGCCGATAGCCATCTTGGCCGAGCCATTTTCTCGTGTTGGCCTCGCCTTGCTTGGGCCCTTAATTCCTGGCGTCCACCTAGGGGAACAAATGGATTGCCGTCACCACCGACTACATGCCATGCGGTACGCGATCACGTGCGTCGTCCCGTCCTCCAGCCCCCGACAACTGCTCACCGACCGTGCTTCCTCTCCCGAGTGGTTGACGAAATACTTCGTTCGTTCTCAAATGTTCCATATACAGTACCCCAGTATCTTTTCTATTGTATAAATTCTACTCCTACACTATTCCACTTCCTGTGCAACGATTTTTGTGTTTTTTTGTTTGCTGTAAAACTGCTTTTCTTGTATGCTTCATGTATGCCCCTCCTGGGGCTTCGGCCTGCACTATTTCATAAATAAATAAATGTAGCGCTGCTGTCAGGTGCCAAAGGCCGTGCAGCCGACATGTCTCCGCGCGTGTGAAAGGTGATCGAGGAGCACTGTATGGAGAAACGCCACTTGCAGGGGCGCATTGTGAAGTTGAGTATATCAAACGACCGGTGAAATCGGAGTTCGATATACTGCGCGACTTTCCTATACATGTACACAGGATTCTCAAGGAGATAATGCGTGTTCGATATAGACAATAATTCGAAATGTCCAGGTTCCACTTTATTTTTTTACAAACAAGGTGGCCTGTCTAGGAGGCTAACAAGAAAGCACGCATGCCTGGCAAGTGTCGAGGTACAAACACACTGGCGGAAAACCTCGCGGCGGCCGGTTGATGTGCCGGGCTACGAATAGGTCGAAGAGCCATTTTAGGCGGCTTGCTGCGGCACGGGGAGACCAATTAGCAGTGCCCGACTTAGTCACGCAAGGAGCGTCAGGGCCGCCGCCTTTTCGCTCCTAGCAAAGTTACATTGCAGCGGCCACAGCAGAGCCGCGCGCGCTACCCAACCCACCCCGTAACCCTTATCTGGACCCTCGGACACGCAGGCCTCCCGGGTGACAGGGAGGTCCAATCCCTCGCCCAGATCTCTTTCCGGGCCGAAGTTGGCCCTCCTCCACCATCCCGGGAGCGTCTGCTTACATTCAGAGTATTCTTACCTACTTCCGAGATACCCGGCGTATTTACGCACCACCGGCTCCCTACCTAACCTTAGCCCTGGCCTCCCACTGGCGCCAACCGACTCCAGACCCCCCGAACTGCTCCATACCCTATTCTCCTTCATACCCGCTGCCCCGATCAATTCCTCTCTTCCTGTAAGCTCTGCAGGAAACCGGGAGACTTTCTTCACGTCCTCCTCACATGTCCTGCCTTCCCACACCCTCCATCCCCAACCAAAGCGGGGTCATACCGGGAGACTCCCCTGGCCAGCTCCACTGCTGCTGACCAGCGCCGGATAATTACAGACGCCCTGAAGCAGATAGCTCTCCAAGGGCTGTCCATTGCCCAGTAAGGGCAGCCTCCTAAGGGTTGCCTCGTGCCATGTTAGGGGGTTTGCCCCCACCTCTGTATTGCTTGGCAATAAATGTTTTCCACCATCACCACCTCCAATACATACCATCCCAGAGACCAAGTTTGGGTGTGGACCCCGATACGCCGGCCAAGCTTGTCTGAAACACTGATACGTCATTACTTTGGACCTTACAAAGTCTTGCGCTGTGTCACAGAACTAACCTACGAAGGCCTTCCAGAGGAGACTGTGCAGCCTCAGCGCCACCCACCGTGCTCCAAGGTCGTGCACGTTATCCGCATGAAACCGTACTTCATGCGTTCGCCTAGTTGTTGCGTGAGGTACCTTCGCCTGCCTCCGTATCCATTCTATCCTTGTGCTAATCTTTTTGTTTCCATCCTATCGCTTGTGCTCCAGCCCATTTTTTTTAGGAGGGGTAGTAATATGCCACCTGGTGTTCTCAGGTGGCGCATGGAGGTGACAATGTTGAACTGTCTCTCACTTGCTGGCTGCTGAAGGCTGCTTCTAGGAGAACTGTTGCCGTTCCTTGCTTGAAGTTCATAGCGCAACTCTGGAAAGGCATGGACATTCCAGCCCATAAAACAACTGATTTGGCAAACTTTTAGTGCGGAAGCACTGCTCCAGACTTACCAATCCCAAGCAAGAATCTTGTCTTGTGATTGAAATAAGTAAATAAAATAAATATTGCCATGAGTGGGATTCAAGCTCGCAGCAGTGAGAACAAATTAGCTTCGATGGCCACTGCACGAGAGCACTATGCTATCGTCACAGCCGATCATACCTAGTTTTAAACTACAACACACTCTCGTGCTGTGCATTGCAAATCGTCATCTTCATCAACATCCATACGCGGCGCGAACAGAACAGATCAGTTTAACCTCACCGTCAGACATGACGACCGAGCAAAGCAAAACCATGAGCCAAAGAGGCTAAACACATGCTTTTGCAAGTCTACTTGGTTTAACAACGTTAAAACCCTACCATTTTTTAAGGTATCTCGACTACCTCGATATTCCAAGATGCACAAAATTTTCCTAACAATTCCAAGCTGCTGGATGCCCTGAAGCATGAGTGAGATGGGCATTCAATAAAAAAAACTAATTGCTGAGAGCAAGAAACCAAACAAATGATTACAAAAGAGAATGAAACAGTAAAAAAGCACCAAGGGCCCATTCACAGACATCGACCGAATGCGATGCTTTGCTTGTGCGGGCACCAACACGAAGCATGCAGACCATATGACAAACAGGTGTCAAAGACGAGGCACATGTAAGAAAATGCTACAGCTTGAAGCTCAGTGTTTGCAAGCCAAGCGAAAGCAGTTTGCACAGAAGTGAGGGGGGGTCCTCAGCATATACTGAAGGTTGTTAGGGGCTCGTTGCATCTACATCTGTAGCAGGAAGACAAAGGCTCATGAGGGTTCTTTATTGAAAAAATATTTTCACATATGGCAGTACAGGAATGTGGTTGACATCATGGACATTGTGCAGTCCTAGCCTGACCGCAGAGGAAGTCTTCAGGATGCATGAGCGGTGATTAAAGCGCACAGACCTCTAGTGTCATCACTTCCGCACGCACACGGAAAATGAAGCAACCGAAGCGTGAAACAGGACACATCTGTTACCCAGCTCAAACGGCAGCCAGCTTCCTAGATCATCATACTGTTGCACCTTCAACAATAAATGTGGGAGCTCCTTTCACCACACCACCGTGCGCCACAGCGCTTCGGGGGACACAGGGATCAAATTGAAAGAAATTTGATAAAAGAGTGAAATTTCAGAAAACACCACATTTTGCATCTATATCTTTTTAATTATATCCCGAAAAATGTTTCCCAAGAACAGCCAAGAAGGGACTTTTTTGACATACTTTTGTGACTGTAGGTTGCAAAAACTGACTGAAATCTGTGAAAATGCCAATTTCTCAAAAGGCTTTTTTGACCCGACTGTCCCGCTTACAGAAAGCACAGCATGACACTGGCTCAGGAGAGTTTCATGCAGTTTGTTGCATTGTGTACCCTAATAAATTCTTTATGCTGTGATGTTCCTAAATTTCTGTATTTCTCATTTTAAAGGCTTATGCCTTACTTGCCCAACTGAGCGAAAACCCGTCTGTGCGCATGTTTGTGTGAGTTAACACTCGATGGTACCCCATAGCAGCTGGCATCCTCATGCAACCTGCCAGGTGGCGGCCAAGTTAATGATTGGTCGCACTAGGCTGCTCGGGAAGATCAACCTGGATTGTACAAATCCCACCGGTGGTGGCACTTGCCATCGCAGCACAGTGGCGTACCGCTTAACTACTGCACCACTCTGCCAGCACTCCCAGGGATCTATGAATGTAAAGCTGAGAATGACCTCATGCGGTCGGTCGGTGGGTCATGCAGAAGCTGGTAGGCGAGGGGGATGCAGGCCACAGGAGGGCAGCAACTTCGTTCATGAATTTAGCGTGCAGATCAGAAGGCGTGTGACAGTGTCGGGTTACATCACACCACAGCGCGAGGCTACTGCGCTCACAAATCGAATGGGCGGCCTTAAGGCTTCTCACATGTAAGCAGTCTTATGTGTCTGCCTACTTTTGTAGCAAAAGCTACACTAGGCTAGTTAGCAGCACATTTCAGACGGTCCACGCTAGTCACTTCTGCGCATGCGCCGAGTTGCAGGTGTTCGCCGCACACCGTCACCTCACCGGTCTCCGCGCGTGACGTCATCACATAGCTATGCGCCTCACTAGTGGCTGAGGCCGCGACGAGACAAAATCTCTTTGTTAGCCTTTAGTTGCGGAGGCTCCGGCCCCCACCCTCCAGGCCTCCGTGCCGGGGCTGGAGAGTAGTAAGGGGCCTCCATTTCCGGTGGAAATAAAAGTTGTCATCCATCCATGCGCCTCAGTGCGCACGCACTATGCTCTTAGCGGCTGCGCCGCGGCGGAGGGTATTAGCCGCTGAGCAGCCGCTTGCAAGGGGAGAAGGCACAATGGAAGAAGAAGACGCGGCAGGTGGAAGGTGAAGATGCTTGGCGAGACGTTCTTCACATACCTCGGACGTCTCCGACATGTGATTAGCTCTCCGCGCTTCATTCTTACACAGACGGGCAGCCTCACATCCGGCAATGACTTCGGGGTCGGTAGAAGCAGCTTCCCATAGGCTCTGAAGATGCTGCTTGTTATACACGCGGCCACCAGCTGCGTCTTCTTCTTCCATTGCGCCTTATCCCAAGGCAAGCGGCCGCTCAGTTGCTTATATCCTCTGCCATGGCATAGCCACTAAGAGCACAGTGCATGCGCCCTTCCTTTTTTCAAAACCATCGGCGTCTAGAACATTGTCAACGCCAATTAACACAATGAACGCCGACAGCTTTAGCTTTGTACATTCTGGATTAGTTGAGCTAATCCACACTCATTTTTTTTCTCTCTGTCACTAATTTGACATGACAGCAGTGAGTGCTATATGCACTCACCAAAAAACAGCGCGCTTACACGGGACACGAGAAAGGAGACACGCACACACACAGCGCTGACTTAAAACTGCAGGTTTTATTGCATTGCTCACAATAAATACTAGAAAGGAAAAACAAAAACAGTGGAAGGTGAGGAAGAATTCCTTCTGTCGCATCATGTCGTCATAGTTATTCAAGATATTGAATCTCTTTTCTTGTCAATGCCATCGATGGTGTGCTAACGCATGACGCGGCTTTCCTAGCTATGATGAAAGCTTCATACAGCTCGCGATTGTGTTGGTGATTATATCGCCTCAAAATCTGGCTTCGTCCAAAGTTAGGTGTGCAGTGACAGCCAGACACGTGTTTTGCCAGCGTGCTGCCGTATCCCGTGCGGATGTTAGTGGCGTGCTCTCGTAAACGGTCGTTTATGCAACGTCCACTTTGACCCACATAAGATGCACCGCATGACAGCGGGATCTCGTAAATTACCTCCGTGTCACAGGTGGTGAACATTTGTTCATGCTTCTTACTGCACCGCGCTGGTTTTGGGGCATCTTCGTTCACCAATCTGCAAAGCAAATTGAGCTTTCTGGGTGCAGTTAGAATCAGATCCACTCCAGCACGCCCTACTATCTTCTTCAACGAGTGGCTGATCCCGTGTAGATACGGCATAACAGCCCTCTTCTCCTTTTCATTCCGTGGCTTCTTCGGGTGGCCAGATTGGCGGAGATCTTTCAGGAGCTTGAATCCGATCCCTGAAATGAGGGCATCCGGGAAGCCCGCTTCGCGTAGACGTTTCAGCTGGGACTCTGTGCTAGCTTGCTGACGGTGATGGCACGATCTTTTGAGGGCATTCTTCAAGGCGCCCAAGGCTATTGCTCGTTTGACGAGCTTCGTATGCGAGGAAGAGTATGGCAAAAGGCTTTTCTTTGACCTCTGAGCATAGCACCAGCACAGATGGTCCTCACTTGGAAACAACCGCAGGTCAAGGTACTGAAGTTAGCCTTCATCAGGCAGTTCTTTTGGCAATTCAAATTCTCCTAAGTTTTCAGAAAATACCTTGAAAAGTGCCTCCACGTCCTTGCCTGGGTCCTGATCAGACGTTTTGTAGACGATGAAGAAGTCGTCGACAAAACGAAAAACCCTTACTACGTTGGTGTTGAGCAACGCTTCGCTTTGTTAAGCCGACGATCCGCCTTTGCAAGCAGAAGATCGCTGAGTAGAGGTGCGACACAGGAGCCGATGCACACGCCCTGCCTCTGTACGAACAGTTCATTATTGAAGCTGATAAACGTCGACCTTAGATAGAAAGCCAAAGCTTCGAGGAACTTCTCTGTGCTGATTCCGCACGCGTTCTGAAACCGTACGGTACCCATTGCTTCAATGCCTTCTCTAACCGCATCAAACAGAGAGGGGTGCGGTAGTGAGTAGTAAAGATCCTTTACATCGATGGAAAAAACACTCACACCTTTCGGGCATGAGCCATGAAGGAAAGCAGAGCTTCTTCAGGCTTCTTAACCTGGAACGGATCTTCCACGGCTAACAAAGACAGTGAACACGCGAGAGCACGCTACGAGAGCACGCCACTAACATCCGCACGGGATACCGCAGCACGCTGGCAAAACACGTGTCTGGCTGTCACTGCACACCTAACTTTGGACGAAGCCATATTTTGAGGCGATATAATCACCAGCACAAGCGCGAAGCTTTCATCATAGATAGGAAAGCCGCGTCATGCGTTAGCACACCATCGATGGCATTGACAAGAAAAGAGATTCAATATCTTGAATAACTATGACGACATGATGCGACAGAAGGAATCCTTCATCGCCTTCCACTGTTTTTGTTTTTCCTTTCTAGTATTTATTGTGAGCAATGCAATAAAACCTGCAGTTGTAAGTCAGCGCTGTGTGTGTGTGTGTCTCCTTTCTCGTGTACCGTGTAAGCGCGGTGTTTTTCGGTGAGATCATGTACCAACTGGCCCGGCAACTGTCCTTAATGCTATATGCAAGCGTGGTTATAACACTGTGTAGAAAAAAAATAAAAAAAATAGGCTGCTAAAAATATTTGCAGAACGCCACCGCATCAGGCATTCCTTTGATTAAAACAAGAGTGACTGCAGACTCCAACCATGTTTCTGTTGCCACACTAGGCTTTCTGCGAGTTTGGCACAGCAATGAAGCATAAAAAAATACATAATGTCACCTAAAATATTTTAGTGAAACTTCGTATTTAAGTATTCAATGGACTTCCCAATAAGCTTGCCAAATGTCATTGCCCTACACCAAAATATAAAATATTTAACCTCCAATCCTAGTGCCCCACCCCCCCAAAAGCAACAAAGCCAGCCGATTGTTGGCACATGTTCGAGTTATACACAGAAACCGCTGTTCGTGCATCCTGGAGACTTCTGTCCCTGACAGTAAATAAAGTCCTCCAGATAGAGTGAAAAAACAAAACAAAAAACACTGTGCAACATTTAGGAATGTGGTGACTGTGAGGAATAAGCACGACACAAAAATAATGTCAGGAGGTGTGGGGGCATCTTGTCACACACTAGTCAAAACGATGGTGTTCCACAGGTATGTGCGCATTTCAGCACGCTGACCTAGCCCCGCGATATTCAATTTTCCTTTCTCTTTCACGCACAATCAAGCAGAGTTTTGAGAATGCATAAGTCCAAGATGCACCATCATAGGCCATTATCTTTAGATAAAAAAGTAAATGCTGCATAAACCTAAGCAACACAGTGTACACACCTCCTAAAGCAGTGATAAAGGTTCTTGATCCCTTACCATAAAAAGTCACACAATGACTGGTACGCACAATTCTAGACAATACAGAACAAATTTCTGCTCATAAAAAGTCACTGCAAGACATAGTGAGGCAGCCCAGACCTGTCATCTTGGATTATAAAATGGCACACTGAAGACTGAGGCTAAGAATGATAGGGCATACTTATCTCAGCATAGTCATTTAAGAAAGGCAGAGATCGTCAACACATTGGTGTTGCCAATGCTACCAGGATTGTAAGATAGGTCCCCAATGGGTTAACACAAAAGGTAGTCTCCATCTTTTTGTAAACAACAAGGTTTGTAGATGACCTTGTAACTGTACTCTTAGTTGCTGCATTTTTCAGGATGGTGGTATACCAGCATGAGTAAGGCATGATGAGCACTTTGCAATAGGATGCTACCAAAGTAGCAGGTGACTTACTAGCTGGGCACTGCCTGAACAGTAGCAATAGGAACAATGTGCCATTTTCAGGAACCATCTTGCCAAATGATGAGTACAACAAAGGTGGAATAACGCTTGCAAAAGACCATAAAACACCAGCGAGTACCAAGTCTGATGCGCTCACAGCAGGGACCTACAAAAGCCCAGGGGGCTGTCCCAGTATAGACGCACAAAGAATTGGTGCACTGAAATGCAGCAGCCAACACGTGTCACTTATGACAGCGGTGCAATAAATAAGTCATTAAGCAGAAGCGAGAAATGCTTCAGTGAGGGTAAAATTAAAAAAAAAAAAGGACAGTGCCTTCTGGCTGCCCAAGTGGGACAAGACAGGATTCTTTCGTGATGTGTAAAACATATATCAGACGAGTAGGGATAAGAGTATAAAAATACACTGTGCAATGTAAATGCCTTGAAAATATGATCAACACACAGCCGAGCAGGATACCTAGCTCTCGCTGGTGCCTCTGTGAACGCTCACAACAGCTGCTAGGGCTTCACATGGTGTCTTCACGGTAGACTACACGCCACAAAAGTGGCATTCCCACTCAGTGCACTTCACGCCAAGGCATATTCAGTTCCATGACTGCATGGATTGTACAGCTGACTCAAACAGACGGTGCTGTCAGGTACAGACGTAAGTACAGGTCCCGCCATTATGAAAGAAAACAACCGGTTTGCATTAAACGATGAATATTTTGTTTTTCTGCTGAAACTGAAAATGACTTTTAAATACTGCACATCAAGAGGAAAATTGGTTGGAAAACAAGAAAAAATGTGCTTGTCTGACATAATGATGCAGCAATCTTAATTTGAATGCTCAAACTTTGTTCGCTTTCACATTGGAAGGACCTGTACAAGAGGAGGGCAAAGACGCTATGTTCTGCCCAAAATGGTGCCCTAAACGGGGAGCGCATTGAGCTTGCTGTTAAGAAAACCTCACGAGTTTTTTTGAAGCTATGCAAATTATGCCCCATGCAAAACTGTAATGTCACATGGATATAAATAAAAACGAGCAGAACAGGTGCATACTGACAAAAACTACAAAACAAGATTCTAAAACATTTTCCTAAACCTTTGTTATTACAAGGCTTCCATGTCCTGTTTCAACCTTCCAAGACGCAAACATGTGCAGCCAACTAAAATAAACTGTACACCTGTACAGCAAGCTTGGCAGCCTGCTGATTGGACTGCTAGCCGCTGTTGTATGAGCTAATGGCATTGTCGCCATGGTGACAACCACATGCACCACCCATCCACGAAGTTACGGTCTCCCAATGCAGAACATGATTTCTTTGAAAGATGGGGCAAGAAATAACAAGGCTGCGCTTGCTCGCTGCATAGTCCTCTCTGCGACAGTAACCATCTAGTTGCTACAAGTGGCCGTGGCAGGTTTAAGCGTGGAGCTGTGGCACTGCACTGCATCAAAGCTTTTGCTGCCTGTGACCAGCAGGTGAGAGATTGGAACAAACATGACATAGATATACAGCGCAGTGCACGACATACACAAAATATGAAATCTTAAAAACTGTTCATTTAGTCACGTACAGAAATGTGCACACGGTTCATAACAAGCTGCCTGGCTCCTCTACATAGCTGCCTAGCCTATGAGCACAAAAAAGATAGACTTGTTTCAATGCACTGCGGCAGTCATCATGACACTGCAATTCGTCCAAGAAGCTATCTTGAAAACGAAACAATAATAATAAAATGGTAAAAAATCGAGTTTAACATCCCGAAGCTACACAGAGGCTATGAGGAATGCCATAAGGAAGGGCTCTGGATCAATTTAGACCACTTGGGGTTCTGTAACATGTGCTAACGTCGCACTTGCTACAAGCGACTTTCTGCGCTTTGTACCACTGAAATGCAGCCATGGCTGGGATTGAACCCATGTCCTCTAGCTAAGCAGCCAAGCACCCTAGCCACTGAGCCACCTCAGAAGGTGACAATGTTCAAGTAGCAACGCCCTATTCCTGTGCAACGTCCACTTGCTTCCAACCATAGGCTTTTTAAGCTAGTCGAATTGGACAACAATTGGTGGGATAGGAAAAAGAAGTAAACCCCACCAGTGCCATCAGGTATACTTAGGGGTTGGACTTTTAGGTTTTTAGTTCTTGATAATTTGGCAGACTTTGTCAGCGTTTAGTTCAGAATGCTGTTTTCGTTTATTTTCACCAAATATTATTATTGCGAAGCAATACTACTTTAGGTCGCACTTCAGCCCGTTCCGTGGCGAGGCGGTGGTAGGCACCATTGACCTTTAGCGTGACCTCGCTGCGTGACGTCACACCACGTGACATAGAGTGACGTCACACCAGCTGTGTAAAAACGGCGCCCCATCTCACGCCGTCGCGAGGCGAGGCGGTAGCCACCAACGGCGGCCTAACTCCCGCTCCTCTCACCAGGGGCGCTATGGTCGGTGTGACGTCACACCAGCTGTGTAAAAACGGGGCCCCATCTCACGCCGTCGCGAGGCGAGGCGGTATCCACCAACGGCGGCCTAACTCCCGCTCCTCTCACCAGGGGCGCTACGGCCAGAGTGACGTCACACCAGCTGTGTAAAACAGCTCCGCTCCTCTCGCCAAGGCAGTCATACAGACAGATGTTACGATGGTGCCTACGAACAAGGCAGCTCGGCAGAATGCAAAGAGGAAGCACCAGCGAGCTACGGAGACGGAAGAAGAACAACTTTAACACACTACTGCTTCGCAATCACCAGGCTTAACCAAGCTAAGCCACGGCCGTTTTTTTCCTACGGATGGATTATCGTTTTTTTACAGTGATATAATATGGTATTCTTATGCAGTCAAAAGTCACCTACAGATTATCTAGCCTGTTTCGTGACTGCAAGCACTTGATTCATCAGTAATTAATGTACTAATGGTCCTTAATTACTGGTAAAGTACCTATAGCAGTAACTGACTGTAGAAGGATGTGTTGTGAAAATAAAAAAATTGTAACAGATGTTATGTGACAGAACAGTGCAACGAAATGCAAGTGGAAGTAGAGTTCTAAAAAGTTAGTTGCCATATCATCACTGGGCTGTTGAGCAAGAGCGTGAGGAATTGCACAGCCTGTGTGTTGACGACAGTGAAGGAACTGCTGTTGAATCATCGCAGTAGCCAGAACATGCACATTTTCGTGACACTTACGAATGGTTTCGAGTGCCCTTACGTGCAATGAAGAAACGGGCTTAACCACGCAACAGCCTAAAGTGGATGATGACGGTGACCAGTGAGTGCTAAGCTAGCAGACGATGTTTGACAACTAGATGGAGCATCCCAGTCTGCAGAGATGCGTAAGGTAGCGGTGTGATACCTCTAAATGCACAACTGAAATACTTGATCAAACTAGGCGCCACCTCACTATGCCCAAGTTATCTCTCTTCTGACTGAATGTAATTCCTATTTGACTCTCAGGTAGCCGCGGTGTACATGTCAAGAATATCGACCTTTTTCAGTTAACCCTTCAGTGAACTTACGAGCAGGGCTCGTCATAAGCCGAACACTTTATTTTTCGTTGTTTTTATGGTCCCACTAATTTTGTAAGTTCTGGCTACTGACGAGTACAGCTTGTCGTGTGTTTTCTGGCCCTCTGTGTCCGGTTCAAGGCGAGTAGCGCTCATCAAAAATTTTTTTTTTGTTTTCTGACAGATGGCTGCATGGGTTCCAAATGAAAATTTCTGTATTATTTGCAAAAAAAGTGCGTCCGTTAGAAGGTTACAACTGAATTTCAGAAACAGATTTCGGTGTAGTCTGACTATACCTTTTTTAGTTTAAAGCGAAAAATCCGACCCATAGGTGTACCATACCGAAGCTCTTCTTGTGCTTCACATTTATTCTGATTCTCAACAGTAGATGCATTGGCACCAACTGTTGCCAAATGTCACCAGCAAATGAATGATTTAAGAAAAAAAGCCATGCCAATCACCTCTCATTCGTAATTAAAAACAGAAGTTGAGCTAATTTGCATATGGTACTCAGATATTTAAAGCCAATTTTCTTGCTGATAAATGCATCTTTTGCTGTCGGACCAACATCACCATGGCCATAAAGAGCCACAGAATTTATTTTACTGGGAACAATAGTTGGATAGAGTTGTCCTCAGTGTCCCTTTAAGTTGGCTTTCCTACGGACTTATGCATGCCGCACACGGCTGGACCACTTCTTTCTGACGGGACAACGAACGAACGCAAAAACCGACACGCACTAAGAATGTCATGATAGCGTGCCATTTCGGCCAAAAAAAGGACGTGAAAGTCAACATCGGCGTCGTTTGTGAATGTTTGTGCCATGCTCATGGCCGGGATGCCTTCCAGACTGCGGGATGACCAGAGTAAATCTCTGTATGCTGCAGGCCCGTTTCCCTTCTCAGTTTTCAATTCGTGGCCTGACAAAGGGCCCAGTGAGCATGATGCCCTCCTTTATATATATATATATATATTAAGGATTGATTGAAGGATTCTAGAAAAAATTGAGTTTTCCGCTAGTGCCGCCTAATGCAGATGTAGGATTACACATGGCACCCGAGAATTATGCTTCATAAGGAAATGCACACTTTAGGCGCAACAGGCACAGCAATCACATCACTGTGTATAGCCAACCGCGTTGCACAAATCAACAGATGGGAGAATATGACGATGCTAATATGCCACTCACTGAATGCTTCGAATAAAACTCTTGACGAGCCAACGCAGCTAAGGAGTTTACCTGTTGCCACCACCCCTACCTCATGTGGCCAGAGGCCTGAGTGTCATGGCATCACCCAGCAAGAGCTTGCGTAAACCCTCGGGCGCATACAGCTCCCTTTCTGCATCCTGTGACACAATGTCCTCGCAGAAGCACAGCAGCAGGGTGTCCACAATCATGCCGTACAGCGAGAGCACACAGTGCGCCACGAAGCATGAGAACACCACCACTGCCAGCACTGGCACGGCATACAGCTGCAGCTCGGGGCTACTGCGGAGGAGCACCACGGACAACAACCCTGTCACTGACGTCACCAAGCACTTGGCCATGAAGAGCAGGAAGTCTGTAGTGCCGTCAAGGACCCACGTGTCGAACGCACCGGAGCTCTCTGCCACCGTCAGGTGGGCCGTGCGGCCGGCCGTGCAGAATGATGTGCCGCGGATGGCCACCACGGTGTAGGCGTCATGGCTGACGTAACGAAGGCCTGAGGCAAGGAAGCACCGGGAGCCACCAGCGCAGCAATCACTGCCCCGTCGCCCACGAGTCCAGTGGCGCAGGGCTACAAGTGCGAGCCGGGGAAGCTTGCAGATCGGGATCAGGAGAGAGCCGAGGGCAACGGAACCTAGATGGTAGAGCAGCAGGCGAGCTGCAGACCGTCCCACAGGCCACGGTAGCGTGTTGCGGTCCTTGCAAAAGTACCACGACGCGATGGCACCGGCGATGACGGTCTGCTGACATGACAGGACAAACTCCGCCGCCCAGAGAAGGAAGACCAGCTGGAAGCACCACGCGAAGCGGACCCAGGACGGCCGGTCGTAGGCAACTAGCGTGAAGTGCCGCACCTCGGCCACCGGAGCCAGGTTTGACAAGTTGACGGGTCCGCCTACAAAGGCAGCAATGGGGCGAGTTTCGCGGCTGGCGTGGTCGGCCGTGGCCAGGTACAGCAGGACGACCGTCCAGGCAGCAAAGAGGGCTGCCAAGGCAAGCAACGTCCAGATGGGCTGCGCCAGAAGGAAGGGCATGTGGCGCACGCACTGGCTAGCCTCGAAGAAGAGGGCCCCCGCCTGCCCGGTGCGCCGGCGCAACGCCACTGCAGCGGCGACCATAGGGACCACAACTCCAAGCGTCACGCCCACAGAGAAAACGAAGAATGCGCGCTCGTTCTTGGCGGCCTCTTCGAGGAGGCGTTCGAACGGCGTCGTGTCGAGGTGGAACTTAATGTCGGCATAAATCCACCATAGTACGGCCGCAGCGATGATCACTGACACTACGGACACAACGAGGATCAGCTTGGCGGCCAGCTGTGCGAAGCAGTGTATCAGCAGGACCAACACAAAGGCCAGGATGCAGGCGAAGAACAGCATGGCGGCCACTTCATGCCAGGCGGCGAAGAGGTCACCGACGACCTGCTGAAGAGTGTCCACGCCGTTGAGGTACCCATAGATGCTGCGGAAGACGTCCGAGCTGGCATCATCCGGCACACAGCGGTTGAGAACAGGCCGGCTCGGAGGCACGGGCAGCTTGGGGCATGGCCCGAGCCCTGTCGTCTGCTGCTCCTTGTTAAAGAGGTCCAGCACCGTCTGGTTGGACAGCACTGAGTGCAGGTCTCCACCCATGTCGTACCGGCACAGAGATGAGCCGGTTTTTTCACCAAAGAGACGCACCTGCGCCAGAAGAGGAGCCATAATGAAAAAGTACCACTCCCAGCCATTTCTCAAGCACATCAATTAAATTAACCACGTTTGGTGAACTAAAAAATAGCCCTACAGTAGGATAAAAACCACAGCCGTTAACACTGAGCCATAGGCCGCTATCACTTGGAAAAACAGCAGCTGGTAACACTGGGTGTGACATTGTTTTTGCCACAGGCACATCGCTGGATGTGCTAGCTTGCTCGAGCAGATAGAAGAGCAAACAGCTGACAGCTGAGATGAAAGAATTAATCACATGCATTCTGCCATTCAAACTATGTTTGCAACATTATTAAAAATATAGAGTGCTAAAATCAGTTTCTTTTTTCTCCTGTGCGGAGTCAGGGAAAATGAAGGATACTACACATACCTGGCGGCCAGGGAAGCTGAGCACATGCAGGGGCATTCATTTTCAGAAAAAACCCAGTTTTCACACGGTTCTTGAACTTTGAGCAAGTTTAAAAAATTCGGTTCAACCTTATCTCTGCATTTGCCTTCAAGAAAGTGCTATCTGCCAATGCACAGAGGAGATGAAAATTTGGCATAAAAATCAGTGGATGTCTTGTACTTAATTGAATACCTTTCACTGCTCTTTATCCAAAGGTGCTCTGAAAGGGGCTCTGAATAAAGGTGCGGTATTTTTCCGATTTTAAAGGATGGAGCTTCACAAATATCGTTCAGTAAAAATTTTCTGGATGCATTTCTCAGAAGCCAAGTTATCTTTAGTCAAAATTTTAATATCAGCATCTTCGCACCTTTCCCTCTCATCATTTCTTGCATGCTGAAAAGTTGGCACTCCTCCACTGGCCCTACCCACTCGTCCCTACCGCCGGCTGCCAACGCAGGCAGGAACGCCCCGGAAGGCAGAGCTTCCTGACCTGCCAGAGTGACGTCGCTGACTGGCTGCGGCCATGGTAGCTGTCCTACATCTGAAAGAACATAGCCGACAGCCATCCCTTACCCATCACATGCAGGAGTGTGAAATGGAGGAAGGTAGGATATGAAAAAATCGTCGAAAAGAGCTCACAAACTTTCGTGTAATTGTGGGTTCTCTGTTTTGTGTAGAACTGAATTATTTGGTTCAGGTGCTTGTGATAACACAATGCAGCGGTTGAGCGAATTTGTGTTCTCCTAAGGAGGTGTTTATGAGCCGCTCTAAACCATGTAGTAATGCTCTCTAGGATCCCTGAATGTCCTGAGCTACAGAGGGGCAATGACAACGGCTCCTCTCAACTACGACACATTTTCACTGCTGGCAATGCACACTGCATGTCCCGAAAGCAAATCCCTTGGGCACACTGTAGAGGAGCGTTGGAAAGAAATGTGAACAGAGTGGAGCCTATAGCAGCTCCGTTGTTAGCATTCCTTTTCATCACAGTTTTACTTTGATGTTAGCAAAAGGTGCTAGAGTCGTCCATGATACATTGCAGGATGATTCTAACATGTTTTTCTTACCACCCAGGCAAAAGTGCGATGAAAAGAAATTTGAACAGCGGAGTACGTAGGCGCCACGTTGTTCGCGTTTCCATCATGATAGTACGTAAAAAGGCAGATGGGCCAAGCAAAGACATGGGAGTGCTGCACGCAGGGATGGTAATTTACACAATGAAACAATTGCAATGAATGACAAAAGAAAAATACCAGGCTTTGTGAAAACTTTCCTGTTGCATGGCTGCCATTTCTAGACTGTTCATGAAAATACCGTGAAAAAAATACAGAATTTGGGCCTCGCACGAGAGCTTCCACTGATACGAATTATTTGTGCTGAAATAATAATGCCTAAAATTCTGAATGATGAAATGTTTTGGTGAGTAACAGGATTTCTACTCAAATTTAGGTTCTAGAAAATAACGCCTGATTTTTACAACATAAATGTTAAAAAAAAGGAAAAAAATGATTTATAGGATTTAAATTCCCAAAGCAACTCAAGCTATGACGAACACAGCAGTGGAGGGCACCAGATAATTTCGACCATCTGGGGTTCTTTTAATGTGCACCGACATCACACAGTACACAGGCCTCTAGCATTTTGCCTCCACCGAAATGCAACCACTGTGGCTGGGTTCGAAACCAAGAAAATGAAAAGTTCCGGCATTTGCACAGCAATGTGTAGTTGGAGGTCATGCTTTATAGGCTGTAGCTCTGTGTGCCGGTCCTTGTTTTGGCTGTAAATATTGCCCAGCATGTGCAAGAACTTGCTCACACGACTGACTGGGACCAAGCCACTGTCATTGCGAGGGAAAGGAACATGTCATCTCGGTGGTTGATGGAATGTCTAATCATCCAATCGACACCAGCTACCATGAACCAACCGGGTGCAAGGAACCATGCCACCCATTCACGCACGCACCTGTTGCGTATATAAGTCGCGACAATTTCTTGTCCCGCTCAGTGACCAAGGAACCCGTACGAGGTTCCGAAAGGTCTTGAATTTCTTGGTCAGTGACCGCATTCCTTTTTGCCTTTAATGCAATGCTTTACGAGACGAATTTTCCTCGAAACCATCGATTATGATTATGTAAGTATACATATTTTATGAAGGAACAAAAGGCACTATAATTGTCTCTCACATAGTGGAAACCTGGAACACACCATGCAGGAAGAGGTGAAGGAGGAAGTGGAGTGCCCCTGTCCAATTTCAGCCACTTAGGCATGCTACGATGTCACACAAATGCACCTGACCTCCACTGAGGTGCGGTATTTCGACCATTCAAAGGTGGCAGCAACAGCTGCACTTGATGCGCTTCAATTCTTTTTGTGTGGGCCTGCGGCACCTAGAAGAGGTGATCCCAGGCACTTGTGATGCTTACCCACGGTTTGCACAGAATAATGGCCTCAAATTCAAGAACTCCAGCATTTCAGGAATACAAAGGTGCAACAGTCAAGGAGGGAATCTTTTTTTCGGGTGACTCAGATTAAGAATCCTTCGACTCTTGCTTTGCTCCAATTTTACTCTCCACAGCCACCATCTCTGCTTCCTTTTTCCTGGCCTTTTGGCACTCTTAATGCCAAAGTTCATCATCAGCCTGACTACGCCCACTGCAGGAAAGGCCTCTCCCACGTCTCTCCAATTAACCTTGTCCTTTGCTAACTGCGGCCACCGTATCCTGGTAAACTAATTACTCTCATCCGCCCACGTAACTTCTGCCGCCCCCTGCTACACTTGCCTTCTCTTGGAATACACTCCGTTAGCCTTAAAGGGACACTGAGGAGAACCCTATCAAAATTTTTTTGTTAGCAATATCTGATAGTTCGGCATTTCATGGCTTTGTTGACGCTTGTCCGGGAGCGAAAGATGCATTTATTTCAAAGAAATTTAGATTCGAAGTTGAAAATTTTTTTCCCGCCACTCCGATTCAAACTCGAGAACTCTTATGACGACACGGAGAACTCTTATGATGACACAGAACGGAGTGACGTGCAACGTGACGTAAACGGAGACTCCGTGATTTCTGGCGGCTAGCGGTGCGGCCTAGCAGCAGCCGAAATGAAAGCTACCGCCGCCGCACGTTGAAGGCATCTATCGGGGATCGCCACCGTCGCTTCGTTTACGTTTGCACCGGCGTCTTGCCAGCGTTACGATGGATCCCGTTCCCGAACCCGACGACGTAGTTCTCGCAAAAACTCTGGCCTGCATTTCAGCGACCTCAGCCCCACAGAGCGTGCGATGCTTTTGAGGGAGCACGGTGCGGGGAGTCGCGAGGGGTGCGTTGCGCCCATCGGAGGCTGGCCGGGGCTTTGGGGCCAACGGATTGTGATTCCTTGAACAGAGCGGTTGCACGGGGCAGCAGGCAGCGTCGAGGTCTCCCACGGTTGCAAGGGCCAAGTTATTTATTTATTTTTTGCCACAAAAAACAAATGGGTGCCCGAGGGCGGTCGCGTTTAAAGTCGGCGGCTTGAAACCAAAGCCGGCGCACGACGCTTCAACGGCTTCCGCTAGATCCAACGGGTCCACTGGATCTGGCTCTCTCGCCAACTTGCATGTACCTTCAGATATGTACTGTGAATGGATTAAAATAGCTGAGCTCGAAAAGAACAGCTCCGCCGAACTGCCGCAGCTATTGAATATAACGCGCACCTCGCCGCGGAGCCAAATCAGTCTGGCCGGGCCGGCGGCGGCTGGCGCACTCGGCGCGAAATAGATACATGCTCCAATCTCCCTGCCAATGCGGTCAGAGTGCGCCGAAGCCGCCGAACGCGTCGGCGGTCAAGCGCAGTTGGAGTATAGAGGGTCTCTCTTTGACCGACGTGACTTCGCCGTGCAGGGAGCGCGCGTGCGCGCCTCGCCGCAGCATAAATGCGCCTTAACGGTGAACCGCTAACCCACGTATCCAGCGGCGGCATCCATGGGAGCCACTGAAACCCCCCGCCCACTCACTAAATAAAAAAAAAGAAGTCTAGTGCCGAGGTTCGGAATCGAACCAAGGCCTTCGGCGTTTGAGGCGGAAACGCTACCGCTCCGCCACGACGGCTTATGTTACAGCCGTCAATAAAGGCGCATCTAGTGAATGCACTCTTCTGATGCAGAAATCTCCGCGCTTTCGCTAGGTATATCCTGGCCTAAGAGAGCTAGGCCATCAGCAAGTTTTCTGAACTGCCTTGTACCTTGTCTCCCGTCCCTAATAAACGATTTCCGTTAAGTAGTTTGAAGTTGACTGGCACAGCCGGGAATGTTTCGCTGGGCAAACGTGCGAATACACAAGTGCTGCCTTGTACGATCATCTACCATCGTGCCATCATAGCTTTTCATCGACCGTGGCGATCATCTGACAAGCCTTAACAGGCTCCTGCAAAGGTTAACTAGCACTTGAAGCGGCACTTGGAGTTCCTCTGCTGTTCGGCGCTTGTAAATCGAAGTGCGTCAAAAACAAAACCACGGGGCACGCAAAGCTCATAGACGCAAAGCGCCATAACAAATCGAAACTCTCCTGGTCGCCTGTGGCGCCGCCAAGCATCCGTTTTCTTTGCTTCCAACATTCAGGTTGTCTTTTGCCTGCCTTCCTTGTGTGATAAAAGTGCACTATTGGTTTTAAAGCAAAACTTACTTCATTATTGATCTGCGCAATCTACCTTTGTCAGCCTCAGAGATTCGCGAAACCAAGTAGGATGGAAAATTCCTCCAAGGTGGCGTCTCTTGTCCTATGGCGTCACCACGCTTGTACTTGCGAGATTGGCCTGTGGCAGCGATACCTGTGTTTTGGTTCTTGCTATTTTCTACCTTACAAGAGCTTTGTTTTCAGTAAGAGCGGTGTTTTTGTGATCAGGAGCTGGTATTCTATCGATACAAGCCAACTTAAATTTCTCCTCAGTGTCCCTTTAAGGACCAGACTATATGCCAACTCACACAGAAATTTGAATATTTCTGCAGTTCTGCCTTTTTCATTGGACAAGTCAGAGCTTCAAAAACCGTATAACTCAGGTTCAGTGATAGGCAAGATGATAATTTTACTTACTGCATTCCTTGATGCCAAGGCAAACCAGTGGAATGCACTCCAGCAGTATTCCTGCAGCAAAATCTCTTAGCTGCTCTCTCCAAAAGACTTGCAGCATAACATACCGCATAAGTGCACAAGGGCTTGTTTTGCACGAAATTAAATAACATATTTAGAATCGCCACACAAAACTACATGTTCCCTGAAGATTGCGGAAATGTGGCTTCTGTAATAAGAAACGTCTTCCAAAGCACAGCGTCGCGAACAACCAGCGGTACAGTCCAAGCACAGACCAGAGGCAGCCTTCAGTCCAGAGCACGCACGAGGGACCGAGCGTTCGGAGCTCGAGCTTCGGAGCGTTCGGCGCTTCTCGTCGTCTTCTTCGTTAAGCGCCAGTCTCTGAAGATTCCAAAGCCGAAGGCCAGTCTTATAATTCCCTACCCCACCCAGTGGTGGAGGTGTTAACGATTCCCTCACCTTGGAGCTTCGCACCAGCGCATCGCCTACCGCCTCCGCAATGCGTGAGACCATCACCAAAACCGCTTCACCGCTTCTGTCGGCTGTTCCGGCGCCGCGCGGCAGCGTGTCCCAGCCATCTTCAGCGGCACAGATGACACGGATGTGGAGAATTGGTTGGCCTCCCATGAACACATAAGCGCATACAATAAGTGGGACGATACCGTCAAGCTCACCAACGTTATCTTTTATTTGAGCGACGCAGCCAATCTCTGGTTTCGAAACCAGGAGGCTGACATCTCAAGCCGGGCAGCTCTAAAAACCAGTCTGACAGAAGTCTTTGGCCGTCCCGGAGTGCGTAAGCTTCGCGCCGAGCAACGCTTGCGAAATCAGGCCCAGCAAACTGGTGAAAATTTCACCAGTTATATAGAAGATGTCGTCGACCTCTGCAAGCGTGTCAACCCTACTATGAGCGAGGCCGACAAGATCAGACATATAATGAAAGGCATTGAGGATGATGCCTTCCAGATGCTCATCGGCAAAGATCCCCAGACTGTCTCCGGTGTCATCGGCTACTGCCAAAGCTTAAAGGAGCTGCGCAAACAACGCCTTTCTACCCGGCGTGCAGGCTTTCAGGAGGCCACACTTTCCAGCTTGGCTCTCCCAGGGGACGGTACTCTGGACCAACCGTTGCTCCTCCAGCGCATCCAGCAGTTTGTACGTGACGAAGTCGCACGCCAGCTATCTTTGTCTACCTGCCCGCCTACGCCTGCGCCGTCGCTCACTCCCCAACCTACAGCGTGCTATCGAGGAGCAGGTCGCTGAAGTCCTGCCACCTCCTCCTCAGCCACCTCTGATCGCGGCTCCTCTGGTACGCCGATTCCGTCGTGCAGTCGTGGCCCTCACCTGCTGCTCCTGTCTACAGGCCACCGACCTGGCAGTTAGAACCCCAGCGACCTGCAACCCCACCTTACTGTCCGGTTGCCCGCCCCCGATCACAGCCGCAGCCACTCAACCCCTCGCGCACACAAGACAACCGCCCTATTTGCTGCGCCTGTGGCGTCGCTGGCCACGTGGCTCGTTTGTGTCGCAGTCGTGACCACCGTTGCGACGATTATAGGCGTGAACCGACGTACGACCTTCCGCCGTCGTCCTCGCCTGCATCACACGAGCCGCCTCCAGATTCTTCTTCTCCCAGTTACCATCCCCGCTCCCACCGCTTGCCGTCTCCTGGCCGCCGTTCCCGCTCTCCGATGCTCCGCCGCCAACCCCCCGTCCATGCGGAAAACTAACGGCCGCAGTTCCGGAGGCAAGAACTGTGTCGCCAGCGACTCTCTCAAGACCTGTTTCTGTGCCTGCCAATATTATTACCGTGTTCTTTGAGGGAGTTGCTGTTGAAGCACTTGTTGACACTGGCACAGCCGTTTCTGTTTTCAGTCACACCATCTGTCGCGGACTCAAAAAAGTGACGACGCCCCTTCCTCCCGTTTCTCTCCGCACGGCCAGCGCTCAGGACATTCGACCGTTAGCAGCCTGCACCACCCGCTTGCTCATCGGGAACGTTCCCTACACAATTGAGTTCATCGTCCTCGCCCGCTCCTCTCACGACGTTACCCTTGGTTGGGACTTCCTCTCCTCACATCACGCCATTATTGACTGCGCCCGTGCTCAGCTTGACTTGTCGCCCTACAGTGACGCAACCTTGGACGTAACCGGTGCTGCTATCTCTACTGTGTCGTCTCAAAGGAGACAGACGTTCCGCCTTTCTCTTCAGTGGCGGTGCCTCTTTCTTGTGCTGCTCTCTCAGATGCAACTGTCACTTATACTCTCTCTTTACGATGCGCTGACCAGAAATCTGTTTTGCTGCCTCATGCCATGCTGACAATTGTTCGTGGCTCCAGCGCTATTTATATGGCCAACCCGTTCTCCTGCCCTACCACTTTACTCCGTGGCCAGTCCCTTGGTAATGTTGCGTTGCTCGATCTCGCCTCAGCATACCCCCTCGTTGATAGCACGGCCGCCATTCACGTCAGCGCCATTATGCCTGTTCCCATCACCAATCAGTCGTCTGTCGATATTTTTCACCATTCCTTTGACACCACCCTGACGTCTACCCAACGAGACCAGCTTGTCGCCGTTCTGCAGCATTTTCAAGCTTCGTTTGACTACCAGCAACCTTCCTTGGGCCGCACCACCACAGTTACCCACTGTATTGACACTAGGACCCATGCCCCTTTGCACCAACGACCGTACCGCGTGTCAGCCGCTGAGCGCCGCATCATTGACGAGCAGGTGACCGACATGCTCAAGCGTCACGTGATACAGCCGTCGCACAGCCTGTGGGCATCGCCAGTGGTCCTGGTCAAGAAAAAAGACGGTTCCATCCGGTTCTGCGTGGACTACCATCATCTGAACAAGATTACATGCAAGGATATTTACCCTCTCCCCTGTATCGACGATGCCCTCGACTGCCTGCAGGCCTCTTCGAGTTTTTTTTTGCGATTGGACTTGCGCTCTGGTTACTGGCAGGTGCTGATGGCGGAGGCCGATTGCCCAAAAACTGCATTCGTCACACCCGACGGGCTCTATAAATTTAATGTCATGCCCTTCGGCCTCTGCAATGCACACGTCACATTCGAGCGCATGATGGACAACATACTCCGAGGGCTCAAATGGCACACATGCCTTTGTTACCTAGATGACGTTGTAATCTTTTCCCCGGACTTTTCATCTCACCTCCAGCGCCTTGAGACCGTTCTTTGCTGCCTGGCTGACGCTGGCCTCCAACTCAATTTGAAAAAGTGCCGTTTCGGAGCTCGGCAGCTCACTATTCTCGGACATGTCGTGTCGAAGGATGGGGTTCTCCTGGACCCGCCCAAGTTGCAAGCTGTGGCTGAATTTCCGAAGCCCACTTCTGTAAAGGACCTCCGCAGCTTCATCGGCCTCTGGTCCTACTTCCATCGCTTTGTCTGCAATTTTGCCACTATCATCAACCCCCTGACCAATCTCCTTTCGAGCCACGACCTTTCGGCCTGGTCGCCAGCCTGTGATGAAGCATTTACGATACTCCGTCGCCTCCTGACCACTCCACTAATCCTGCGTCACTCTGACCCTCGTTCTCCGACGAAACTCCACACCGATGCCAGCGGCGTCGGCCTCGGTGCAGTACTCGCTCAGCGCAAGCAAGGCTTTGACGAATATGTTGTCGCTTACGCTAGCTGGACACTCAATAAAGCTGAAGCCAACTATTTTGTCCCGAGAAGGAGTGTTTAGCCACCCTTTGGCCGATCGTCAAATTTCGCCCCTACCAGTACGGGCGCCCTTTTGACGTTGTCACCGATCACAACGCCCTTTGCTGGTTGTCCTCTTTGAAAGATCCCTCTGGTCGACTGGCGCGTTGGGCTCTACGATTCCAGGAGTACGACATTGGTGTTATCTATCGTTCCGGCTGCAAACATGCCGATGCTGATGCCCTCTCACGTTCCCCTGTACCATCTGAGGCAGTGCCTTGTATATCCACCCCGCCTTCTTTGACGTTTGAGTCCACTGATATGGCTTCCGAGCAACACAAAGACCCGTGGATCAGTTGCCTCTTAGATCTCTTATCTGGCCAATCGTCTCGACCTCATTCCCGTTCTCTCCGTCGTCAGTCCCACCATTTCACCATCCAGACGAGCTTCTTTACCGCCGCAGCTATCTCCAGGATGGTCGCTAGTGGCTTCTCGTCATTCCGACACATCTCGCCGACCCGCTACTCCTATGCAGCCGCTGCCTTGCCCAGCGCAGCCCTTCGAGCGTGTTGGCATCGACCTCTACGGCCCTCTTCCCAGCACATCAACCGGGAACCGCTGGATCATCGTTGCCATCGACCACCTTACACGCTATGCTGAAACCTCGCCTTTACCATCCGCTACAACCCGCGACATTGCACCCTTCATTCTCCATCGCATCATTCTTCGCCATGGTGCGCCCAAAGAGCTGCTCAGTGATAGAGGTCCAGCCTTCCTCTCTGAAGTTGTAGAAGCTCTCCTTCAGGAATGCAACGTCATTCTCCGCACCAGCTCTGCCTGCCATACCCAGACAAATGGCATGGTTGAGCGCTTTAATCGCACCCTCGGCGACATGCTGGCCATGTATGTTGCTTCCGACCATTGTAACTTGGACAGCGTTCTGCCTTTTGTCACATATGCTTATAACTCCGATGCTCAAGCCACCACCGGATTCTCTCCGTACTTTCTCCTGTACAGGCGTGAGCCTTATGCACAATGGACACCATTCTACCTAACCGCCCTGATGCTTCCGAATTTACAACTCTTTCTCAAGCCGCAACTTATGCCGAAGAATGCCGACAGCTTGCCCCGTCCTTCACTTCTCATGCCCAGCAGCAGCAGAAAAGCACCCGTGATCCCGCTGCACTTCCTCCCGCTTACCTTCCCGACTCTTTGGTCTGGCTCTGGGTACCCTCCTCAGATCCCGGCCTTTCCTGCAGACTTGTTAGCAAGTACCAGGGACCCTACCGTATTCTTTAGCAGACATCCCCCGTCAATTAACTCATCAAACCCCTTACGCCATCCACTGATCATTGTCGCCGAGGCCGCGCCATTGACCACACGACCCGCCACAAACCATACTACGACCCCGCCGTCGTCACATCGCCCTAGGCCGCCAGGACGGCGCCCTTTCGCCTGGGGGGAATTGTAAGACTGGCCTTCGGCTTTGGAATCTTCAGAGACTGGCGCTTAACGAAGAAGACGACGAGAAGCGCCGAACGCTCTGAAGCTCGAGCGCTGAACGCTTGGTCACTCGTGCGTGCTCTGGACTGAAGGCTGCCTCTGGCCTGTGCCTGGACTGTACCGCTGGTTGTTCGCGACGCTGTGCTTTGGAAGACGTTTCTTATTACACTTCCATAATAACATTTTTCTTAAAAAGCAGGGTCCCCCCCTTAAATATGAAGCGCATTGATTCGGATTTTCAAAAATATTAAAAAATGCAACAGAATTTATGGAGTTTCAAAGGCCCTTCAAACAGTTTTTCAATATCAGGAGTGTTCAAGGATTTCAATGGCCTGTGCAAACCCTGTTATCACTGGATGTGGTGAGATTCACTTCAGCAGCTGATGATGTAGGTCGAAACAATGCAACTGGTATGAAGCCGGTAACCCTGCACGCTTGATTAACTGAAAGTCACTGTTTACTATGAAGATGGTTGCACGATGTAGCCAAATTTTATACAGCTGCCTATCAGTTTTAGACCATTCTTTTCATTTTCCTTTTGCTCTGCACGCCATGTGCCATAGTTTCCAAGCTATCGTTTTTAGCTGAATCACCTTATCACGCGATTTTTATCACTTATATGGCCCTCTACACAGTGCGACTCTTTACTGCGTCTGCTTAGCACTGTCACTGTATGCTTATGCTTATACCGGGTGTTTCCAGTAAGATGTTCTGCAATTTGTTAAAATAGGCTTTTTAAGTTAGAAGAGCGCTTTCTCGGCACAGCATTGTCAGCGGCGCAGCGCGTCAGAGCAAAGTTAAAAAGTACTAACAAGTAGGCTGGTTAACGAATATTGAGTAGTTAACTTATTAACTATCACTGTCAGTCTCCTTATTAGTGCCCTGGCACCCCCAGTCTCAGATTTTGTTGATGTTTGTTCGAAGACTCTGGCAGGTGGCCCACCTGTCACGGTGGGCAGGTGGCAACCTTCCCACCAGGTTGTGGTCAGTCTATCAGCGGGCTTTATAGCCAACTATGCAAAACACTGTGGCCTGGAGTGGGCTTCGAAACCGTGGCAGCGCGGACAGGTCAGATTCGCTTGCAACTGCAACTGCTAGTCTCTCGCTCTGTGCTTCAGATGCCATCATCTTCATTGACTTCCATACGTGCGCAACAGACTTAGAACACACTTCTATCGCACTGTCCTCTTAAACCGAGGCTCGAACTGAAACACCTAAATCACATTTGGCCTAACCACGCCAAATCATCCGTCATTTTTTTATTGCAAGGCCTGCAAAGCTAGCCATATGCAATACTGATATCAGCTTTTAGAATTTCGAAGACACAGTTACCCTCGGTACTGTTGCCCAACGAATTTTGGCTACACAGCACAAAAATACATGCACTTTCGAGAAGCTTGTGGCAAAGCAACCCCTCCAGTGCGCATAACTAGTCGAAACAGCCAAAATGTGTTGGACTACTGTGCCAAGGGTAACCATGTTTTCAAAACTCTAAAAGCGATACGGATATTACTTACGGTGGGCTGCACGCCTCTCAACAAGTGAGAAAACTAGCAGTAAAGGTTACAAAGGTAACTACTCAATTTTGTTAACTGGCCTCTTACTTAGCACTTCTTAGCTGCATTCAGAAGTGCTACACCACTGACTATGCTATGCCAAAAAAAGTGCTTTTGTAACTCAAAAAGCTTACTTTCAAAAATTTCAAAACATCTTAGGTGAAACACCAGTATACAGTATATTGTGTGGATTTCCTTCAACACAATATCAGTTGTCCATGGTTGCTTGTATGTGTCACCATCTTGTGTTTGCTCGTGTTGGCGCTTCTTTCTGTGGTATGAACCCAGACCATTGAGCTGTATTGTGGCACGACCTATAATGAATTTCAGGTGGGAAAAAATTTTCACGGATCCCCACGCTGCACAAAGGGGAGAGATTCTGCACGGCTAAGTATGAGTACAAAGCAAAACAACTACCAGCTTCAATTCAAGTGAATGTCCCACGAAGCTGAGCTCCACCTGAGCTACATGTGAAACCAGGTTCAGGTGTGCGAGCACACAGAAACGCTTCCAATAGACTAACTCGCAACAACAAAGGGGTAGCAAAAATGACCATTGTGAGAAGAAAATCGTTGCACTCCCGTTTTTGCTGCATCATCACCATCAGTCTGACTATGTCCACTGCACGACAAAGGCCTCTCCCAATCTCTATAATTAAACCCTGTCCTGTGCCAGCTGCCGCCACTGCCACAAACTTCTTAATCTCATCCGGCCCACTAATTTTCTGCCACACCCTGCTGTGTTCAGCTTCTCTTGGAATCCAGTCCATTACCCTCGAATTTCAACAGAGACGAAATTCTGGAGGCCCGCGTGCTGTGCGATGTCAGTGCACATTAAAGAACTCCAGGTGGTCAAAATTTTTGGAGCCCTTCACAGCCAGAGTCGCTTTGGGATGTTAAACCCCCATAAAATCAAAACCAAACCATTACCCTTAATGAGCGTTGGTTATCCTGCCTTCGCATTATGTGTCCTGCCCGAGCCCATTTCTTCCTCTTGATTTCAACTAGGATGTCATTTACCCACATTTGTTCCCTGACCCACTCTGCTCTCTTCCTATCACTTAATCCTATCATTCTGCTTTCCATAGTTTGCTGCGTTGTCCTCAATTTAAGCTGAACTCCTTCCGTTAGCCTCCACATTTCTGCTACATAGGTGAGTACTGGCAAGATGCAGCTGTTATAGAATTTTCTTTTGAGATATATTGGTGAACTGCCATTAATGACCAGAGAAGACACATTCCCTTACCACTTCCAGTGCGTCGCTGCCAATCGTAAACTGCTGATACTTTCCATGCCTGCTGAACATCACTACAGTTTTCTGCACATTAATTTTAGACCCATCATTTTTTCCCCAAGTCATTAATCATGCTTTGCAATTCATCCCCTGAGAGACTTAGCATGGCAATATTGTCAGCAAATCACAGATATTTAATACTAAAGTATTCTTTATTAAATCTTATCTTCAACTGTTCCCAATGTAGGTCTCTGGATACCTCCTATAAACGGGAGGTGAACAGAATTGGAGAGATCGTGTTTCCCTGCCCGATGCTCTCTCGTTCTTTAATTCTGTTGCTGTCTTCATGGAGGTCTATGGTGCTGCATGCTGCTAAATATTTGTGCTTGGCCTGCTCCAGTCTCTGTTGACATGCTACATGTTGCAACACGCATGAAGTGACCTTGGCAACTGAACAGTGAGTGAATGCTACAAATCACACCGCTGCACGAGCTCCACTTTAGAAAATGGCTTTCAGTGAAAATGCGTGAACTTGATATTAATCAGGGAGTCCTAAGAAGCAGGGAGTCATTTTTGCACCATGCCTTTCTTGGACTTGTTGGGCGAAAGAGGGGTTTAGCTTGGTTTTCCTGCGTACAATTACGCGCTTGGGGGAGGTGGTTGTTTTTTTATTGTGCACTATCTACATGATGACCAACTAGCCCAACGTTATGTGCTGCTGAACCACACTGTTTCGCTTTGCAAGCATCCGGCAATAAACAAGCAGCGGCAATACGAAGGCCTTGCGTCGCCCTTTCTTTCTTGCTCCTATTGTAGTGTCGCTTGTTTACTGTTCAACAGATTGCAAAAAAAAAAAACCACGCAGAAAAAAGCCTCTGCAATGGATGACTGGATGTGCCACCACAGCTTTCGTGGCTCCCTCAAGGGATGCAGGGTATGTTGCATCGACTGAATTCTACTGCCGGTAAGTGAGCAAAGTGCGCTGCTATGCCGCAAAACATACCTCGTCCATGGTGCGCAGCGCGCGGAGCGGGCACTGGCTGACGCATATCTTGAGCGAGCTGCGCGGGTCGGCCAGGTCGAAGTAGAAGAGGTAGGGCTTGTCCCTGGCGTCCAGGCCGGAGAAGGAGAGGCTTCCCAGGGGAGCGTTGCGTGCGCCGCACACGTTGCCGAAGCTGTCGCAGCCGCGCACCAATCGACGGGGGTCGCCCAGCGCGAGCGCGAACGAGGCCACGAACACGGCGGCGCCCAGGAACGCCACGAGCAGGAACAGCCACGGCAGATCCGTGCATCCGCGCGGCTTCAGCCGCGGCCGCTGATCTGGCGCGGACGACGAATCCGCGGACATCACCGCCGTTGGAATCTGAGGAGCGCGGGCCGCGTCGCCCCGTTCAAAATGAGCCAAAGGAAAAGTTGCAAGCTGGAAGAGCGACGCGACGCCGCAACGCTAAAAGAGCCTCCGAGATGGCAATTCACAGCGTTAAAAATGTACTGGATTGAAATACGTGAGTCTCGGAGTTCATGTTGAGCAAAGCGGCGTGAAATAAACTGGCATCGAAATCATCAGCTCCGTTGTGTGCTCCCTGAATTTAGCAAAGAACCCTGGAAAATGATTCTTCGTTGGAGTTTAAACTTTTCTATGTTCGCATCGCAACGCAGTGCTTGCGTGTAAACAAACATGACCAGCTGTTGCCAACGGCATCGACATTAGCGCGCACGCGGGTTTGTTGTTGCATGGTCGATGGTGATGTGAGGTTGGTGACGGGTGTTGTCGGCGTAAGTGGCAAGGTAATTAGGTGTCATAACCGTGTCTGGGTGCTGTGCAAGGTAAACAGTAGGTGACTCAGCTGTTTGAAGCTGACACAGGGCTGGCGTTGTTGATCCGCTGCGTACAGCCGCCGGCGAGCGTCGTGACACGCACATGAGCCGTGGTGATTTCAAGTGTTGTCGTGACCGCGAGCGGATTGGGCCTCTGCTTGTGTGAAGCGCTGCCTTGCGCAGTCGACATGGTTTGCCTGCTGGTAGGCGAAGGTGACTTCTCGTACGCGGTGGCCGTCGCGGCTGAAACAGGCCCGCTCAACTTGGTGGCCAGCTGTTTGCAGGCCTCCAACCCAGACGTGGACACCGCCGAGAACATAGAGAAACTTCACGCCATGGGTGAGCCTTACTAGTGTTTCTGTATCACGAAGACCACCTCTACAGATTTGCTGGTTTAGAACATGCGTCAAGTGTTTAGGTCACGTGAGGCATGACAAAAAAACAGCAGTGGCTTAGCTCGGCAATGCCAGGATATATGTAGCGAAAGCAAGTGTGAAACTCCCCGGTTGGTCTTGTGCACATATTCCACAACGTATGAAGCACAGGCATAAACGTCCAGAATGACCTGTAGGTCCATGTTTGATTTCAGCACCGAGGCTATCCAAGGATTGAAGGGGTCGCGTCACTCTTACGTCTATTCTCTAGGCTAACGGCACGTTGTTCTTCGGTTTCTCGAGCCCGCCGCTGAAGTCTCCTTGTCGCATTCCATCGTTCATCACGGACCGTCTTCAGTGAAGCAGGACTTGGGTCTCTCCTCCGGCTGCTGTCGCTGCTGCTAGCAGTCGAGACACCGGACGTTAAACGTGCCCGTCTCGCGGCGGCATGTTCACGGCGGCGTTTAGCCAGTCGTTCGGCGCGCTGTTCGTCTGTTTCCGGGGCGATTCGTTTCCTTATCTCGTTCCGCTGTCGATTCCAGGCCTCTCCTCCAGCTTATCAGAATTGTCGCCGTCCATGCTGTCGCCTCAACTGTGGTTGCAGCGCACGCCAGCTCTCCTATTCAATCCTGTGACATCTTATCACGCATGCGACGCAGCTGTCGAAGCGAGCGGAGGCGAGCTCAACGACGAGGAACGCGGTGTCACGTCCTACCAAACGGCGGCGGCGGCGAGGCGCGCGTTGTGACGTCACGTGCCTCGATGGAGTACCGCCACGGCGAAATCGCGAGTTTGCAGCCAATAAAGCTTTCGCTTCACAAACAGCGGCCGTTTGTTGTCATTCCAGCTCTTGAAGCTTGTGGTCTAGTGTGCCTCTCTGTCCCCAATGTTTACATTTATCGTGGTCTCTGTCATCGATCTTGAGGTCGTGTAGCCATACGGGGTTGGGGTAGTTTCCAGCCTGCAGCCTTCGAAGGCTTTTGTCCTCTCCGTTGTTTAGTTTTTTGTGTGGTGTTGGGAATATTTTCGTGCTGAGCTTGTAGTATTCGCAGCTGTCGTTGTATGTGTTTAGCGTCTCCTCGTGTTCTGGGTTGTCGAGCCTTTCTGTGCTCGTCCGGTAGTAGATATCTCGGGTGAGCGGCTTCGTTTCCAGACACCGATTCTTGGCCTGGGGACCATTTGATTGTGATCTTACGTGTGATCTCTCTTGATTCGAGGATTTTCTTCGCCTCGACAGAGACTCTTCCTTTCGCTAGGTTCCGTATAGCCGTTTTGCTGTCACTAATTATTATATTTGCCTTCGTGCCGTCGCAGGCTAGTGCGATCGCCACTTCCTCAGCGACGTCTGCATCTCTTGTCTTTACCGATGCCGTGATCAAGCGGGTGCTCAAGTAACACTTGTTGCGGGGCCAGTTGGTGCATAGTTCTATGTACAAATGTTAGCGCAAAAATAAGAGACAATCACAAGAAAGGTGGGCAAGACAACGCGCTACTGACAACTGATTTTTTATTGAAAGAAACACATAATATATAGGTTCAACGTCACACCACCTATCAGCTGCAGCAAACGTCAGAATGATGAGTAGGGCCACAAAAGCGATAAAAGAAAAAAGCTCTAAAAACATGACTTAGTTAAAAACGATAAGATCGGAGAAGGAACAATAACAGGCATGACACGTGGTGTAAAGGGCCAAAGAAACATGACTGATTTGGATCTGAAAGAATGACGACCAACCAAAAAGCATTAAAACCGTAAAAATCCAGAAAAAATCACGTGAGACAAGGAAACCATCTAAAAGGCATTGTGCACTCAACCTCTCAGATTAAACATTGGAAAAACCACAGCACCTGTACACGTGTTCCTATAAGGAAACACTTTAATAAAAAGGCTTCTTCGCTTTTATACAAGAATATAGAAGCATCGCTAACGGCACTCAGGCCCGTTTTCCTAATCAAAAAGGCTTCTTTTAATTCGCGGGACACTCGATCCCGGCCTCTACCTAAAACTACAGTTCATTCAAGAATGGGCCCGCAGGTGCTTTGTTCACAGTCCTTACAGTGAAGAGGCAGATTAGAACCTGTTCCTGTCCCCATCGAACGCTCATGCTCCCTCAACCTTTCATTTAGCCAACGCCCCGTCTGTCCAGTATACACTTTCCCACACGCGAGTGGGATCTGATAAACAACTCCTTCACCGCTGTCACAAAGTTCATGCCTGCCCTGTCCAGCTTTGACCTTTGTTTCCCAGAAACATGTCGCGGAGCGGCGTCGACGACTTCGGGGGAACGGCATTCTCACCATTGCGCTGGAGGTGTCACCCAAAACTACTCCCCCCCCACCCCCCCTCCTAGCATTGTTGCCATACAGGTGGCAAGCACTTGCACGTGTTGGGAACAGCAGAAGCGAATTGAATGCCCCGGCACTGTTCGCGGCCCCCAATGACTCCTCGTGGGTTTAAGGCATTGTGCCGAATTCTTTCGACATTCCTTCATGTGTTCTTTTTTTCTTTTTGGGAGCTGCATTCCTTTGTGCGTGGCTCCTGAAGTCTTTTTTTCCCCTGTGTTGTTGTTTTTTCCATTCTTTGCCATGCTAAGGGGGCGACGGGAACGCCGCGCGCTGGCAGTTGGTCTGGAGATTTCGGTGCGTGCGGTCGTGAGTGAGGTCAGCCAGGGAAGTGGTCGGCAAGGAGCCTAGGCGGAGATCTGACGCGTAGAGCGCGGCGACGGTGGTCCCGAAGACGCGAGGCCCAAGTTCGCCCGTATCCGCAAGCCACCATCAGCCCCGCGACGAGCAACCGCAGCCCGACGCTCCCTGCGACCCGATCTTGCCACTCCGCAGCTAAGCCATCGTTTCTCACCACTCACTTCAACTCTTTTATCTTTGTATTTTTGCTTTCTGTGTTTCTCGTTGTAATCCTTTGGTCTCGTAACATTTTTGTATAGCAATCGCCCTGATGTTTCTTTCTTTGTGTTAATTGTTGTGTTAACGTGCTCAATTGGTGCTTGTGTTATTTGCGTCACGTCAGTGTACGGCGCTACCTTGTCGGGCCTATTGTAATACTTGGTTGTTGTTTGCCTAATTAAATTAATTCGCTACCGAACTTGCCTACGCCTCATGCCTCCGGTCAACGACTAATCAGGCGTGGCCCCTATCGCCGGTCAGCAGTCGAATCACAATCTTTCGCACGCGGGGTGGAGAAGTTTGTCGCTCCTCCTCCTCCGAACTTACGGAGAGTGCAGTGGTGGGCAAGTTCGCCCGATTAATTGTAACTTCGGCGCCAACCAACACCACAGCCGCCCACGATATCTTGACAAACTGGCGTCCGCGACAGGACTTGCTTACCACGATTGGCCGTGACCGCGAGGCATAGCGTTCAAGTAATATCTCACGTACTGTCAGAACTGAGAACAAAGAACCGTTGGTGCAATGGCAGAGTTAGAAAAAATAATTGGTCTCGGGAAGCAGCTAGGCTTCGAGGGGGTCGCCCTCCAAGAATTCCTCAGAGATGAGCGCGCGAAACAGCGCGAGCGCATGAAAGAAGAGCAGCGGCTGCTCGAGGAGGAAGAAAGGGAGAAGGCGCTCTCCGCTCGTCGAATGCTTGAACTGAACGCTGAACTACAAATTCTCGAATGCTTGAACTGAACGCTGAACTACAAATTCTCCAGCGCTGGTTCAGATTCCGCTTCGGTTAAAAGCGAACCTACATCGCGTTTCACGGTCGTCAGTCCACATAAGCTAATGGCGCCGTTTAACGATAAAACGGACGACTTGGACGCCTGCCTGACATGGTTTGAACGAGTCGCAGAGGCGCAGAAGTGGCCGCGAGACCAGTGGGCTACTGCCCTTAGCACGTGCCTTGCGGGAGAGGCGTTGAGCGTTTTTGGCCGCATGCCGGGAGCGGATGCGGTAGACTATGACAAGGTCAAGCGAGTTCTTCTGCTTCGTTTCCGCTTGACGGAGGAGGGATTTCGACAGAAGTTCCGGACAGAAGCCCCCCACGAGCACGAAACCCCGTTCCAGTTCTTCTCCCGATTAGAGAATTACTGGGAGCGGTGGGTACAGCTCTCTACGTGCGAGCAGACCTACGAGGGTATCAAGAGCCTCCTTTTGAGGGAGCAGTTTCTAGAGAACTGCACGCCGTCGATGGCTGCCTTCCTGAAGGAGAAAACGGCAGGCGATCAGAATGAGCTACTACAAAGGGCAGACAACTATGTCACTGCTAGGGGGTCCACATACTTTGGCCGGCGTGAAATGAAACGTGAGGACCGGCCCGTAGACAAGTCCTCCGAGGCTGGCCGCAAGGGCCACCAGGGAAAACCGCTACCCGCGGCAGTATCATCCACACCACGCTGCTACATTTGCGCGTGACCGGGGCACGTCGCGGCGCATTGCAAGGAGAGCCGGAGAAATCCTGAGCAGGGCAACCGGGCACGCCCTGGAGCAAAGGACGTGTCGGCCTGCATTCAAAACGGCTATCCAGAGCTGAAAGATGGCCAGTTCCTGCCAGTGGTGAACCTCGGCAGTGCCCAAGAGTCCAGGGTCCTTCCCGTCATTGAAGGCCTCATTGCTGGGCAGAGGATAAAGGTGTTGAGAGACACGGGGTGTAACATTGTAATTGTCAACCGAGACCTTGTAACAAAGTCCCAACTTACTGGCCGACACCGAGCCGTTTACCTGGTGGACCGCTCGGTCAAAACGCTCCCCGAGGCGCGAATTCAAGTTGACACACCTTACTTTAGGGGAGGGGTGCTGGCCGGATGCATGGAATCGCCACTGTTCGACCTAATTCTCGGGAATATCGACGGCGCCAGGCATCCGTCCGAGCCCGACGCGACTTGGAGGGGAATAGCCCTGAGTATCGAAGGGGCCGAAGCGGGTGCATCGGGTCCCATACAGGGACAGCCAAGTACCCCGGACGAGCCCGCACCCGCGGCGGCCGTGACCACTCGTCAACAGTCCAGGCAGCAATCGTCGGAGACGTTCCGCAAGTTACGAGTACCAACCGCGATGGCAGAAGTCACCCCGACGCAGATTAGCCGAGACCAACAAGCGGACGAGACCCTCCGGCGTTGTTTTCAGATGCAGAGGGAAGAGGGAAAGGTCCGGTGCAAGGGAGGGGGCACGTACACCTTTCTGCTAAGAGATGACATGCTCTATCGCCAGTTCCTACCAGAGTCAGGCTCGGGTACTTTACAGCTGGTTGTCCCCTTTCAGCACCGAAACAAGGTTCTCCGCCTCGCGCACTGCGGACTGATGGCAGGTCATTTGGGGCACAAAAAGACTTGTGACCGCATTCTGGCTGAGTTCTTCTGGCCCGGCGTGCATGGTGACGCTAGTCGGTTTGTGGCGTCGTGCGACAGCTGCCAGAAGACAGCCCCACGGGGATCAGTCAAAAAGGTGCCCCTTGAGAAAATGCCTCTGGTTGACACGCCGTTTCGCCGGGTGGCTATCGATATTATTGGGCTCCTCAAGCCCACAACTCGGAAGGGGAATCGCTACATCATGACGCTAATCGACTATGCGTCCCGGTTCCCAGAGGCCGTCGCCCTGCCCAGCATCGAGACCGAGCGGGTGGCCGAGGCTCTCTTACAAATTTTCGCCCGAGTGGGTGTTCCGGAGGAGATGTTGAGCGACCGAGGGTCGAATTTCACCTCGGAACTCATGGCAGAAGTGGGCCGTCTGCTGTCTCTTCGCCTGCAGACCACCTCGCCCTACCACCCGATGGCCAACGGCCTTGTGGAAAGGCTCAACGGGACGCTCAAGAAGATGCTCCGCCGCATTTGCACAGAACAGCCCAAGGAGTGGGATCGGTTTATCGAGCCGCTTTTGTTCGCCTACAGGGAGGTCCCCCAGGCAAGCACTCGATTCTCCCCGTTCGAGCTTTTGTACGGGCGGAACGTGCGAGGCCCCCTCACTATACTGAAGGAATTGTGGACGGGGGACAAACTGGAAGAGGAGACCAAGACGGCCTACCAGTATGTGATGGACCTGCGAGAGAGGCTCGAAACGACCTGTCAGATGGCACATGAAGCTCTAGAAGAGGCAGGTGAGCGATACAAGCGGTATTAAGACCGCGGGTCTAAATCGAGGACATTACAGGTTGGAGAGCAGGTGCTCTTACTGCTCCCCACCGAGCACAATAAGCTCACGATGAAATGGAAGGGCCCCTATGTGGTTAAAGGGAAAAAGGGAGAAGTCGACTACGTGTTAGATGTTGAGGGCTACCCAAAAAACATTCCATGTCAATATGCTGAAAAAATACTTCAGCCGGGTCCCTGAAATCGACTCTCACGTGCCGGTGGTTGCGGCGGTAGCCTCCAATATAGACGATGGGGCGCTGGTGTGGACTCTCGGGGAACAAGCCGACCACCGCGATGTCGCGGCGTCCGAGAAACTGACCCCACCACAGGCACTGGAGCTGCGGTCCCTCATTTCTCGACATAAGGAGCTGTTTTCCGATCGGCACGGATACACCACGTGGGCCGTGTGCAACTTGACCACTCCTATACAAAAACGTCCTATGGGCGTCTGTGGAAAAAGCTATGTCCGTCTATGGCCTTTTATGAACGTCTATAAGCACCTACAGAGGTGCTTATTGCCAGCTATTGAAAAATCTATGCCACTAAATCTATAGCTTTGGAACCATGCAACTTTCTTAAGCTCTCTATAGAAAAATATATCAGCCTGTATATACAGCTATAGACAGAAATAGGAAAGGTTTATAGCTATTTGGGCCAAAATCCTATAGCCGGCCATAGGACATTTTTGTATGGGCTACCACCAACAAGCCCATCCAGGTCAAGCAGTACCCGCTTCCCTTCGCAGTGCGTCAGGAAGTTGAGAGGGAGGTTGCCGCGATGCTGCGGATGGGCGTGATCGAGAAGTCACGCTCACCGTATAATGCCCCAACAGTCCTGATAAAGAAGCCCGACGGTTCGAACCGCTTTTGCGTAGATTTCAGGAGATTAAATGAGGTACTGGTCGCCGACGCCGAACCGATCCCCCGCGCCGACTGCCTCATCGCGGAGGTAGGAGGCAAAAATTTCTCCAAGATGGACCTCGCGAAGGGCTATTGGCAGGTCCCCCTGGACGATCACTCAAGGGAAAAGACGGCGTTTTCGGCTCCCAGTGGCCTTTACCAATTCAGGAACATGCCTTTCGGCATCAAGACCGCCCCAGCCGTCTTTGCTAAACCGATGAGGAAGCTCCTAGACGGGATAGACAACGTCTATCATTACTACGACGACCTGCTCGTAGCGACCGAGTCGTGGGAGGACCATGTCAAGTCACTGGAGCAGGACCATACACCCGAAGAAATGCGAACTCGGCGTCGATCAACTGTGTTTTCTCGTTCACACGATTGGAAAGGGGACCCTTGGCCCGATGGAATCAACACTGGACAGGATCCGCCAAGCCCCACGACCGATAACCAAACGCCAAGTACGAGCCTTTTTGGGCCTAGCGGGATACTATCGTGAATTCATCCCGAGTTACGCAACTGTTGCCGCACCTCTGACAGACCTTACCAAAAAATTCGCACCAAACAGCGTTAGGTGGGGGGATAACGAAGAACAAGCCTTTAACAGCCTGAAACAACTGCTCTCAGAGGCCCCCATCCTACAGGTTGCGGATTTCAGCAAGCCATTTGTACTCCGTACCGACGCCTCAGATCAAGGGGTTGGGGCAGTACTGTTGCAGGAAAAAGACGGACTTCTGCATCCCGTCGCGTACGCGAGTCGCAAGCTACTTCCCAGAGAGAAGGCGTACGCAGCAGTTGAGAAGGAGTGCTTGGCCATTGTATGGGCTATCAAGCGCTTCAATTTCTACCTCTACGGCAAACGATTCACCGTCCAGACAGATCATCAGCCACTGAAATATCTGAACGAGGCTCAGTTTATGAATTCACGGCTGCTTCGCTGGGCGCTGCTCCTACAGGAGTACGACTTCGGGGTCGAGAGCATTAAGGGAAAAGATAACGTCGGCGCAGACTTCCTCAGCCGGGTGTGAATAGCCATGGGGTGAACTAAACGCGTTGCGACGGCCCAGTTTCACTCTTAGCTAGAAATTTCTTTTTATTGTTATTTTGTGCATTGTTGGTAGTGTTTTGAAATGTTATGCAGCGCAAAATGTTTGCGTGTGGTCGTGTTTCAGTGTTGGACTGTTACGACCGAATGTGCAGTGTCTAACTGTTTTGACTAACTGGGACGTGACTGCGTGAGGTGTGGCAGTGCGTGAGGCGTGTGTCGGTGCGCTATCCTGCGAGCCTTCGTGGAGAACTGGTGATACGACGAGGTGGTGTGCGCTGGTGACAGTGATGTGCGCGTCTTTCATCTGAGGTGGCTTGTCCGCCAGGAGCGTGTGTGCATGCACGAAATTTGTTTTTTGTTTGTGAATGTTATTGAAAATATCATTCTTTTCGTGGGGGTTGTGTCACAAAGTTCATGCCTGCCCTGTCCTTTTGTTTGACCTTTGTTTCCCAGAAACATGTCGCGGAGCGGCGTCGACGACTTTTCCCCCCTCCCCGCGGGGGAACGGCATTCTCACCATAGCGCTGGAGGGGTCATTCAAAACTACCCCCCCCCCCCCCCTCCTAGCATTGTTGCCATACAGGTGGCAAGCACTTGCACGTGTTGGGAACAGCAGAAGCGGATTGAATGCCCCGGCACTGTTCGCGGCCCCCAATGACTCCTCGTGGGTTTAAGGCATTGTGCCGAATTCTTTCGACATTCCTTCATGTGTTCTTTTTTTCTTTTTGGGAGCTGCATTCCTTTGTGCGTGGCTCCTGAAGTCTTTTTTTTTCCTGTGTTTTTTTTTTCCATTCTTTGCCATGCGAAGGGGGCGACGGGAACGCCGCGCGCTGGCAGTTGGTCTGGAGATTTCGGTGCGTGCGGTCGTGAGTGAGGTCAGCCAGGGAAGTGGTCGGCAAGGAGCCTAGGCGGAGATCTGACGCGTAGAGCGCGGCGACGGTGATCCCGAAGACGCGAGGCCCAAGTTCGCCCGTATCCGCAAGCCCCCATCAGCCCCGCGACGAGCAACCGCAGCCCGACGCTCCCTGCGACCCGACCTTGCCATTCCGCAGCTAAGCCATCGTTTCTCACCACTCACTTCGACTCTTTTATCTTTGTATTTTTGCTTTCTGTGTTTCTCGTTGTACCCCTTTGGTCTCGTAACATTTTTGTATAGCAATCGCCCTGATGTTTCTTTCTTTGTGTTAATTGTTGTGTTAACGTGTTCAATTGGTGCTTGTGTTATTTGCGTCACGTCAGTGTACGGCGCTACCTTGTCGGGCATATTGTAATACTTGGTTGTTGTTTGCCTAATTAAATTAATTCGCTACGGAACTTGCCTACGCCTTATGCCTCCGGTCAACGACTAATCAGACGTGGCCCCTATCGCCGGTCAGCAGTCGAATCACAATCTTTCGCACGCGGGGTGGAGAAGTTTGTCGCTCCTCCCCCTCCGAACTTACGGAGAGTGCAATGGTGGGCAGGTTGGCCCGATTAATTGTAACTTCGGCGCCAACCAACACCACAGCCGACCACGATATCTTGACAATCGCATTCTACGTACCTATGGGCATGCCTGGTTCCGCAGGTTTGTTCCTTTCTTTTTCTGAGTTTACACGAGGACATAATGAGGCCAGCTTACAGGGAGCAGAGAATACAACTGGAACTTTGTATTTTGATGCAACTTTTTTCAGGTTATGGGCAGCGCGGTTGGAGTAGGGCACCACTTCTGGTCTAATTCTATCCTCAACAGGCATAGGCTGTTTACGTTCCACGCCTTTTATACTGTGAAGTTCTTTGTCATATGAATCGGCACACTCTAAGACAGTGAAGCGAGCCATCGCTACCTCTGGTTTAAACGCCGCCATTGCGAAATCCTGTTGTCATACCATGGAAAGGGGCTTCCACTTGCAGATGGTAAGGCTTCAGGATGCAGGATTCCCTCAGTCTGTCCTGACTAGTGTGGTGGAGTCCCTTCTTCACAGTATAAAAGGCGTGGGACGTAAAGAGCCTATGCCTGTTGAGGATAGAATTAGGTTAGAAGTGGTACCATACTCCCACCGCGTTGCCCATAACCTGAAAAAAGTTGCATCAAAATACAAAGTTCCATTTGTATTCTCTGCTCCCTGTAAGCTGGCCTCATTATGTCCTCGTGTAAACTCAGAAAAAAGAAAGGAAAAAACCTGCGGAACCAGGCATGCCCATAGGTACGTAGAATGCGATGAAGGAGTTTATCAGATCCCACTCGCGTGTGGGAAAGTGTATATTGGACAGACGGGGCGTTGCCTAAATGAAAGGTTGAGGGAGCATGAGCGTTCGATGGTGACAGGAACAGGTTCTAATCTGCCTCTTCACTGTAAGGACTGTGAACAAAGCACCTGCGGGCCCATTCTTGAATGAACTGTAGTTTTAGGTAGAGGCCGGGATCGAGTGTCCCGCGAAATAAAAGAAGCCTTTTTGATTAGGAAAACGGGCCTGAGTGCCGTTAGCGATGCTTCTATTTTCTTGTATAAAAGCGAAGAAGCCTTTTTAGGAAAGTTTTTCCTTATAGGAACACGTGTACAGGTGCTGTGGTTTTTCCAATGTTTAATATGAAAGGTTGAGTGCACAATGCCTTTTAGATGGTTTCCTTGTCTCACGTGCTTTTTTCTGGATTTTTACGGTTTTAATGCTTTTTGGTTG